>NW_005362626.1:5653532-5695092 GCF_000412655.1 Myotis brandtii | reverse complement strand
CTGGAGCACCTGTCCTGTGCTGGAGCACCTGTCCTGACTGGAGCACCTGTCCTGCCTGGAGCACCTATCCTGACTGGAGCACCTGTCCTGTCCTGGAGCACCTGTCCTGTGCTGGAGCATCTATCCTGGCTGGAGCATCTGTCCTGTGCTAGAGCACCTGTCCTGGCTGGAGCACCTGTCCTGGCTGGCACATGGGGTGATCCACAGGAATTTATGAATGAATGTAGCTACCTTGTGAACAGTATGAAGTCATTTCACATGCATGTGCCACAATGCAGCTGATTCGGCAGGATCAAAGGAGTAGCTTAAAAAATGTTTTAATCAAACATTTGCTTAAAGTTTTAATCTCTTCTTCAGTGACTGCCCTTTCAATAAATACGTGGCCAGTATTTTGTTGTTGAGGCACCAAAATGAGGAAGTCCAGGCACTGAGGCTGAGCAGTTTATCCTCAGGACAGCTTCGAGCTCCTAAGAACAAAACCGGCTTCCGAATCCACTGCCATCAGGAAGGCCCAAATAAGAGGAGAGAGGCCGGTACGGACAGTAGTCGGCAAAGCCAGTACTGACACCAACAGCCCATGGAGAGGGAGGAGGGAGCGATTTTTAAAGTGAAGACACAGCAACTGCTAATATTTATTCAGTGCCCAGTACTTGCTGGACGAGATTATAAACCCATTACACACTTCTAATGCCCACAGCCTGTGAGGTAACATATTCCCCATTTACAGACGAGGAAACGAGGCACAGAGAGGTGGAGGGACTTGCCCAAGGCCATCAGCTGGTGAGAAGCCGAGGCCGAGCTGGTGAGTGCTTCCTGTTCTTAGCCACCAGCTATTGGATGTTCAATGCTCTGAGGGGGACAGTAAGGCCTCATTAACTTGCTGACAGGCTCTGTGACTTTAAGTGAAACGAGGTACAATGAGACCACGTTTACCACAGGCTAACTGTGATAAACAAGAGCGAGGCTCCTACGCCATCCCATCAACCTTATAACTGAACGATGTTGTCGATTCCAGTCAAGGGCACATGCCGGGGTTGCGGGCTTCATCCCCAGGAGGCAGCCGATCAATGATCCTCTCTCATCATTGATGTTTCTATCTCCCTCTCCCTCTCCCTTCCTCTCTAAAATCAATAAAAAAATATATTTAAAAAAAAAGAATGATGTTGAAAGAAATGGCGTTATGCAGGACCTGTTTGCTTGTACCCTGTTACACTCTGAGCAGAGGCGGCTAATGGTATCTGGAGTATTCTGCCTGAGGAGATTAAAACTATGTGTCATCCTGTAGAAAGGCTCTGAATTAAATGACTCAATTTCATGTCTGCATGGGGCAACCCTACATGGGGTCCTGGGAGACCGGGTGCCCTGGCAAAGCTGGCAGTGAGTTGAGTGCCTCCTCTGGGCAAAGGTGCCCTTGCTTCCGGCACCGTCGGCCAGAGGAGAGAGGGCCAAGCAAAGAACCAGGGCTCCCTGCGCTCCTGTCTGTGCCCTGTGCTCGGGGATGGAGGCTGGGTGACGGAGGGCGGCAGTCCCTGCGGAAGACAAGTTTCCTTCCTCAGACACGTGCATCAGCCACATGCGAAGATGGACCGGCATTAACCGCTTTATACACTCTCTCAACACTGCACTCTCCGTAAACCCAGCCCAGTTCCTGTGGTGTAGAAGGTCACTTCACAGAGAACGGTGGTTGATTTTTTAAGCCACATGAAACCTCAGGTCCCCAGCACAGTGCGATGGCTGTGGTAGGGGGGACTGAAACCATTATACTTCCCAATACGTGGGTTCACATATTCCTATTATAATAGCTCCGGACAGTTCATGCCAAGTCTCAGGCTCACTGAATGTCTCAGGCACCCAATGAGAACAGACCCCCTCAGGTCCAGCAGAGCTCACCCCTGGCCGCTGCCGGCTCGGGCAGCTCCCCATACACACCTCATCTTGATTTATTTTCGTCTTGACCCCAAGATGCTCTGTTCTATAGCAGCCTGTGTTTGGGTCCATGTTTTCTAAAAAGTTTTAAAATGCTGCTTTTTATACTAAAAAATAGTTCCTTCATATTCGGCTCCAGTGTGAAATAAAGAGGTCTTGATACCGACGGGTAATTAAAGCCACATTCCATTTCTGGCGTTAGCGCTCTAGTGCTGGGTGGCCGGCGGGTCAGCTGGCCTCTGCCACTTCCTCACCGCCCAGGCTGGCTCAGCACGCTCCTCCCTACCTCTCGGGACACGCTCGGGACCAATGAGATAAGGGTCTGGCAGGCACTTGATTTCTTTGGAACCGAAATTATATTTTCATAAGATCATTTTTATCAGCATAAGTACTATGAATATGGGCAAGCATCGGTGCCAAACTCACTGTGGGACAAAGAGATGGCATCTTTTAAAACTGGTGTTTCCAGAGGAGGGAATGTGGTTTGTATCTCTGAGCAGCCCACTCAGAGATTCTGACAGCGCTCCCTGGGAAGAGGGTGTCTCCGGGCGCCCCCCTTTAACAGACTCCTCCCAAAGCCTCCTGCGCCCCATCGGAGAATTACACAGCCCTGGCAGGTAACGTTTACTTAAGAATTCTCCAAGAGCCTGAGTCAAAAACATCCCCCCACCCAGTTTCTGAAATGGAACCAAATTCCATGATAACAACTAACTCACAACAGACATGATAAATTAAGTCAGAGACAGAATATGGTTAAGTAATTTCCCTTGTCGGAGCTGTCTACCCGGGTCCTCAGAGGCTGTTTAAACTTGAAAAATGGATGGTGGAAAGGACCTCGAGACATATGAAAAGTTACTGCCCTGGAGGGAGGGGGGGTGGGGTTCTGGTGCAGCCAAGTTCAGGGAAACTGCGCATTTTACAAAATGACTCAGGAAAGAAAGCAGTTTCCTACTTTTCAGAATGTTTTCTCCTGAATTATCTGCTGACCCGAAATGCTCTGCCAGAGAGGTGTACGAGGGGGACGGCGGCAAGAAAGCCCCCCAGCAGAGGACACAAATTCGAGCGTGTGGAGGGAACACGAGCTTCTCTTTCTCAGGCTCGTGGGTGTGTCCTCTCCAAACCCCAAAGTCTGACTTTAAGCCTCACATGCTGTTTATGCGCGTCCCACGTGCAGATCCAAGAACTGAAGAAGGAACCCGCTGCAATTCTACCATCTGGGGAAGCCCTTTCATCCTTTCTCACACTTTCGAGCCCATGAGGGACCTGTGGTCTCGTGAGGGGTATTAGGAACTAGTGCTATGCCCACTTACAACACCTCAGTCCTGAGTGGCATTCCTTCAGGATGGGTAGGAATCAGGGGAGTGTTTAGCTGGGTGCTGCTGAGTGACAGGCTTTGTCACAGCTTCCCCGGGGCCGGGGGTGGGGGGCGTGGCTGCCTTCACAGAAGTGGGCCTGTTGGGGTCACAGAGCTACACAATGAAGTTCAGAGAAAGCACATTAGATGAGAAAAACAGAAACTGGTGAATTACCTAAAATATTTAATAGGCAGTTCTTTAAAAATTCTAATCCAGGTAGAATGATCAATTTCTGCAAACCTACACTTTTCTCGTAGTGATTTATTCTTCCTCTTCCATTGGTTACAAATAGAATTTGCTGTTAGTGGCATCAGCCCTTAGGATGATGCCTGCTTTTTCTACTGGAGTTGTGCAGGCTCGGTTCCAAGTTCACATAAGCCTATTAAGCCATAACAGATCCGAAGCAGAGCTAGTAATGCGATTCCTAACTCCAGGATAGAGCCTTATTTCTGTGTGTACCCTCCTGTGGACTTGTTGGCCATGCCTCCGGGGACCAGGAATGTACTGGGATGCTAGCACTTGAGTTCTCTATGGTGGGAAGCCACCTCGGGAGCCCTTACTACATCCAGGGAGCATTTCCAGATTCCCACCACACCCATCTATAATAATAAAAAGGTAGTATGCTAATTAGACCGACATCATTTCAGACATCCTTCCTGACGAAGCCGGGGCAGAGGGAAGCCAGCCCAGGTCCCAGGTGCCTGCGGGCGGCCCGAGGGAAGCCAGCTCCGGTCCTGGGTACCTGCTTGGCGGCCGGTGGAGGGAAGCAGCCTAGGTCATGGGTGCCTGCTGGCGGCCGGAGAAGGGAAGCCGGGGTCCCGGGTCCCGGAGGGAAGCTGGTGCCAGCAGCCGGGGAAGGAAGGCCTACTCTTGCACAAATTTTCGTGCATTGGGCCTCTAGTTTATACATAAACCCCATGAAGAGACTAAGTCAGCCTTTCTTCTTGGACCAACCTCCAGAAAAGTCTTAACACATCTTCCAAAAGGCAGAACTTTTTGCATGTATTGATCTCTTTGGCAATGTCATCCAAAAAACTTAAAAAACAACTTTAAACTCACTTCTGATAAACCCAAGCCAGATTCATGAGAATATATGTGGTAAGAAGGTGAATTTGGGGCTGGATGGGCCTAGCGCTGGAGGGGTGATTCTCACCAAGGCAAGGCTGTGCGACAGTCTGAATGAAGGAGCCTTTGCCCTCAACCTGAGCGTCTATTAGCTCCCATAACTATTAAGAATTATTACTACAATTCTTATGTAAACAGAGTATTTAAATTACTCAATCACTTCAATTACTATCTTTTAAAAAAGAAAATAATCAGAATTACTCTAATGAAATGATTCCAGGCTCAAATTTCATTTTCTTAACTCAGCGGCTCTGGGGTGGGGCCGCAGGGAGAGATGCCATTAAGCACTACAAGCTTGAACACGTAATTTATCTTATTCCTCATTATTACTACTGGCAAGCAATATTTGCTGAATTCTCATACTCTGAGCTCGGAGCAAAATAAAACGAGACATTGTTTTTATGCTTCAGTCCTCATATTCTAAGCATTTGAAGTTCCAGGACTTACTATTAAGAGAACTCAAAAAGAATAAAAAGAAACAACTAATTACTCAAACTAGAAGCATTTTGAAAATGAAATCATTGTAGAAAAGTTGTATTTTAGAATATACTTACTTGTGTCTTGGAAATGACATTTAAATACCATCAATTCTTCTGTAAAACTTAGTGAGAAAAGACCGAGGTCTGAGACTGTAAGGATTGCCACCTGAAATAAGCCGCTGTGGGACTCCCTCTCTGCCGCCAACCACTCCCAAATGAAGTGAAGTCAAGGCACTTCCTTCCTGCGCGTGAGCGGGCCCTGGAAGCGTGTTACCAAGAGCTCCTGCATCTCACGACCCAGACGAAGGTCTCACACGAGGAAGCACAGCTCGCACCAGGCAGAGAGAACCCAGGAATTCTGAACCCCTATTCTCTGTCAAATAATTTTTGTTTTAAAATCTCGTTCATGTCTAGGAAAGAGCAGGCAGGTGCTCATCCCAGTTGGAACAGACATGGTCGAGATGAATGTCCCCCACGGGCTTTCCGAGGACACCTGGGCATCGTGTAAGCCCAGGAGCCCAGCTTCTCCTGCCAATTTATTTGGCAGGCGTTTTGATTCCACAAGACAGGATCCTGGGATACTGCAGGCCACCGCTGTGGACTCTGACACAAATCAGATCTATCTTACTGGCGGCCGGCGCAGGCGCGGGCCCAGTCCAGGCGCACTTCCTGTGTCTGGAAGGCGCCTCAGGGCCAAGTGGAGGGAGTCGTGTCCCTGCTTCAACCAGAATAGCTCCACTTTTATGCACCAGGGCTCTGTGTCATATTGTTTTAAAATAACAGGTTCTTCTGCTTAATATAAAATGAAAAAGCTAAACACACTGCCGGGGACACCTGATAGAACAGGCACAGCATTGGGAAGGGCAAGTGATTTGTTTGAATCCTCAGGGTAAACGTCTTCTAACCCTGAATCCCCCAGGCTCCGCCCTGGTACCGGTGCTGGCACCGCTCTCAGCACAGAGCAGCTGTTTGAAATGTTGATGACAACTGTCACTTACAGACAGAACGAGGCTACTTCCCGTCAGACCAGACCGCTGCACTCGCGTCCCAGTGCAGGCTGGCTGCAGCGTACCTTATCGCTGTCCAGTGTGTTCTGCGACGTCCGGGAGGCGATCGAGATCGTGTCGGGCTGGCTGCTGCCGTCGCCTTGGCTGTCCAGATCCTCTCCGTCCCTGGAGACACAGGACATTTTAAATTCCTGACTCTGCTGGCTTTGTGTTCTAGACTGGTCAGGCTCGTCCATCGGTCATTGGAGAAAGAATGGCTACGTTTCAAGGGGTGCAAGTCAGTCTTCGTGACTGCTGCTACTTCCCCTGTGTTAACTCGGATTTGATACCTCTGTGCTAAGCACAGGCTTTCTGCAGGCATTGGGCTAAGTATCTAACATAGATCATTCCATTTAATTCACATAATAAAAAACAGAGTTGACATGATTATTTCCAGAAACGTGTAGATTTGCACACGTGCCCGGACGGACTCACCACTGGGTGGGAAAGGCAAAGTGGCCGGAGATTCGCACACAGCCCTGCAAATACTTTAAGCGGAAGCAGGGTCTTGTCTTGACGAAGCAATTTCATTGCTAAGAATAAACTATGTTCAAAACCCTTTTCCTCCAAATGTCTGAGAAAAACGATTTTTGAAAAATATTACGTTAACACTGCCTTGTTCCTTCCCTATTAAATAAACAAGCTTAGCCAAACCTCCCGCGCACACTCACCGCCTGCCCTTGTGCCGCGCGGCCGGGGCTGTCTTGGGGATGTGAATGGGCTCCTTCAGGGCGCCTTTCAGGTGGATGGTCCTCTCCTGGATCACCTCCCGGATGTGCTTTATCCAGTCCTGCTTGTTTTCGATGCTGGAAGCCTGAACCGGTGCGAGAACCCGTCAGATCCTGCCCCAACCACGCAGGCCTCGCATCGCTGGAGCTTCCCATTTTAAACATCACTTTCCAGCAGGAAAGCAGCCCATCCTATGTTTAATATGCCACCAAACAAATGACCCTAGTTTTGAACGTTTTTAAATCAAAACCATTTTTATTTTATAGCACTTATGTTATTCCACATCAATGGATATTCTAATCACCGATCGTTCCCTGGCCCGGGAAGCCAGCCTAAACCAAAGCTGCTCTGAGGCAACTCAGGTCAAGAGGAGTGGTCAGTGGCTGGCAAAGTGTCCATGGACCCTGAACCTCAGGTCATGCTGCCCGTCACAGGACTCATCGGACAGCAGCTGCAGCCGCCACATTTCCACAAGCACGAGTGTCCTCGGGCTCCCTTACCCTCGTGTGAAACGAGGGACTGTGGCGTGGACACAGCGAAGAGCCGGTCCCACCGCCAGCAGGTGAGGCTGCAGTTCCCAGCGCACAGGACAGAGCCTGCCCCAGCTCTGCACTCACCGGCCCCTAGCTGTAAGTGGGAATAAACCGCTAAATAAACGAGTGTATCCTACTGCCAGTTCCACGTGGTGGATTGACCTGGACTTTATTATGCCCGTGGAGAAAGGTTCTCTGGACATGGCACGGGGTAGGCCCTCAGCAAGCATTTGTTGAGTGAACACACATGGCGTGACTTCGCCCAGGTTTTTTCTCTCACTGTGCCTCAAAGAGGGCGCTTTGTGTTCCCTTTTTACAGGTCCTGGGCCTTAGTAACAGTTTTAATTTCCTTATGGAAAACATCAACCTCCTATGATATAAACATGATTCCCTGTAAATGATTAAAACAATCGTCAGTGGGATTGTAGATGAGATCACAAAGGGAGGGGAACCCACCATGTCCTCATGGTGGGCCTTGTTTTGAAACTAGAAAGCCAAAGCCCATGGTGGGAAAGGAAATTAAAATTGAGAATTCTCTAAATAAAATGCTTTAACTGGAGGATATGGCTTTAAAGTTATTGAGGGACAGTAATGAACAAATAAAGGATAAAAGGGGCCTCTTGCTCCCATTCCGGAATCTGATGCCAGGAGAGCAGTCACGCTGACTTTGGGGTCGGAGCAGCGTGATTAGGGAGCAGGGGAGTTTGTGCATGAAATAAGCGTCTCAGGGTGGAAAATGTGAACACACAGACCTACTGGAATTTAAATGCCTGGTACAAATGTTCAGAGACTACACAAAGAGAAGTATCTGAGGAAGAACATCTGGCCAAGTCTTGAGACAAATCAGGAAAACTGTTACTATGGTTCAGAAATAAAGAAAATTCTCATGATATAAAGCGAATTTATCATTACATTTATAGAGGCTAATCCTCCTAGTAGTCTCAATCCATTTAAGGAAGGATTTAGAAATAGAATTCTCCCTTGCAGACTATAAAAGTTAAAAAAAAGACCACATTTTGTTTTACAACTACCAGGCCATCAGCATCATTGCCATGACAACTATGACGGTGACCACCTCCATCACCACCACATTCCACTACCACCACCACCAAAACATTTTCTCAACCATCACATCACTCACACTTATCTCTACCACCATTTATACCATCACCATCTCCACCGCTGCCACCACCACCATCTCCTCCACCACCACCACCACCATCTCCACCATCGCCATCACCATCTCCACCACCACCACCACCTCACCATCTCTACTACCGCTGCCACCATCTTCACTACCATCACCACCACCACCGCCACCATCAACGCTACCATCTCCACCACCATTTATACCATCACCATCTCCACCACCATCTCCACCACCACCACCATCTCTACTACCGCCGCCACCATCTTCACTACCATCACCACCACCACCGCCACCATCAATGCTACCATCTCCACCACCATCATTTCCATCCACCACTATCTCTACCACCACCACCACCTCCACCACCACCACCACCACCACCACCACCACCATCACCACCATCACCATCTCCATTGCCACCACCTCGATATCCACTGTCATCACCATTCACACCAGTGTCATCACCACAAAGCAATCTCTAAAATTAATGAGAACATCATTTCGTTTAGTCTCTTCTTGGAAGTCAGAAAAATATTACTCAAAACTCCCTAGAAAACTGTCATCTGGTAAAGCCCACAGGAAGTCTTTTGTTCAACTGCATCATGAGTATTTTATTATGTCCCAAATGAAAGTAATCCATAACTGGCTAAAATATCTGGCACTATTTCTTAGATACACCCTTTGGCATATGTTCACTGCAGCTAATCTGGATAAACACTTAATATAAGTTGGAAGTTTTAACGTCTTGAGGATACTTTAAAATTTTATGCCTTAGAAAAGTTCAGTTATCTAATATTTAGCTAACAGTGCAATTTATGTTTTATAGGGCTTTCTGCCAGTACTAACAAGAAAACACTGGGTTGGTAATCATACATTCATTGCAAAACAATTCCTCATTTCTATGTGAGTAAACACCTTAAAACGCAATGGTGTAACAGTTAGCAGCTCTATAAGAGTGACACGCTGCTGAATAACCTGGGGTTGCTGGAAATACCATAGAGATTCAAAGGAATGTGGCAAAATCGCTGACATGCAAGTTCACACACCAGAGGCCCATTAAGCTTTTGGCTCGTTTCCCAATATCCTACAAATCATTGTCTACATCTTCCCCAGAACATCCTTAAGTCAATTATGGTCTTTCCAGACAGCTCAAACAGACAGTTCCATCTGTATTTTCTCAAACACAGAAGGAGGGAAGTACATTAAGACACCCTTAGAGCCCTTTGCCATTCTTAGGAGAGGGTAGTGTATTCAAGACAGAGTTCAAATCAAATATTCAAAGATACTTTCCTCCCCCAAACACTAGATACCTCAAAGTACCCTTAGTGTCTTTTAAACACTTTAAATCAAAACATGACATAAAACCCATGTAGCTGATCACTATCCCCCCTTTTCTCTGCCCCCAAACTAGAAAGCCAAAGAGCCCAAGACCCCATGGAGACGGCTGGCATGCTCAGCCTTGAAACTGTCCAAGGCCGTCACACTCCACCAGGTGCCCCCTTTCCTCTAACCACAGGTCAAGTGTGCATGGAAGCTGTGGGCCCATCTCCCTGTCCTCCTGGGCCTGAACTTCCTGCATCTCTCAGGGAATGAACAATTCTTTTCAAAGTACGGGAAGTACGGGAAAAGTTTGAAGACTTGCTCCATTTGATTTGAGTAAGCAAGCAAAAGTTTAGCTCACGTTATTTCATCCCTGGAATACCAAAATGAATTTATTCTACTGTTCTTGTGGTAATCACTAATCCCAACAGAACATAAAAGTAACACATAAAGTGATATGAAAACCAACAGTTTCAACCATAGGAAAAAATAAAGCATTCATTGGCACAATAATAAACATGTCACAGAGCATATCCCCAAGCTTCCCATGGACCTACCTTAAGGACAATTTTATTATCTGAAGTTGGCGTCCTCCCGACCCACAGTGCAAATTTGCAGGGATCTCCTTCAACATGTTCTGTGACACCCAACTCTGAGGTCTGCGTAAAAGACAATGATATAATTAGATGAGAGTACAATTCAGAGACCATGTGGTCATGCTAGGTTATAACAACGTAGTTTGTTAACTTTAATAAGTAATCCTTAGCCCTCACTTTAGTGAAAATAAGGAAATTTTGTTCTTAGGCTACAAACGACTGGACTGGTTTCATCTTTTTCATATCCTGTGAGCACCGTTACTGGAGATTCTGATGCAAGTCCACAAGCAAGTCCAGAGGGAAAAAAGCAAAGTATCTGAAACCTTATTATCTGGAAGATCAAGAGTTGACTCATTTCAACCTTATAAATAACAAAATGCGTTTGTTCTGGTTGTGAAAGAGCTGTCACTCCCATTTTCCGCATGAATGAAGTACCTTCATGGAGGGCAAATGGTGTTTTAACAGCTCAGTTATTTTCCAATTTGTTTATCAATCGCATAAACTTTTAGTATTTCACCAATAATTTTAAGGGCTAAGGACAAAATTGCTCTCTGTAATATATGTAGGTGTAATATGCGGAACACGGAAGAGTGCAGATGAAGGTCAACACCTTCAACCCCACCACATCATGTTCCCCCCTAACTCATTCTTCCGCCTCCAGCGAAGGAAGTGATTCATAACCCAGAGCGATTCATAGCGCAGAGGGGCCTCTGAGGGAACCTCAACTTTTAAAAGATAAATTAAGTGAAGATGTATCAGCTTCTAAAACAGACCAGCTTGGTCTCTGAGGCTAGATTAGAGCCAGCTAGTGAGATTACTAGCCAGCAATGCTGCATTTTTTCTTTCCAGTTAGAATATGATCTAAAATGATGTAAGGTGGCTGTGATCCAAAAGACAATCTCAAACAGGATGTCAGCCAAAGGAAAGGGTATGAAAACCATTAGCTTGAACTTGCAAATTCCAGATTATTATTCAGATGCTCTCTACACTTGGTAGTATTTTATTACTTTGGGAATTTGATTAACATATGGATACCATAAAAACATGTAACGAATAAAATACAAATTATCCAAATTCCAAATATCTATCAATATTTATAAGCAATCTGCCATACCTTGTATAAATAAACCAAATCCTAATGCATTTTCTATTCTTTCTCTGATGGTGATTTTTCCTTAGTTTTCCCCAATCCTCCCACTGCCTGAGCCTGCCCAGCAATTTTTTGATGACAGTCCTCTGAGATATTGCTACTAAGGGAAGAAGGAAATACAGTGGACCCTGGGGACGACGTGTGCCTGAGACTTTTCTGAGTTGACATGTGATTTTATAGAGAGACTGGTTGGACGTGCTCCGAATGGAAAAAAGGCACCAGGTGTGTTTCTCTTGCCAGGAAGTACAATGACAAGTAAGGATTCAAATGCATCACTGTATCTGCCAAGCACTCAAGGGCAGCTGTCTCTAAATAGGTGGGATTGTGGGTCTTTAAAACGATTTTTGCTTACATATATTTTTCTCCAATAATCATATTTTGCTATTGTAAAACCCATATATTTATTTAAATTTATTTTTAATGAAAATATATCAAATTTTGTCATTAAGATCCCACAGTGAGCCACCCTGTAAGGCCCCAATCCTCCCACTGCCTGAGCCTGCCCAGCAATTTTTTGATGACAGTCCTCTGAGATATTGCTACTAAGGGAAGAAGGAAATACAGTGGACCCTGGGGACGACGTGTGCCTGAGACTTTTCTGAGTTGACATGTGATTTTATAGAGAGACTGGTTGGACGTGCTCCGAATGGAAAAAAGGCACCAGGTGTGTTTCTCTTGCCAGGAAGTACAATGACAAGTAAGGATTCAAATGCATCACTGTATCTGCCAAGCACTCAAGGGCAGCTGTCTCTAAATAGGTGGGATTGTGGGTCTTTAAAACGATTTTTGCTTACATATATTTTTCTCCAATAATCATATTTTGCTATTGTAAAACCCATATATTTATTTTAAATTTATTTTTAATGAAAATATATCAAATTTTGTCATTAAGATCCCACAGTGAGCCACCCTGTAAGGCTGCATAAGTATGTTCCAATGTTGGTGAATGAAAAATTAATTACAATGATATGAGAACTGCACAAAATCATAGTGAGATATAATCATTTTGTGTATTTATAAAACTAGTTAAGGTACACGAAAGGCAAATGATTTAAATTCACTTACAAAGTGTGTTCTTATCCTGTAGCTAGAGTCCACGGAATTTAGAAAAAGCAAGTCTCCTAAAGTCTAAGAAAACTCAAACTCAGGAGCGCCCTCTAGTGGACTCATAGCTGTCAAAGAATTTCACTGAAGATGAAATCATGACAATTTTGGACTTTCCACATTTTAGGATAACCTGAAGGCAACAAAGAGTAATTTTTCTCTACCTACAAAAATGTTGCAATTGTGTTACCTTTAAACTTAAAATTCTGAATGCCAATACTTACAAACAATTTGCTTTTATAAAGGTACTTGCTTCTCCCACTGGAATCTTTCACTTCTTTACTAAATACTAAGGACATTTCAAAAAGGAAGAGATGCCGTTCTCGACCCTTTCGAATTAAGGTTTTTGGGTCCCACACTTGGAAGGATTCCTGCAGGATGAGTTCTCCCTGAGACTCGATATTTTCATCAAACCCTACAACATAAAAAGGAGGCACAATCAATTTAAAATAAAAAGGATAGCATTATGATTATTAAACATTTGTAAAATGCCCATCAATTAAATCTCAGATTAGCATTTCCATTTGGGCCCCTGACTCCTGCCTCCCCAGCACTGGCCCATCCAAGAAAGGCTAATTCTTCCTGAAACAAGACTTTAATACATTTTTTGTGTTTTTTTTTGTTTGTTTGTTTTTTGTTTTTTTAAAGCAGGGATTCCTCTTGGCTTTATTCCTTATGTTCTAGCTCCTTAGGGTGGCATTCTCACCAGCTGAGAATACCATGCCTCGTCACCTGCACTCCCAACACTCCTCGTACAGACCTCCTCCGCCCAGAATGATTCCCTGACATTCCCAGCCCGCGTCTTGATCTGCTGCTTCCTCGGCCTAGAACACCCTTCCAGGACATTCCTCAGCAGTCCCGGACTTTCCACAAGGCCGTCTAGCCTTCCTTCTGGGTACTCATCTCTCTGGAGTTTGCCCTCTGCATGCAAACTTCTTCATGCGTATCAGTCATGCTCTGGCCACTGGCTGGCTTTCACTAATGAATGCTCATCTCTTCATGGAAGGGACCCGCTGCCTGGACTCTAAGATTCCTGGGGCAGGTGGGGACTGCTAATTGTCTCCCAACTTCCACTTCCCCCCTCTTCCCTAATAGCAGAAGCCCCCTCCATGTCGCTCAAATGAGCACTCCATTTCCCAGCATCCTCTGCAGCTTGGGGAGACCCGCACCTACAGGCCGCATAGGGAGAGTCACATGTATGACGTCTAGCTGCTCCCTGCCCCACCCCACCCCCCACTTCCTGCCCAATGCAAGGTTAACACAGTCTCTAGACACATCCTGAGCTGAGCCAGCCAGGCAACATCCGAGGCGTGGAGAGAAACGAGCAGGAGCAGAGCCCGAGTCCTTGGCGTCAGGAAGGGGTGCCACGCCAGCTCCGCATTTTACACCAGAGAAAGAGAAAGCCATGCCGCTTGGCCTTGATTGTTGGTCTCTGTGATCAAGAGCAGCACCTTTGCCCTAACTAGTGTACTGCTCAGTGCTACCCGCAATAATGACACACGCAGGCCAGCTGCGCTTCTTGTAAACGTGTGTAACCTGAGAGTAAGAGTTAAGCTCTGGAACACAGAATCGCCTTCTTAAACAGAAGCATTCACAGAAATTATAATGGCAACATTTTAAAGTGTATTTATCTGATTCTCTACCGTGTTATATACCACATTCACCTGCATAAGCAGTTGTGTGGTACTCGCTACGTGTTCCAGGCTCAGGCAAGTGATGCAATGGATGCAGAGATGGGGAAGCAACAAGCCCCTTTAAGGATTTTCTCATCTTAGGGGACTGATCTATCCGAACCCATCACCTAACAGAGACCAGGCAGGTGAAGGCCAGCAACACGAAGCTCAGAGTGGGGAGAGGCCACTCCCAGTAATGGGACAGGGACAGGTGGTTAGGTGGAAGCATTTCACATGATCTTTAAGGGAGGCAATGAAACCAATTCTTTAAAAAAGAAGACATTCACATCTAGACTCTTACTCCTAAGTAAACACAGAGGCATGAAGCCAAGGTTTTCAGGGAAAGGGAAATCCATTCACAGGCGTCAGCAGGAAGCGCACACAGGTGTGGGGCGTCCGGTACCTTCCAGCATGCTGAGGTGCATGGCGTCGTTGGCTCGCTTGGGCACGCTGAGCATCACCTCCAGGCCGTCTTTGATCTCCCCTTTGCCTTCCTCACAGCACGTGAGGAGCTCCTGCAGAAGACCAAGACCATGAACTAGCGAAGACTGCGACATGCTCTACCACCAAGATCTTTGTAGAAATGAAAGAGCTTTGATTTTTTTTATTGATTTTTTTTTTTACAGAGAGGAAGGGAGAGGGATAGAGAGTTAGAAACATCAATGAGAGAGAAACATCGATCAGCTGCCTCCTGCACACCCCCTTACTGGGGATGTGCCCGCAACCAAGAGCTTTGATTTTTAAGATAAAAAAACAGACTGTGGTCTCCTGGGCATATAGTCTCACAGGAAACGAATTATTGTCTTTGTGTCCAATGGACAGACAGGTCTGTCCTGCTCAATCAGGACATTTCTTCACATCAGAGAAACCAGGGGGAGTCATAAGTTAAGATAAAATTAGTGTACATGTCAACTACCAAGCCCCAAAAATGACAAATAAAAATATTTAATTAGGAGAGCAGAGCAGTCAGCTACTGGTGTGGCTGAAGGTCATGCCAGGGTCCTGTCAGTACCACTGAGCTTCCACAGGGCCCAGCATGACTCTGAGCCTCTGGTGCCATGAATGCAGGGCCATCGAACCTGGAACTGCACAGCATGCGGCAGGAGCAGTGATGCTGTAGGAACACCGATGGTGCAACACCCTCTGCCTGTAGGATGTTTAGAAGCTCCCATGATTGCATCACACTCCCTGGGAGTGATTATGTCGCGGATCTCCGGGTCACCATCATTGATGAATGATAGCAAGGACAGCAAATTCTGACTCCTCTGGTATCCAAGACACCTCGCCTGTACACTAATGACTACTGGTCAGGCAGTGCCACAGCAACAGCGCTCTGGGTCCCAGGACTCAACAGAGGGACATGACAGTGAGGTCAGCTCTGGCCTCACACCCAAAGGTCTGGAGCAACTGAGCTACGGACAAGCACCTTCACTCACGACCAGATGGCGTTTACCTATGAATCTGAGCAGCATGGCAAAGAGGGCTTCCATGCACGGAGGCCAGCTGCACTGGCAGGAGCTCCTGGCTGGGGATCAACACCGCTTACTCCTATTCTCCAGAAGGACCCTCCGCAGAATCAGGGAGGGTTATGAGTTCCAGCCCCAGCCAGTGAGTGACCAGACATGAGGTCACTAAGGAACGGTCTGTAGAGAGCCACGGGCTAAAACAAAGTCCTTCAATCCTGAGGGCGCCAGAGGTGACCGCCTTTGCGGAATTAGGAAGCGAAGAGCAAATGTTAAGATAAACAGCTTAGCCTCCCGGCTTCCACTGTGCAGTTTCAGCCCACAAGTCTCTGCAGGGACAGGACAGTCAGTCCCTCAGGGAGATCCTGATGCTGAGGGGCAAGGGAGCTGCTCCGACAGAAAGTTCCAGAAGGGAACCACAAGGAAGGCAGCCACTTCCTAACTATTTCTCCATTTTTTCTTACCAATAAAGAGAGTACAGAAGAGTTTCAGGTATTCATAACTCCCCCTTCTGAATGTCATTATCGCCTCCTATTATTGTGCTAGGACTGAACTGGGGACACAGGTTCATAAGATACTGTTCCTGGGATGAATGACTGGTACATTCTAATGTTTAATTACTAACATTCACAAGCCAATGAAATGGCAGGGTAAACACCATTAGATGGAGGCTGTAGATTATTTTTCTTGTAGTCAAGAAAATATGTGTCAATTACATATAGAATGCACTCTGAGACATTCTTACCACAAATTCTAAGTTTTCTTTACCATCCAATTGCCAAGACTAATAGTTATTAGATTTTTACAAGTGTGACTTTAGTTATAATCATTCGTAACCAAGAAAAAGCAGGTCAGTGTGACTCAAATACTTGTGATTTGTACGAACAAACTGTATACATTTGTGTGCGACAAATGACGAGACCAGAGGGTAGTGCTTCTGGGTTCAGGGGAAACCTGGGCACCAGCCTGGCCTGAGTGCAGAGCCACGCCCACGTGGTGGGGACCAGTGAGGACTGGGGGCACGCCCCACCCTAAGGCCAGGGCCCACCTGCAGCCAGCACTATGTGAGGTTGGCTTCATCTATGCAAAGCGTACAGCACAGTGCCTGGTCCGAAGTCAGCAGCCATACTAGGAGCCATGGTATAGATTTTCAGGACTGACAATTTCTCTTTCCTTTCTCATTCTGTGTTACTGACGAGGGTTGGTCAGTGACGTTTAGGGGCATAACTGAGGCATATACTCTTATTTACCTGCTGCACTGAGAGATTGGTCAGGGAAATAAATGGCAATGAATTAAAACAAAACAAAACAAAACATGCTAGGCGTCATTTTTAAAATTCAGGGAACTTTACAGATAAAGAAAAAAGTCACAATAGCAATGTACCAATCATACACTTTGCAGGCTGAGGATGTGTCATACGTACTTTTAAAAGGAGCTGGTACTTGGTTATGCGCTGCACTGGTTTAATAAGGTAGGAGGAGATGGAATTGGCTAACCCGTGCCGCTGCTGGATCTCCTGAATTAAAGAAAAGTTATATAAATAAGTAAATACAGACACCACTGGGCAAGTTAGACAGCACCGACTCAGTTTACATTTCTATATCCCCACAATGAATATACACACATTATTTTTCTGTAAATGTAAAGCAGAAATCACTGATTATTCTTCTAATATGGTCAACCTACAAGTAGTAAATGTGTCATCACTTGGAACCCCGAAGATGGCGGTGTTGACTCTGCCTCGCTGGCTCTCAGATCAAACAGGCAAAGTCAACCACCCCCAGCGCTGTCCCCTGGGGCCGGCACGGGCGCCCTCGGAGCCGTCACACCTGAGTCAGGGACCGACCACCCTCCCTCCCTCCCACCAGCTCCTGAAGCTTCGGCCACGTGTACCCGAGTCACCGACCACAGCCCTCCCCACAGACGCTTCCTTCTCCCCCACTAACAAGGCTACACACCGTCAAGGAATTCTGCTCCCCTATTAGTGCTCATGACTCAGCTGCTTTAGCCCAGAATTCCCACCCCAATCTGCTGTGGCTGCCTTTTCTCAGTTCTCAGCGTTCTCAGAATTTATCAAGAACGGCTGTCACCCGGAAGGCCACGCTGCAAAATGGACATAAAAGCCACCACATCGCTGTGCCCTCCATCTGTTTGTCATTGGGATCCGGCTCGCCAGAAAAAGCAGACTAGAGGAGCCCTGAGAATTGCCGGCCGCACGAATCACCAAATGACTTGCTCCTCAGGCATCTAGCAGATTAAATTAAAAACTGACAACGCCTCCTCTGGCTTCCAGATCATAAATGTAGTTTCCAAGGTTTCTTTTCAATTTGCCATGGTTTAAAAACGTGGGATTCGGGATGTAACGATGATACACACGTTCACGCATCTAAAGGATTTCTTTCACATACAGTAAAATTCAAAATCTTAAGGGCAGGTCAGTGAGTTCCGACCAATGTTCTGACCACTTATAAGCAACTCCCACACCAAGATACGGAACATTCCCCATCACGAAGTCCTCTCGCCCCTTCCAATCTGCTCCCCCACCCATGCCCCCACCACCACCAGAGGCAACCCTGTTCCGATTCCTATCACTACAGATTGATTTTGCATATCCTGGAGGTTCACATAAAGGGAATCATAAAGCATGTGTCTCTCTATATCCAACTTCTTCCAGCCCACGCTTTGGAGGTCAATCCATGCTGCCATGTATCGGGGCTTACCCCTCCGCACGCCTGAGCAGAACGCACCACAATGCGTTGGGAATGCTTAGTAGTATTTAACACTCCTGGTTCTAATAACATTTTCAGAAATGCATCTCCAATTTTTGTTGGCATCCTTATTACCTGTCATCGTATTATACGATTCAAACATGGTTACAAGATCACAGTAGTCTTCCATAATACCTCACAAGATTTAATCCTGCTGAAATAAAAGTATTCCCTTTTCTAAAGTTTCTTTACTTATAAATTTTGGATGGGAGGGGGCAGAGAGTTGGGGGGAAAGCAGGACCCAGCTCCCTGGTCAGAGGCATATCTGATGCCACGACTGATTCTTCCTGTGCATTTCAGCAGTTTCCATGCAATAAAGTCCTTGCTGTTTGCACCCCTCTCTGCGGAGGGGGACGCCCTCTGTGGATATCCACTCTGCCCAGCACCTCTGCCGCCACCGAAAGCTAATTGAGCCCTGACAGATGCGCAGCTGTACGAGGAAAACGACGGGCAAGTAACCTGTGAGATCTCTACATCAGACAAACATGATTTCCTGTTCTCTTGAAGGTTTTTAGGGCCAAGCGTTGTTTTTCTAATGACCTTATGATTCCAAACATTCATCGTGCCACATGCTCTCAATGCTTGAGCCTTATATAATTCTAACTCCGCATGTGGGGTTTCTCCTAGCGGCAATGACCTAGGGCTGTGGTCGGCAAACTCATTAGTCAACAGAGCCAAATGTCAACAGTACAACGATTGAAATTTCTTTTGAGAGCCAAATTTTTTAAACTTAAACTATATAGGTAGGTACATTGTTATTAACTTAATTAGGGTACTCCTAAGGCTTAGGAAGAGCCAGCTCAAGGGGCCAAAGAGCCGCATGTGGCTCTCGAGCCCCAGTTTGCCGACCACGGACCTAGAGCAGTGGTCGGCAAACTGCAGCTCGCAAGCCACGTGCGGCTCTTTGGTCCCTTGAGTGTGGCTCTTCCACAAAATACTGACTTCTGCGCATGGGAGACGAAGTTTCAATAGCACTGTACGTGCGTGTCTGCACGTGGTATTTTGTGGAAGAGCCACGCTCAAGGGGCCAAAGAGCCGCATGTGGCTCTCGAGCCCCAGTTTGCCGACCACGGACCTAGAGCAGTGGTCGGCAAACTGCAGCTCGCAAGCCACGTGCGGCTCTTTGGTCCCTTGAGTGTGGCTCTTCCACAAAATACTGACTTCTGCGCATGGGAGACGAAGTTTCAATAGCACTGTACGTGCGTGTCTGCACGTGGTATTTTGTGGAAGAGCCATGCTCAAGGGGCCAAAGAGCCGCATGTGGCTCGCGAGCCGCGGTTTGCCAAGCCGCAGTTTGCCGACCACTGATAGGGCCTATGAAAGACTGAGAAGAAAAGCATCTGGGCTGGGAGCAGGCTTATTTACAAAGGCAGGGAGGTGCAGCTGCTGGCCAGGAGAATGGCACGGACACAGGGTCATCTGCAGCCAGGGCTTCTCTCAAAGAGAAAAGCTGAATGTATTCAGTCCCCAGACTTGCAGAGAAGGGCAGACGGTCACACCTGGCCATGCACAAGCATATATGCCTTCAAAAGCACCCCATCTTTCGATCAGAATTTATATGGCACACATGTGACTACGTCCTACAAACCCAAAAAGCATTCTGCATGTTACAGCATGAGACTGCTTTCCTTTTTGTACTAAATGGTCACCTTGCAATATATTTTTTAAAAAGGATGAGCTACATCTATGTTTACACCAATGAGAATATAATTAATAAAACTCCTAATGGGCCTAGTGGTTACAGTGCTATTTGTAAAATTTTACTGGTAGGCCACTTTTGGAAAATAACAACATGAAATTAAAATGGGAAAAAGAAATGATTAAAAAAGATTCAAAGTTACTTTTTTTTTTAAGAGGGAAAAAGATTAATTTAATAGTTTACATCTTCTGTACATGTAAACATTTATGATTATATAAAGATAGTAATGACATACACACACATACGCATATTAAAGCCTGAATTTCGTACAGATATATAGCTTGAGAAGGAGCATTTTAAAACATAAGTCTATCCCACCATATATGTGATAGATAAAAATGCAAATATTGTCCCATCCATCAGGTGAAAGTTATGAAATAACTTAGGAAACCTCAGTTTCCTCAGTAACCCATGACTTACATCAAAGTAGGACCCTGCGTGCTCTAATATCAGCTGAGTGGAATCAGGCTTATTTTTGCAGTAAGTGACGTACATCTGAAACTTGTCTGCCTATAAACAAAAAAGCATGAGAATATCACTTTCTAATGGCAGTAAGTCCAAATATGATCAACTTTTATATAGAAAAGAAGCTGTGTGGACAAAGGCTATTTAAGGCCCAAATTAAAGAAACCCTATGTTATAAATAAATCTACTAAAATGAGAAACACACCTCCAGCAGCCTCCCCTGACCCAGCACGCCGGGGTTGGGCACATGCTCTCTTCCCCCACGATGGCGTGTGGACACCTGGCAGTGCGCTTAGATGGCACGATCACAGGTCACGTGTCTGCCCCCTCTGGACGGGGAGACCCCCACCCCCACCCGGCAGGGCTGGGCACTCATGTTCAGCTGGGAATCCCCGGGGCCACACAGAGGTCTGGCACACTAAATGGTCTCTTTTAAATCACTGCTACTGCTAATAATAAGCTCATTCTGCATCAGTAACTAGCTGGGGAATGCAATTCTCTGAGACAAAGCCCATTTCTCTGTCTGCAGATTCCAGTAGAGTATGGTGACTGAAAAGAAATGGACAGCGTTCCTCCTAACTCCCTTCAAAGCCACCTAGTAACTGTGAACAAGAAGCTGAGGTTTCATTACCCAAGTAACAAAGCAATGCCCCACGTCCTCCGGCAACTGCTCGTATTTTTCCAGCTCCTTCAGGAATATGCTGCAAAGAATGAAAATGTTATCCTACTATGATGATGTTTTAAAACATTTCAGTAGTGAAATATGCCAGAAATTAGACCAAGCATACCGTGACCTCAGGCAATGCCTGAGTTTCATCATTTTAATCAAATGCAGTGAAAAATCTGTGCCCTCTAGATTTTGAGATTTAGCAGAATGTGCAGCTCTTAACTAGGGTCAGTTACTGTGACATTCAGCTCACTGGTTTAGCATTTAAACACTTTCTAATAGAAATTTTAACCTAGCGGCTCACTTTCGGGAAAGTGCTGTTTAGTAGTTAGAGGCATAATGTAGGGATGGAAATATTCAATTAGAAGAACCCCTTTACCCTGGCCAGTGTGGCTCAATGGTTGTTCACCGACCCATTCACCAGGAGGTCGCCGGTTCGATTCCTGGTCAGGGCACATGCCCAGGTTGTGGGCTCCATCCCTAGTAGGGGCCGTACAGGAGGCAGCCAATTGTTTCTCTTCTACTTTTTTTATAAATATATTTTTATTAATCTCAGAGAGGAAGGGAAAGGGAGAGAGAAACATCAATGATGAGAGAGAATCACTGACCAGCTGCCTCCTGCATGCCCCACACTGGCGAGCCTGCAACCCAGGCATGTGCCCCAACTAGGAATCGAACTGTGACCTCCTGGTTCATAGGTCGATGCTCAACCATGAACCACACCGGCTGGGTGAGCTTCTTACATCATAGTTTCTCTCTCTCCCCTTCTCCTGCTCTCTCTGAAAATCAATTTAAAAATGTTTTTTTAAAAAAGAAAAAGAACCCCTTTAGATGTTAGTGTCCTTTGTTGGGGCAGGGGCAGAGGAATGAGGAAGGTCCCAGGAATTCTGGCCCCACATCGTTTTTCCATAGACTACTGGCCACACAGACTTCTCCTACAAGAGCTTCTGCTACTTTTTAAAAAATATATATTTTTATTAATTTCAGAGAGGAAGGGAGAGGGAGAGAGATAGAAACATCAATGATGAGAGAGAATCACTGACCAGCTGCCTCCTGCATGCCCCACACTGGCGAGCCTGCAACCCGGGCATGTGCCCCAACTGGGAATCGAACCGTGACCTCCTGGTTCATAGGTCGATGCTCAACCATGAACCACACCAGCTGGGTGAGCTGCTACTGCTTTTAAAAAATTTCTTAGAAATGAACCCGTGTCCTCCTCTGACCAGTGGAAAGTGCTTCTCATTCTGGACAGACTGCACATCTGTTCCGTCCTCCATTCCCACTTCCTTCTTATCCAAAAAGACCGAACATTGCCCTAGCCAGTTGCTTAGTGGTTAGAGCCTCCACCTGTGGACTGAAGGGTCTCAGATTCGATTCTGGTCAAGGGCACATGCCTCTACCTCTATTAATCAATGTCCCCCCCTCTTTCTGTCTCTCCCCCTCCCTTCCAGTCTCTCTAAAAACCAATGGAAAAATATCCCCGGGTGAGGGTTAAAAAATAAATAAATAAATAAATAAATAAATAAATAAATAAATAAATAAATAAATAAATAAATAAATAAATAAATAAATAAATAAATAAATAAATAAATAAATAAATAAATAAATAAATAAATAAATAAATAAATAAATAAATAAATAAATAAATAAATAAATAAATAAATAAATAAATAAATAAATAAATAAATAAATAAATAAATAAATAAATAAATAAATAAATAAATAAATAAATAAATAAATAAATAAATAAATAAATAAATAAATAAATAAATAAATAAATAAATAAATAAATAAATAAATAAATAAATAAATAAATAAATAAATAAATAAATAAATAAATAAATAAATAAATAAATAAATAAATAAATAAATAAATAAATAAATAAATAAATAAATAAATAAATAAATAAATAAATAAATAAATAAATAAATAAATAAATAAATAAATAAATAAATAAATAAATAAATAAATAAATAAATAAATAAATAAATAAATAAATAAATAAATAAATAAATAAATAAATAAATAAATAAATAAATAAATAAATAAATAAAAAGATTGAACATCGCCTGTAATTGGAAACCTTTTCTTTCTTTTAACCCTAAGAAGTAACTTATGCAGCAGCCAATGACACAGCTCGAGAGGAGTTAGGGTCTCACGAAAACAGTTTTCAGTTTTCCGAACCTCATTTCTACCAAAAGTGAGCATAACTGTAAAGTTGAGCCTGTATTAAAATTGTGTTTAGAATGTCAGTCCTGCTGAAGAAAGCCTGGCAGGTTTTATTCAAATTTCGCTGAAACCTGTACTTGCTGCCGTGGGAAACCTTGACTGCCCATCAGGGACGGTCAGCACAGCCCCCGGCTCTCCAGGGCAACCGGCTGTGGCTCCCCGGACAGCCCACTCACTTGTTATGGAACTCGTAGATCTCCTGCATGTTCCCGAAAATGATGAGCTCCTTGTTCACGATGCCGGGCGGGATCTCCTCCACTCCGCTGGTCATTTCCCACAGGTAGGTCTGGCGGGAGGGAACAGGGATTAGACAAAAACTGACACCACACTTTCAAGACACCAGTATTTCTGACCTCTGTAGGATTGGACCCAAGTTCATGTATACCCGAAAATATGTCTTAAGAATAGAATCTTTTAGGAAAGCACGAAAAACTGGAAAAACAACAACAACACACACACACAAAACCCCTCAGTTGCTATAGTACTTGAGAACACTTCCTATACTTTTTGACTCTAAACTTATTCCGAGGTTTGAATTTTGGAATTAAGCTTCTCCACAAGGTGCAACAAATATTCATAGAACTACTGAGTATTAGTTGCCAATCATCATCAGTAGGTGCATCTCTCTGCAGCTGCTGTGAGTTCTATACAAAGGGCCCAGCGGCCCGGCCGCCATGTGACACACCGAGCGAGAGGGTTAACGCTGCATCAGCCCGTAATGAGCAGAAATGGAGCCAGAACGACACAGAGGTGCAACGTGACACTGGTTGCCTACGACACTTTAAATCTCAGAGCCCTTGACCGGAATCGAATCTGAGACCCTTCAGTCCGCAGGCGGAGGCTCTAAAAAGTGTGATTATTTTAAGAACTGCTAATAGGTAAGAATAAATGCAAGATTATACACAATCTAAGTAAACAAGCAAAAAAAACTTACTTACATCCATACACTCCCGGAGGTCCCTGACATAAGCCTTTTCAGTTTGAATTAGCTCAGCCATTATGAACCTGAAACACAGGAAGACAGCAAACAGTTAGTGCACAGCCAGGACACACTACCCACTTCTATGGTTTATGGAATAATAAAGTGGTTCAGAAATCATTAGTCATGTATTTTGGAGAATTCAATCGAGAATAGATAGAATGAGAGTATCTAGCCACCAAGTCGAAGGAAGAAACAATTTGGGACAAATTCTGTCGAGCTTCCCAGAGATCGGGGTTTCTCAGCTCAGCACTCGACACTCGGGATGGATAATGCTTTGCTGGGTGCCGTGCCTTGTAGATAGACGTTTAGCAGCCTCCCTGTCTCCACCCACCAGATGCCACAACCAAAAAAGCCTCCACACGCTGCCAATGTCCCCCAGAGCACACACTGCCCGACTGAAAATCACAGACTCAGAGCAATCTTTTGTCTTATTAGTATCCAGTACCGTTCACTAACGTTTAAACACCTCCCCTTGTTAGTCACTTCTTCTCCTTAGTATTCCCATCCTGGTCCACTGAGGACAAATGACACTAACTCGATGTGCCAGCCCCTACAAGATGGAAGTGCAGGGACAGGTAACGAGCGACTGCTGCTGAGGCAGGTGATGAGGGGACAGTGCACGCCTTATTAGTATCCAGTACCGTTCACTAACGTTTAAACATCCACCCCCCCCTTGTTAGTCACTTCTTCTCCTTAGTATTCCCATCCCGGTCCACTGAGGACAAATGACACTAACTCAATGTGCCAGCCCCTACGAGACGGGAGTGCAGGGACAGGTAACGAGCGATTGCTGCTGAGGCAGGTGATGAGGGGACAATGCACGCCGTGGAGTCTGAGCTGCAAAAACTAAGCATATTCCGACCAAGCAGATGTCACGCCATTTAACCTGAAAGCACCCACAGATGCCTGTTTGTCCCAGTGACATTCTCTTCCCTTTTTCAAGGGATCTGGCAGGTTCTGAAAGTCCGGCTTACTCTTTCCTGCGGGCAGACTTCCGTTTCTCCTCGTTAAGCTCGTGTGCGGCGTCGCGCAGCTTCACCTCCGACCCCGGGATGCTGGCTGGGATGATGTCCAGCTGAAGACTCTTACTCTGTGGAATAAGACAGCGATGAGTTCGGCGGCCTGAAGCGCACGCAGGACACGCAGAGCACCCTGACTGGTTCCGTTTGCACAGAGCCATTTACCGATTTGTTGGAATCTGAAGAAATCCCCAGGGCTTTCTCCAAAGAGGTCCTGTACTTCTCCATCCGCAGAGAGAAGTCTCTGTACCGCTTATCCACGGCAGTGACACATTTCTTTATCTCTGCCGCGTGGGCATGGCCCTTTTCACAAAAGCCGTCAGCCAGCTGGATCAACAGCTTCACCCTCTCTTTGGTTTGCTGCAAGAAACACACACAACAGGAAAGTATTGGGAGGCAAATGAACCCACCTGCAGAAACCAGCAACTGGGGCAACCTGCCTCCAGCTCAGCTCTGAACAGAGAACAAAGTGCTGGTGATAGAAGGTCAGAGGAACGCCCCACGTCCATCCAATTCGTCTCCCTGGTCCTAGACGAGCTACCTATTCTCAGCTCTTCGGCAACGAATGTCGTACCCACCTGCAGAAACCAGCAACTGGGGCAACCTGCCTACAGCTCAGCTCTGAACAGGGAACAAAGTGCTGGTGATAGAAGGTCAGACGAACGCCCACGGCCATCCAACTCGTCTCCCCGGTCCTAGACGAGCTTCCTATCCTCAGCTCTTCGGCAATGAATGGCGCTATGAAACCCGTGGATAAAAACAATCTAGACTTTCTGTCAACGTCTTCATCTGCTGGATGCTCAGCAGAAATCTGTAAATGCATAAGCACGCGTTCCCTCGGGACGCCCTCTGAATTCTGACTGTCCTTGAATGCGTGTGTGTTGGGCATGAAGACCTTCCCTGCTTTACGCATGTTTACTCTGCACCCGTCGGAGCAAAAGCTCCCCGAGGGCGGCAGCCCCCCGAGACGGGCTTCCTGTGCATCTGGGCCAGGAGCTCGCATGGCAGACGCTCACAAGATCCCTGCGGAGGAGACACGGGCCTCACACGTTCATGTCGGTTTCCCTTGCGGGAGACGGAGGAAAAGCCACGTCAGGGACTGGCCTTCTCTACAGGGGGATTTCAGACTTTGTTCCCTGTTTTAGAACTCCCTTTAAAAATGTCATTTCCTGGTATACGGGCCTAGGAAAGATCTTTCATTAGGTTAAGCATTACGTTTCTGACTTCATGTAAAGTTAAAGATAACCATCCAACATTGGTTCTATATAATAGCTGTAACTTCACTCAACCCCAACTTTCCAACCGATCTTTAGTCACATCCATTTCACTTATTCTCACAAGGGGCTTCCTTCAGTGTTCCCACGGGCAATGCCAACGCGTACAGTGACTCTTCAGCTGTGATAAGCTTTAACTGGAAAACCTTTATGACCAATGTTTAGGAGATTGATTTTTTAAATCCCCGAAAGAAAGGTCAGAGTTCAGAACCCAGATAGATTATCCTGGTCTGTCCAATAGAAGTTCTGAGCCAGAAGCCACCAGGCAACTGCCCAGTCAGCGCTAAAGATGCTCAGACTGCACACGAACCCACAACCTGGGGCGGCTGAGCACTTAGCACCCCGCCCCAGGCGGGCTCTTGCCTTTGGTTCTCTGCACAGGTGCCCTGATGCCTGCAGTGCTAGCCCGGCAAACTGCGGCTCTCGAGCCACATGCGGCTCTTTGGCCCCCTTAGTGTGGCTCTTCCTAAGCCTTAGGAGTACCCTAATTAAGTTAATAACAATGTACCTACCTATATAGTTTAAGTTTAAAAAATTTGGCTCTCAAAAGAAATTTCAATCGTTGTACTGTTGATATTTGGCTCTGTTGACTAATGAGTTTGCCAACCACTGTCCTAGATGTCCTCGTGGCTCCTGCAAGTCCTTGCTCCACCCAAGACCACCTTCTCCACATCCCGCCCTGCCCAGCCACCCTCCCCGCTGCTCTGCTGCTTCTGACGGCTTGCAGCACCTTCTCGCAGAATGCAACGTACTGATGACACTGCTGTCTGTCTCTTCTGTTAGAAGGTAACCGCCACGGGCCAGGGTGTTAGTTCTGCTTGCTAATATCTCCTGCACCTCCCTGTGTCTGGCACATAGTGGACAGTCACACAATATTTACTAAGAAAAATAAATGAACATTAGGTTCCTTATGCAAGTGTGTATATGCCTATAACTTTAATGGGAATGGAAGCTACTCTTAAGAGCATGAATACATATACTTCAAAAATATATGAAAATAAGCCCTGTCCAGTGTTTCTCAGTAGTTAGTGCATCAGCCTGTGGACTGAAGGGTCTCAGGTTCAATTTCCAGTCAAGGGCATATACCTGGGTTTCGAGTTCCATCCCCAGCCTAGATCGGGGCACATGTGGGAGGCAACCAATCGATATGTCTCTCTCACATCAATGTTTTTCTCTCTCTATTTTTCTCTCTCTGCCCCTCCCTCCTCCCTTTTTCTCCCCCCACCAAAAAAAAAAAAATCAATGGAAAAAATATCCTCTCGTGAGGATTAACAAAAAAAGAAAAAGAAAATTCAAGGAAATTAATTATCTCTGTGAAAAAAATCAATATTGTGAATTCATAAGCTGTTTATTGAAAAAGTCAGCAAGTTTCTAAGGCTTTCATCCTGTGAGAATGGGCTCCAGCAGAGTGGACTGAAAGGAGAGGATCTGCTAAAGCGGCCTCTGGCTTGTCGCCAGCAGGAGACCTTTCTGAAGATGTGAGACAAGCCTAGTTATAAACCAAGGATATAAGAAGTTCAAGTTTCCGATATGGAAGTGTAAATTCCAAAAGGAATTAAATTAGAAGCACTACTAAATTTAATATCACAGAGGATTAATATGGCTAATGCAGGATTTCCAAAAATTAGGTTGCCTCGGTCAGATTTCACTGCCGAGGGCCAAGACGTTAACCTGCTCAAAAGCACAGAAGAGTGGTGCTGTCCCACCATTGAGCACGGACCATGCAGGGGTTAAGAAAGCTATGTCGAGTTCTAAGAGCCGGGGACAGAGAAGTGGAGATAAAACAGACAATGCATTAAAACAAAACACAGCAAGAAATTTCAGGAAGATTTATGTACATGTCTACACACATCACAGAACAGACCCACAGCCAGCACGTAACACCGATAGGCTGATCCTGACTCTAAGAATGTGTTTTAAATGGTCTGAGTTTCATTGCAAATGAACAGAGTTGCGTCTTAGTGAAATGAACGGAGGCTTTGTGTCCATTGACACCCAGCCTTACAGTGCTAATCACTGTAACAACCGGGCTGGAAGGCTGCCTGTCACAGGAAGGATCCTCTATATAACAGAAGAAAAACGATTTCTTGGAAGACATGCGACAGGGTGACAGAAGGCACAAGAACGTAGCCTAGTGTCCACAGGAGAAGCTAAAGGACACCTCCAAGCACCAAAGCAGGCACTTTCTATGAAATGAAAGGAAAGCAGAAACTGAAGGGAAAAAGCTGCTAAGAAAAAAAAGTGAGAGATGGTTTTTCAAAACAGACCAGTTCCTCTCATCAATACATCCAATGAAAGAAACAGCTTCTGCATATTTGCGAAACAGAAAGGTCAGATGTCACCTATGATTTTAGATGCTTAAGAAAAAAAATACAGGGGCAAAAAAAAATGCCTGTTATTGTTACTGCTCATTCTTCTAATGATCATACTCCAAATTTGAGGAAAAGGAAAGTTAGGAACAATGAAAAAATCCTCCTACACTCCATTGGTGGAACTAAGCTGCCAAGCTCCTCACCCTGTCCTGTGCACGGCGCCCCTGGGGTTGTGCGAACGGCCTGCAGAGGGGAGCGCTGCTGAAACTCTCAGCCAGAGAAAAGGAACAAACTCACATCTACCGCTCGGTGCTATCTTAAGTATTTTCTACAGACCTTTATTCATAACCAAAGGATATTCAGAGAAACAAATAAAGGTCGTGTAGCGCGCATAAATAACTAATTTTCTATCCAACTCTTAATGCAAATGAGGATTTCACAGCTGGAGGTGCGCTGTACCTGGAGGAAGGAAGACCCGGTCGGTCCTTACCTGCAGAGGCAGGCCCGGCCGGCTCTCCTCTTGGTGCCCAAGGCCCCGCTGTCATGGTGAGGCTATCCTCGCCTGAGCCTGCCCTCCCCAATGCTCACGGTGCCCACAGAGCACCCGGCCTCTTCGCCAGCCCTGCCGTGGTCGGTTCTGTGGCTCCACTAGACTAGATGCTTCTCCAGAACAGAGACCAGGGCTCCCAGCACCCCGATGCTGCGTGAAAGGAAGTAACTCAGAGCTCGGGCCCAGGAAGGGAGGGTGGGCTGGGAGCAGAAGACTGGGAAGAATAGGAGGAGGAGTCGAAATTGTTACAGAAAACGAAAAAAAAGTACAAATAAACATAATACAAAGTAGCTGCCTTCACCCCAAATGATTAAAAAATACCTCTCTGATATGTCTTCAAAGCCAAGTGAAGGGTCACACACACAACGAAATCAATCTTTTTACTTTACAGGGATACTTCTTTTTAACCAAAAATATTATTTAGGTTGATCATCTATTTTCTGCTCTTGAATTTTTAGTTTTTTCTAAAAAGTCAAAATGTATCATCAAAATATATCAGCACTTCTGAAGGTATTATAATAAAGGTATATTCAAAAACTCTGAAAAACAGAAGGAAAAACACCACCGGTTGAGAAGGAAACTGAGAATCTCAGAGCGTTCTGAGGCCTTTGCAGGCCAATGTGTAGACTCTTATATATTTGCTTAAAAATTAATCTGTACTCATCTATACTGCAGCGGCCATAAAGGTGTATTTAGTTGTATTTTGATTTTTAGGAGAAAACTGAAAATGCACCCCCCACCCCCCCAGTTTTATAAAACCACGGACAACCTACTGGGAACACAGACTGAGCAGACAATGCTACTGTAACAATTTTCACCAGCTCAGGCGGAAGGAAAACACCCACAGCACACAACCAAGTCCAACTGGCAACACCAAACAGTGCTTCATAAAACAGCAACTACTCAGAACGCCTGAGGAAAGAAATCAGAAGAGAAGTCGAAAGGAAGGGGACAGGAAGTACTTGCAGAAATCAGAGGACCAGCAGCCACAGGTAAATGAGGGGAAGCTGAGGGGCCCGTGTGAACGGCAATAGGAAGTATCACAAACTCATGTTCAACGATCATGTGGGTCACCCTCTTCTCGCTTCATAGTGTGTTTCAAATGATCTATTTGAGAACTCCCTTATTTACCCAGAGTACCCTGCTCGAGGTGATTCTGGAAAACCCCAACAGACGTGCAGGCCGCTGACAGGCGCGCACAGCAGATCTGCACGCACCTTGGCGGTTATCTGGAACTCCTCGTGCTCCTTCAGCAGCTCCTGGGTGTGCTGGATGCTCGAGCCCGTGGAGGTGTGCGTGGACAGGTAGAACTCCCCGTTGTCATGGATCCATTCTAGAGCCTGGACAGAGAGGGAATGGGAAATGTTCACGGCTGAGCAGTCCAAGTTCCTCAGTATCTCATCTAAATGCGAAGTCTCAGGCCTCGGCCAGCCCACATCAGGGAGCAGCCCCTCAAAAACAGACCAATTCCTGAAATAAGGGTAATTCTAAAACTGCGGGGGGGTGGGGGGGCGCGACTGACATGCTAGAAAGTTGTAATTGTGTCACAATAAAAAGGTCAAGAGTTTCTTATAACCAGGAACCTAAAGTCACAATAAAAGTGTCAGAAAAGAAACCACACGCACTGCGAAGGTGTGGGTGAGGGGGTGGGCTGAGACCCTCACGCTGTTAAATATGGGGACGTTCATGTCATGGGAACTTCATACCCCACGGAGAGTCTAACCAGAAGAACAGGAGCACAGATGCAAACTCCCAGCTTTCCAAAGCACAACTTTAGCCCTTTCTTCCTGTTCCTGGATCCGGTGAGTGCCCAGAGGGGCACCCACTTCACTGGTTTGGGGGCATCCGCGTTGTGCCTGAGCGCCACGGGGAGTGGGCAGAGATCGTGCTTGGAGAGCAGGGGCCAGCCAGGCTCAGGTTGCCACAGAACGACAGTTCTAACTCCTCTGCTCTTTCCTGGCTTAAGATGGAAGCCAGTGTTTTCCTCCCGTTTTCATAGGCCTGAAGTGCAATCAGACTTATTTAAACACACACATCTGAGTGAGCGAGCGGTGTGTGGAAAAGCAGCATGAAAGAGTCGAAGCTTTTACATGTTTCCTTCTACTCTCAAGTCATCCACTGCCGGGCTGGTATTGGCACAGAAACACCCTGCCTCTACTGGGTACATTTCCAGCGTTTTAGAAGAAAAATAAGAAAACCAGGACCGATCCTTCCCATGCAGCTCCCTGGCTGGGATGTACTTTTGGTGTACATCCAGGGCCCGAGCTCCCATCCCATCTCGGCAACAAGGTTAACCGGACTCTGAATGGAGGCAAAAAGCCACTTCTGCCCATTTGTTCAAAGGCCCTTGGTTTCTCCATTCACACAGCTAATCGTCCAGAGTGCCTACGATGGAGTCGTGCAAGGAGGCACCAGGGAATGAGAAGCTTGGGCCCTGCAGCTGCCGACCGACCGGAAAGGGAGAGAGAGGAGGAAAGATACACAGAAGACAAAGCGGGAGTGGGAGGCCTTGCTCAGAAGGCAGTCAGCAGAGGAGGTGTCAACGCTGGGACCTGAGGCTGAAAGGGATGGGCCGGGGAGGGATGGAGAGACCCAGTGCAGGCGGAATAGCGGGGGGGGGGTGTACACGCAATGGTCCCAAGCTGAGGGAGCTGGTCCCTCATGGGGAGAGGCTGGGGGTGAGGGAGCTTGTCCCCCATGGGGAGAGGCTGAGGGTGAGGGGGCTGGTCTCTCATGGAGAGAGGCTGGAGTGAGAGAGAGGGAGCTGGTACCCCTCGGGGAGAGGCTGGGGGGGAGGGAGCTGGTCCCTCATGGGGAGAGGCTGGGGGGAGGGGGCTGGTCCCCCACAGGGAGAGGCTGGAGTGAGGGAGAGGGAGCTGGTACCCCTCGGGGAGAGGCTGGGGGTGAGGCTGTGGAGGGCAGGGGCTGCTGTGTAGGAAGAGATGGAGTGAGTGGAAGGAACAACACCAATTAGCAAACTGGCTCAGAGGTTTAGACAGGACATGGCATGACGGCTCTGGTGGGAGCGAAGGGTAGATCTGACACACACAGGATGTTTGCACCCACAAGACTGATGAAGGGGTGAAGGTGGGGCGATGAGGGGAAGACAGGAATCAGGAACCACACACCCTGTAAGATGAGGGGGGCGTGGGGGACAGTTCTGGCAAAGAGGAGGCTGGGGGGACCGGTCTGGATGCCAGAAATGGAGGTGAGGGCTGGGAGATAGCAACCGAGAAGAGAAGAGAGAGAAACAAGAGCAAATCCCAACTGAGCCCTGGGAAAGTCAGCCTTCAGAGGCGGGCTGAGGAGGAGGGGCAGCGAGCCTGGGGCAGTGGTGGGCAGGATGCTGGGGGGAGGGCAGGGGGTCACCTCTCCACCACCCTCCAGTGAGGCACCACCCAGTGACCCTCAGGGCGCCATCCTGAGACCTGATCCAGCCGGGGTCTCAGGACAGATTCTCCAGGAGCGATGGATACCTACTATCGGTACAGAACCTGACAGGTCTGCGGGGCCTGTGGGTTGGCACTGCTCAGGGCCTAAACTTAGTGATTTTATAATTGGCAAACAAGCTGGGCTTTAGGAAAAAGCAAGACAATTTCTCTGTCAAGGGAATTATTTACAATTTTGTTCTGTGTAGCTGAGTGATTCCTTGTCTTTCAACAGACACATAATAAAGAGATGTGGGAAAGAATTATGAAACAATCTCTAATTAGGAACAAAACCACACTGCCGTAAGTCTCAAACATGGCTGAACTGTTTTTAAATAAGATGGTAAGCAGACATAATTTAACCATTAAAGACATTACTGCTTCCCGCCTCTGTTGGGAATATGATGACTACACCTGCACAGTCAGCCGAGATGAGAACAGGCCGAGTCAGGATGCCAGGTGAGCGGACCGCACCCCCCAGCTCCTCTGCCTCTGGGGACCAGGCCACCCACTGCGAGACGAACATTTACCCACAGGGAACAAACGTGCTCCCTAAGAGGAAGCCTGTGCGAGGAAGACACCATCTTTCTTAGGCTGTAAGAGTTCACTAAATGCCTGGCCTGCGACAGCACATAGTCGGTGGACAGGTGGATTCAGAAGGCGCCTAGTCCGGGTCTGACCTGGAGAATGTGAGCGGCCCTACGGGTTCTTATGCTACCGTGAAGGCCCAAGAGGAGTGACGGATCCTGTGTGTCCGAGTTAGGGGTGCGACAGGCTTTCACCCAAAACGACCTTCCATGACTGACGTTCGGGCAGAAGCACTTTCTCCCAAACGGACTTCAGAGAGGGGGACACTTCCCACGTGCCCTCCAGGTGTCTCTGCATGAGCCAAGTGTAGGAACGTGGTTGGCTACACTGAATTGTTAGACATTCTGTCACATTTCTTACGTTATTTTTGCTCGATTTATCTGAAGAATGAACTCTTACCTTGTACACATAAATACAGTGATAGAAAAAGGCACCCACCACAGTATTTACACAAACACAGAGCCTAGATTCCATGACGATTTTTAAATCATCTTCTCTCACTTGTATTTGCTGTCTGAACCATGGGTACTGACAGCGGAGACAAGCTCAGGGCCACACTCCAAGAGACACGCCTTATGAGGCTGTGGGGTTTTCTCTTCATGGGGAGAGGCTGGGGTGAGGGGGCTGGTCCCCCACAGGGAGAGGCTGGAGTGAGGGAGAGGGAGCTGGTACCCCTCGGGGAGAGGCTGTGGGTGAGGCTGTGGAGGGCAGGGGCTGCTGTGTAGGAAGAGATGGAGTGAGTGGAAGGAACAACACCAATTAGCAAACTGGCTCAGAGGTTTAGACAGGACATGGCATGACGGCTCTGGTGGGAGCGAAGGGTAGATCTGACACACACAGGATGTTTGCACCCACAAGACTGATGAAGGGGTGAAGGTGGGGCGATGAGGGGAAGACAGGAATCAGGAACCACACACCCTGTAAGATGAGGGGGGCGTGGGGGACAGTTCTGGCAAAGAGGAGGCTGGGGGGACCGGTCTGGATGCCAGAAATGGAGGTGAGGGCTGGGAGATAGCAACCGAGAAGAGAAGAGAGAGAAACAAGAGCAAATCCCAACTGAGCCCTGGGAAAGTCAGCCTTCAGAGGCGGGCTGAGGAGGAGGGGCAGCGAGCCTGGGGCAGTGGTGGGCAGGATGCTGGGGGGAGGGCAGGGGGTCACCTCTCCACCACCCTCCAGTGAGGCACCACCCAGTGACCCTCAGGGCGCCATCCTGAGACCTGATCCAGCCGGGGTCTCAGGACAGATTCTCCAGGAGCGATGGATACCTACTATCGGTACAGAACCTGACAGGTCTGCGGGGCCTGTGGGTTGGCACTGCTCAGGGCCTAAACTTAGTGATTTTATAATTGGCAAACAAGCTGGGCTTTAGGAAAAAGCAAGACAATTTCTCTGTCAAGGGAATTATTTACAATTTTGTTCTGTGTAGCTGAGTGATTCCTTGTCTTTCAACAGACACATAATAAAGAGATGTGGGAAAGAATTATGAAACAATCTCTAATTAGGAACAAAACCACACTGCCGTAAGTCTCAAACATGGCTGAACTGTTTTTAAATAAGATGGTAAGCAGACATAATTTAACCATTAAAGACATTACTGCTTCCCGCCTCTGTTGGGAATATGATGACTACACCTGCACAGTCAGCCGAGATGAGAACAGGCCGAGTCAGGATGCCAGGTGAGCGGACCGCACCCCCCAGCTCCTCTGCCTCTGGGGACCAGGCCACCCACTGCGAGACGAACATTTACCCACAGGGAACAAACGTGCTCCCTAAGAGGAAGCCTGTGCGAGGAAGACACCATCTTTCTTAGGCTGTAAGAGTTCACTAAATGCCTGGCCTGCGACAGCACATAGTAGGCGGACAGGTGGATTCAGAAGGCGCCTAGTCTGGGTCTGACCTGGAGAATGTGAGCGGCCCTACGGGTTCTTATGCTACCGTGAAGGCCCAAGAGGAGTGACAGGGATCCTGTGTCCGAGTTAGGGGTGCGACAGGCTTTCACCCAAAACGACCTTCCATGACTGACGTTCGGGCAGAAGCACTTTCTCCCAAACGGACTTCAGAGAGGGGGACACTTCCCACGTGCCCTCCAGGTGTCTCTGCATGAGCCAAGTGTAGGAACGTGGTTGGCTACACTGAATTGTTAGACATTCTGTCACATTTCTTACGTTATTTTTGCTCGATTTATCTGAAGAATGAACTCTTACCTTGTACACATAAATACAGTGATAGAAAAAGGCACCCACCACAGTATTTACACAAACACAGAGCCTAGATTCCATGACGATTTTTAAATCATCTTCTCTCACTTGTATTTGCTGTCTGAACCATGGGTACTGACAGCGGAGACAAGCTCAGGGCCACACTCACCAAGAGACACGCCTTATGAGGCTGTGGGGTTTTCTCTTCAGAACAAACTGTTCATGACAAGGCCCGACTGTTTGGATCATTAGAAAGTGGTTGTGAACCTGCTGAATGGAGGTCTGAATACAGGGTGGAGGGCAGGGCGCCCAGGGCGACTGACCTGCTTGGCACTTCGTTCAAAGACCACGTACTGCTGGCACTGGTCCAGCCGCCTCTTCCTCATGGTCCAGTAATGCAATACCCTGTTCTCCCGCTGGAAGAGTTCATTCAAGATATCTGAGAGAGCGCAGAGGAAAGCATACAATCAATGAAACCTGCAGATAACTCTCGTTTGCAACTTTTCCTGATTTATATTTTTACTTACTTTAACAAAACAGTCAATGCCAATATATATTACGCCTTTTCTCCCTATGTATATTCTTCAACTTTATTGAATAAACTAGAGGTCCCTCGGCCTGGCCTGAGGGGATCGGGCTGAAACCGGCCTGGTGTATGGATTCGTCCAGGGTGTGTCCGGCTCTTCTGACCCAGTCCCAATAGGCTAGCCCCAGCAGCAAGCTAACCTACTGGTCAGAGTGTCTGCCCCCTGATGGTCAGTGTGCATCATAGCAACTGGTCGAATGGTTGGTCGAACGAACGGTTGGGCACTTAGCATATTAGGCTTTTATTATATAGGATTACCAATCTGTATATTTAATATTTTGTTACTAAGCTAAGATAATGAGTCAGAGCTTTAATACTGTGAAATGAACCTTAAAGTGAAGCCCGGGATAGGGTTTCCAGGCAATCTCGTCCAGCCCCTCCCCCCGCTGTCACTCGCGCCTCCGGGCTGACTCACTTTTCACTTGCTGCTCCGGGGCCTTGACGTGCGTCACCATGCCCGGCATGCTCACACTGTTCCTGTGCAGGTACTTCAGGAAGACGTCTGCATTCCTCCTGGCGAGCGTGCAAGCCTAGGCACAAGGGAGCAATGTGCTGTTAAACCGACTTACGCAGACATATCGAGTCCACAACATCAGGTGGCGCTCACACACGTCTTTACTGAAAATGTTCACCTGGCCAACGTGTGTTCATAAACGGAAGGAACCAAAATTCTGCGACCCTCAAGATGCTTTTTTGGGATACTGATGTGAGGCTGATTATTATTATTATTATTTTTAATATATTTTTATTGATTTCAGAGAGGGAGAGGGAGAGAGATAGAAACATCAAAGATGAGAGAAAATCATCAATTGGCTGACTCCTGCATGCCTCCTACTGGGGATCAAGCCCGCAACCCAGGCATGTGCCCTTGACCGGAATCGAATCTGGAACCCCTCAGTCTACAGGCCGACGCTCTATCCACTGAGCCAAGCCGGCCAGGGCATGAGGCTGATTATTAAGAAACAAAAGACTCAGGAAGAACCTTTGACACCGCCCCCCCCCCTCCGCCCCTTTCCTGCCCAAGAGATCCAGACAGAGAAACCTGCTTCAGGAGGAGATCTGGGATGCTCCCCCCTTAGCCGAATCTGAATGAAATATGGCAAACAAGAGGGCCGAGTCCCCAGCAAGGACCTGCCTGCCGGGTTATTCTGCTCTTCCTCAACTACCTACACATCGCCCATTCTCACTTCTGAAAGCTAATACCCCATTCCCCCCTCTTGCTCCTCTGTCCAAAAATGTCTTATCTATCCAACGCTGCCTCACTCACTTTGAAATTTTCATGGATTTTATCCTGCTTATGTGAATTCCCCATGCACACATATTAAATTTTTATTTCCCCCTGTTAATCTGTCTCTGTTAATTTGGTTATGAGCCCAGCCAGAAATACTTAGAAGATGGCAGAAAAAGTATTATTACTTGTTTTAGCCCCTACAAAACCAAATAAGTAATTTCATTAATGTATTAAAAAACAAGAGTGACCTGGCCGGTTGCTCAGTGGTTAGAACGTTGGCCCACGGACCAAAGGGTCGCAGGTTCAATTCCCTGTCAAGAGCACATACCTCAGTTGCAGATTCAATCCCCAGCTTGGGTTGGAGCATGAGCAGGAGGCAACCAATCGATGTGTCTCTTTCACATCAATGTTTCTTTCTCTCTCTGACTGTCTCTCTCTCTTTCTCTCTCCCCCCTCCTCCCTCCCTTCCAATCTGTCTAAAAATCAATGGAAAAAATATCCTCAGGTGAGGAATAAAAAAGAAGAAAAAAAGAGTTAAGTAAGGGGAAAAGGATATAAATATAAAATCAAAGCAGTTAAGAAAAACCCCCACATTAATTATATTTGAAGAGGAAATATCTTGCACAGTTCCTGTCCCAGATCTGGAATTAAATGGTACTGAGACCACAATCTGGGCGTGAGGAGTGCACGACATCATTGGGCTGGTCATTGTGTCTAGGTCTTTCCTGGAGATGGGAGCTAGCACAATTTTTTTAAAATTAGGAAATATACCATGAGTCTCTACTGAGAGTCTAAAGTAAGCTGTCATACCAAATACCAAGGAAGCTGCTGAAACTGCTGGAGTCACGTTCAAAGGACATCTGCACCACCTGGCCTGAAGGGGCTCCCCCTAGGGGACAACTTGAATATAAAAACAAAATAAATGACTCCAATGGATTGAAGCATACCAGATACATTACAATCCATGATGATGGTAAAAAAAGTAACAAAACCACAAGAAAAAACAAATGAAGTGTATGTAGAAGCTGCTAAGGGAACAGCTCATTATTCTGAAAATGGCAAGCAAAGGGAAAGAGTCAAGCATTTACCATGCCTTCTCTGCACGGACTCTATTTTAGATTAACAAAATAGCTCAGGGGTACTTACTAATTCTAGCTAATTGAGGAGAAGGAATGACAGAATACCACTGTTCTGCAACTGCTAATGAGCAATATTACCACTGGTACTAAACCCATGAGGTGAGAGGCTGGTGGGGAAGAGCTGGAGGCACCGTGTTTGAAGCACTGACAAATTCTCATATTGTAGAGACAGGAAGAAGTGGACCTTATGTGGCTCCTGATGTAACACATGGGAAATGCAAGCACCACCCACTGGGTGTGCCAAGCACACTCACGCATGCACACACTCACACTTGAAGCTGACCAGGGCTCTCAACATAACTAACAGAAATTCAGAGCATCCAGGATGGTGCTAAATGACTCCACAGGACACAATGACCAAATCTGGAAAGCGGGAAAACACCACAGTATGAATAACTTATTTCTTCAATTAATAAATGGTAATGAAAGGAAGGGTGGTATTTATATGAAGAGACATACAAATCAAACCAATATTTGGACTTGTTTGGATCTTAATGAAAAGGTATTTGTGAGACAATCAGAGAAATTTGAATGCTTTGATTCTACATGAAATAAGTTACCATTAATTTTTAAGATTTGATCATGGCATTGTGGTTGTTTTAGAAAAGTACAATTTAATGTGTCGATACTTACTAAACTATTTGCAGATAAAATGATGTAATATCTGGAATTTAAAACAATCCAGTGAAGATGGGCACTGCCCATAGGCTGATAATCACTGAACCTGGGTGAGATGCATACGATTCGTTCTTTATTTTGTACACATCTTTAAACTTACACCACAAAATGTTTAAAGACATCCAATGCAAAAACACTATAGAATTCTCGTGAACAAAGGAATCAGAACAGGCCTCTGTTTTATCATTTCACCTAAAAATCTTTCTTAATTAATATAATTAAGTAGACCAAGATGGCGGCATAGGTAATCACCTATACCTGCTGCCTCTCACAACCACATCAAAATTATAACTAAATGGCAGAACAACTACCACCCAGAACCACAGGAAAGCTGGCTGAGTGGAAGTTCCACAACTAGAGAGGTGAAGAAAGCGCATTGCGACCGGTAAGAGGTGCAGAGGCGCGGAAAGTGCTAGCACCTGGATGTGCTGTTCTTTAAACCGGGAGGGAGATACAAGCTCCCGCTTGCCCTGAATTACAGTGACAGGCAAGACTCTGGGGGACCCAGACACATACGGGGAGAAACTGGACTGTCTGGCATTGGGACAGGAACGTGAGGGCAGCTTACTCTTAGAGGTGCTTGCAGCAATCATTGTTCCTGCACAGGTGCACGGGACGCGGAGAACCAGGGACTTCTCTGGTTCAGGGAAGCCATTGCTGTTTGCTCCGCCCTGGTGATTCCCAGAGACCCGCCCCACCCAATTTACAACTCCACCCTAGCTGTGCGCATTGGCTTTTGCATATGAATGGCCTGTCTTTTCGTCTAAAACAAACTGCAGCTGGGTCAGAGAGCCCCAGAGATTCCAAAAGAAGGCCTACTACCTGGCAGCAGCAGCAGCCTTACTTCACAGCTGGACCTCGTCTGGGCACTTCCAAACTCCATACAAAGAGGAGGAATCTGCAGATGTATCTGTAGCTCCTGCTGGGCGGCCCCAGACAGTGGCTGACCTTGCACTTCCTTGGAGATGATAATGGATTACAACTTTTCACATCCATAAGAGACACACTCAAGGGGCAGACTCAGTGAGCACCAAAGCCCTACTGAATCAAGTCCTGCCCCATAAGGGTGTCTCCTGCGCAACAGATCTTCCAGTGTAGACACAGCTGGTCACCACAGCCTATTGGCCTGGAGGTCAATTCCTCCCAGTGATACCAACAGCAATCAAGGATTAACTACAACAAGACTGTGCAAACATCCCACAAAGGGGTGCACCAAGAGCATCCACCTCAGGTGACTGGGGAGGCTGAGCCACTGGGCCCTATAGAACACCAACCACACAAGGCCACACTATCAACTCAAGTAGACTTAGCAGCTACCCAGTACATAGAAACAAACACAGGGAAGCAGCCAAAATGCGAAGACAAAGAAACAAGTCACAAATGAAAGAAATGGATGAAAGCAAAATACTGGATATAGAGTTCAAAACTACAGTTATAAGGTTACTCAAGAATCTTCTAGAAACCTCTGAGAAATTTAGTGAGACCCTCAAGGATATGAAAAGGACCAATCAGAAATTAAGCATACACTGACTGAAATAAAGAATAATATACAGAGATCCAACAGCAGACGAGAGGATCCCAAGAATCAAGTCAAAGATTTGAAATACGAAGAAGCAAAAAATACCCAAATGGAAAAGCAAAAAGAAAAAAGAATCCAAAAATATGAAGACAGTGTAAGGAGCCTCTGGGACAGCTTCAAGCGTACCAACATCCGAATTATGCGAGTACCAGAAGAAGAGCAAGATATTGAAAACATATTTGAAGAAATATTGACAGAAAACTTCCCCTAACTGGTGAAAGAAATAGACTTACAAGTCCAGGAAGTGCAGAGAACCCCAAACAAGAGGAATCTAAAGAGGACCATACCAAGACACATCATAATTAAAATGCCAAGGGCAAAAGACAAAGAGAGAATCTTAAAAGCAGCAAGAGAAAAACAGTTAGTTACCTACAAGGGAGTACCCATACGACTGTCAGCTGATTTCTCAACAGAAACTATGCAGGCCAGAAGGGAGTGGCAAGAAATATTCAAAATGATGAATAGCAAGAACCTACAACCAAAATTACTTTACCCAGCAAAGCTATCATTCAGAATT
>NW_005362626.1:5634759-5653303 GCF_000412655.1 Myotis brandtii | reverse complement strand
CTAAAAATCAAGTGAATAAAAAATCTGAAGAACAGAATAAACTGGTGAATATAATAGAATCAGGGGCATAGAAAGGGAGTGGACTGACCATTCTCAGGGGAGAAGGGGGTGTGGGGGGTACAGGAAGAGATTGGACAAAAATCTTACACCTGTGGACGAGGACAATGGGGGGTGGTAAGGGCATGGGGTGGGGTGGAAACCGGGTGAAGGGGAGCTATGGGGGGGAAAAAAGGAACAACTGTAATAATCTGAACAATAAATATTCAAAAAATGATATAATTAAGTAGCATTCAATTTTGTTTTATACTAACTGGAGTCCAGAGAAGGGGAGGTAAATTATAATTCAACTCAAAACATCTAACAGGGCTGGCATTTCATAAACTTAAACAGCAGCGACAAGCACGCACGCAGGCTCTCAGGTCCTGTTTGAAATAGTTACAATTAGTGACTGGGGCGGCTACAACTGTCTCCCACCGATTTGCTTAAATAGAAAGGCAGGTGGAAGCTCAAAGTAAGTACACCAGATAAGAATTTTCAGAGTTACAATTTCTCTCCCAAATGAAACAAAAACTCTCCCTGTCAGGATAGTCCATCACCTTCAGAAACGAAACAAATTATTAAACATAACAGGAAATAGTGTCAGAGGAGTCAGAATGCTGATGCAATGAGAACAACTAAACTAAATAAAGCAACAAGGAAAAGTAAACACCACCCCTATTTCCAACAGGTCTGAGTGGCAACAAGAACCTCAGAAAATCTGGTCCAAGAGTGAAAGAATGCAACGTGGAAACAGTCAATCAGTGTTTCTAAGCACTGTGGCCACTGTTTCAAGTTTAATTGTTCTGAAGCACATAAATGACTTTGGTATGAATATAAGACAGTGTAAATAACAAAAACCTTTTTAAGATTATATCTGAACAGCGGACTTATTGACGATGGGATGCTGCCCCGATCACTTTCCCCCGAGGTGGAAGTGATGGCCCAGCGCGCCTGGCCTGCAGGGTGTCTGCGGGTCTCTGACCATAGTCCCACCTCAGGGCATCCTCAGGTGACCCTGCTGGATCTGTGTACACTGCTCAGCGAGGCAGCGGCCCCCCAGGAAGTGCTCGTACCTTCAGGAACGCTTCCTTTTGTTCAAGGTGCTTGCTGATCATCGGGGTGACGTGATCCGTCTCGGAATTGGGGCCCAGTTTGTCGGCTCCTCCACACCAGTCCTCTTCTCTCTTGTACTCCTGCTCCAGGCTCTCGAGGACACTGCAGACCTGTGGGCAGGAGACAGTTCCAGCTCAGAGGGACCCCAGCACCCGGGGGCACGGGCTGGCATCTGTGGGGAGCATTTTCAAAGCGTCCCGAGGATCAAACCACTGGAAGGAACCACGGCTCCATCTAACACGAGGATTGCCCATGCAGGCCTTTCCGAACAGGGACAAAACAAAAGCTGGGTTTCCTGTCTCCCTCAGACATGTTGCAGGTCGTATACTTAAGTGATTGGAAAGGGGTGCTTCTTAGCCACTTCCCAGCCAATTACGCTTTGATGCCTACGGTGAGCACAAGTGGTGTCACGTCTAAGAATGCTTCTCTTCTCTGCTGGACTTGGAATGAGCTGGCTCAATCATGACTGACAAGTTAATGACTGAGTTGTCCAATCAAATCGAGCTCAAAATAACCTGCCAGTCGGGAGGGAGCTGAGGGACTGGGCCCCCTCCCTACCTGCTCCGAGGTTTTGTAGAAGGCGACGGACGCGTTCACCAGCTTCAGGCGGTCTTCCATCTTGAGCATGAGCTGCTGCCAGTGCGAGGCCACCTTCTCGGCGCAGTCCCGGATCATGTCCATGTCGTAGTGGTTGGCCTGCAGCATGGCCTCTGCCTTCTGCTGCACCTGCAGCGCGCTCTGGTGTGTTTTCTAAGGAGAGGAAAGGGAGGGCGCACTTAACAGGGGCGCCACGCACTTACTGGAAAGGCCCTGGGAACGCCACGGCCTTTCGTGCCCCTTGCTTTTATAGAAACCGCCTCAGCTAATGCTCATTAGGACACTTCTAAAAACAGCAGATAGTTTAGTTAAAAAAATGTTTTCATGCCTAGCGACGACTGCTTCTATTTAAATGAGCTAATGAAGGATGAAATGCATTAAGACTTTCCAGGCCTCTGTGGTGGGGTCTCGGCCTGAGAAGGAGCAGGAGAAACCTTTAACAGCCAACATTCTAGAAAAGCTGCTGAAATAGTCCAAGTGTATTATTCCTGTTGATCCTTCTTATAATAGCAGCTACAGGCAAAGGAACAAGTGAGGAAAAGGTGGCCACAGTGAAGGCTTTTTATTTTCATTTTCAACTTTAACTTTGGATGAGAGTAAAATGTTCTCAAGAACTATTGATTTACACAAAAAGAAAGAAAAGAACAGCTAAGGCTGAACCAACGGTTTTCCCTGGAGGTCCACGCCATGATGAATCTATGAACATAACACGACGATCCAGGAGACCTCCTGCTCTGTGTCCTCCCTGGAAGGTTTGGCGGAGGAGGGGGGGTCCCTCAGTGAAGAAATGACTTCTGGGTAGGGGAGTGCGTGGGTCTCCGTGGACTCAGATTCCTTTCTCTTTTTTCATTTATTAACAATACCAAAAGTTTGTATTTCACCTGAAGGAGCTAATGATTCCACAGGACACTGTCCCCGATAAAGTCCCAACACCACACAGTGATGTGCACTGACAATGTAATTACTGGGAATCACTGGCACAGTGTACAATTTTCAAAAGATGCCCGGAGTCTGGGCTTCCAGAGTGTTAATGTGTGTCCACTGGCACTGAGTAGTTGAAAATAAACCAGTCTAAGGCACAAATTAATGGCGATCTCTGTGGCTCCCTTCTCTCGCTGACAATATGTATGTAAAGAGAGCAGAAAACAAGTTCTCTGTAAACAAATGCTCTTTCACCTTTGGCTTTACCTTGAGACCACTGGTCACAACTGTAACTGCCCCTCAAACCTAAAAGTAATTATCTACCTCCTTTGAGGGTGAACTTGGGCAGGCCTGAAACGGCCCGAGCCGTTCTGCTAACGTCCTGGGTGGCACTGACACTCAAGACCGGAGACAATGGGTGAGTAACGCCCTTCCCCAGGGCGCAGGGGTTTGTGGACAGCGCTGGGTCACCCACCGGCAACAGTGAAGCGTGATTTGTGCCTGGTCTTGGTGAGCCGCCCAGAGCGCTTTATTTGCTGAGGCTGCTTATATAGCAGGAATGTGCCCATGAGACCAGCAAAATATAAAATGCCTGAGCCGAGATGCCAACTCGGGGTACCTAGTGCCAGGCATTCCTGATCCAGAAGGTCCACCTCAGCAGGACCCCGGGCTCCCCTGGCCTTGGGGACCCTCTGCCGTGAGGCTGCCCGGCTAGCATGCACAGCCTCGCTCCTCCGCAGGGCCAGGCTGAGGCCTTCTCCTGTGACTCCCTGTGGGCTTGTAAGCATTGCCGTTTGGGGTCCCGTGGAACCCCATTTTGGCTTCCAGGGTCAGTGCCACGTGAGGGACGAAGCAGGCCTGCCTCCCGGGGGAAAGACCCGCTCGAGGCGGCCAGCGCCCTACCTCGATGGCGTGCTGGAACTGCTCGTGCTCCCGCTGCAGCTGCTCCGCCTCCTGCAGCGAGCTGGCCGTGATGAGCCCGGCGTTCAGCATCGACTCGCCATTGCGGATCCAGCCCAGCACCTGAAACGGTACACAGGTCATCCAAGCGCGGCCCTTCCCGGGCAGCCCGTGGACCAGCAGTGACACGATCTAAGCAGCAAGGTGGCCGAGCTGCTCACATCAGCCACATGGAGCTGGTTTCTGTATGACCCCACTGCCCACAGCCTGAGACCTGTCAGGAGTGTGCGACCGTAAGTGCTGCACTGTTAATGGATGCGGTTATTTTTAGTTGCTAAAGGGAGCTGAAAGGGTAGAGGGTCCAGAGGATGGTTATTAGTCCACAGGCCAAAACAGGTTGGGGACCACATATCCCAAAACCAACAGCCACAAAGAATTCTCTGCTAATAAAAAAAATATATATTTTTTTCATTCTTTCAGTCCTAATGAAAATGCAAAGTTGGCAAACTGCTTGGTAAGGGAACTGTTTCATCCCAGTAATAAATTTTCCATTTTAGCATCAGTATTAAGTGGCACAATAACTGAAGTGTGAACAAAGCTGTACTCTATGCTCAGAGGCAAACCAGGAGATCCTCAACCTCACACACGGAGAAGCTGCCTCTGACAGCCGAAGCCAGCGGCTGCGGAAGTCACTCCGGGTAGTTATTTGTGGCAGAGACAGCTCATTCCTAATACCTATTTTCCTTGTCTCCTTTACTCAGAAAACCCCAACTTTTGGGGACAGCTTAAAATAAAACCACCTCTTAGCCACTATGACAGCTTGGGTACAGCTATGACATAATCCTAGCCTCTGAGATCAAAGCAGTCGCCTCTGGGGGATTTTGTGAAAATATTTTTCTGGTACATGTTTTGCCTTTTTCTTGTTACGTTTTCCCTTCCTGATGCCTGGACTGTGGAGGTGATGGTTGGGGCTACAACACCGTTTGGGCCATGAGCAAAGGGCCACCTACCATCAAGATCTCAACTAATACACCACGGGCCACCTTCTGACTCGTTACGTGGTTTTGGACTCTGTTACTCGTTAGGCAAATGCAGTTCCTAAAGAATATGTCAGTCTATCCCTATATTTTTTAGGTGAATTGTTCTATGTTTGCCAAGAAGAAGAACTTCATTAACTGGTCTTTAAAAGGCAGCTCACATACTTTATCTCATTACAACAGGTGCTCTTTTAAAGACTTCTGTTTAATAACATGTCTGCTTTAATGCGAGTGCTGCCCACTTGTGCACCACACCTCGCTCCTGGTCTAGAGCAGGGGTGGGGAACCTTTTTTCTGCCAAGGGCCATTTGGAGATTGATAACATCATTTGTGGGCCATACAATTTTGTCAACTTAAAATTTGGCCTCTATATTTGGTCAAACATTTAATTAACTCACCCCTAATGCCTTGGCAGGAACAGACCAAATGATTTCGTGGGCCTTATACGGCTCGTGGGCTGGACACTCCCCACCCTGGTCTAGAGGCACCTTAAATCCCCTGGGATCAAACTAACACGTGCTTTTCTGTGCATCTACCAGCAAACCGTACTGTCCCAGCATCAAGCCAGCATCCCTGCTCATGAGATAAAACGCCACCTACAGGCTGAATATATGTATGCATGGAATCCCGCTGGCGCTGAGCAGAGAGCAATGTCTTCCAAATGTCCCACTTTATTTTGTCATGTATCCAGGATGTGGCCGTGTAGACGATACAAGAGAACTCGAGCCATACACAGCTGTGGTCCAGTCCAGACTCATAACAGTGTATTTGGCAGTAAAACCACATGGTCATTTAGACCAGGAAGCAAAGCATATAGGGTTTTAAGCAAGAGCATAGCAATAATAAAACGAGCGACATGGATGTTCCTCTCGAAGCCTTTCCCACCACAGCGCGAACACACAGCTGTCCAGGCAGTGGCTCAGTTTCTACGCTCGATGTGGCTGCATTAGGGTGGGTGTTAGGTTATGCACCAGGACAGCGTGCTCTGACCAGGGCCAAGCGTTCCCAAGGCGTCCAGGTCCGAATTACAGGCCCCCTCCACGTGCCTGTCCCTGGCTCTGGGCCAGCACGTGCTTACCTGCTTCACCTCCGCCTGCAGGTGGCGCAGCTGCACACACTGCTCCAGGTGCTTCCGATGCTGCTCTGCGGCCAAGTCCAGCTCCTGCTGCTTTTCGTGAAGAAACTCCAACAAGTCCTGGACCCGCGTAGCCATGTCCACGTCTCTATCGCAAAGCAGCTCCACGCCTGTGGACACCAGAGGGAGACCCTAGAATTCAACTCGCATTTCAATTTGTTCTTAAGGTTGCACGCTGGTCTGTCTGTGTGTCACCTCCCAGCTGGGGCGGGGCCGTCACGCTGAAGGCCACGTGCAGGGAGGGCCCAGCGCAGGGCGGTGTGACAGCTGCCTGGCAGCGTGTGAGGAGTCCCAGAGAACGTATCTGACGTGTTAAAGCCAAAGTAATAATGTCCCGCCCACCACACTGAGCCCGTCTCCTGTCAGTCCACTTCTCCTACAATAACCACGAAAATGTGGCATCCTTTATAAATGAGAACTTCGGCTTGCTTTTGTTGTTACCTGCTGTACATCTAGTTTACATTTCAGGAAGCATTTAAGAACATGATTTGTGTAAAATGAGTAATGGCATATTCAGGTTGTTGCTAAGTTTCTTAACACCATAGCCTTCTCTCTACATTTTTGAGCCCATAGTGCCATCTGCTGGTAAAGTATAAATTAAAAAAATATATAAAGAATGGGAAAATATTTTCTAGGGATTTACATTTCACTCAGAGAGCTACAACAGGTAATTTACAAAATTAAAGTTCATGCTACTTATAACAACATCTAAGAATATTAAGGGTAACTGCACTGACCGTAATGTTAAATGTGATCGTATTATGTGTGTGTGTGTGAGTGTGGGGGGGGGGTGAGAAGCAGAATGTTTTCTTTTAAGGAGCGTCTATAACAGCGGTTCTCAACCTGTGGGTTGCGACCCCTTTGGCGGTCGAACAATCCTTTCACAGGGGTCGCCTAAGACCATCCTGCATATCAGATATTTACATTACAATTCATAACAGTAGCAACATTACAGTTAGGAAGTAACAACGAATATAATTTTATGGTTGGGTCACAACATGAGGAACTGTATTTAAAGGGCCAGAAGGTTGAGAACCACTGATCTATAACATCTATACCGTAGGGGCGCCCTGAACCCTGCAGGCATCACACTGTGATAACCTGGACGAGCTCCCACGGGGACCCGAGGAGCCACCGCGGATGCAGAGGGAGCCCACTCCTTACCAGAGGCCTGTACTTCATTGACGTACTGCAGGAGGTCCTGCCCCTGGTGGATGACATCGAAGGTCAGGTTGTTCATGGTCAGGGCTTTGTCTGCGTGGTGCTGGAGGCGCTGTTCCGCTATTGTGAGGTCTTCCGTGTCAAAGTCATTCATTTGCTGAGAAAGCTCATCGTTCCAAGACTCAAGGTCTGAGATGATCTGACAGAGGAAAGTCTCTCTTTAGGATCAAGACTTAAAAATAAGAATCTGTTGCAATAGCTTCCGTGCCCGTTAAGGAAGGAAGGGACTCATGGGATCGTGTCAGAAGGACACAAAGGCCAACTGAAGGGGCTCCCACTGTCCAATGATGGGACAATTAGACACTAAACAAATACAAAAATGACCACCATTGAATAGAATATATAAAATACACAAAAATCCATGAATTCCTAGTGATGTTTAAAAAGAAGAGCTAAAAGCCAAAAATTACATTAAAAACTCTTTGGTTCCGATTAGAGGTAGTCAGGGAACTAATCTTTCTCCTAAAAACTGTGAACCATAGTAGAAAACTATGTAAGCATATAATGGTGCAGGAAAATTCCCCTTTCTGGATAAATCTAGCTATTACATGTAGAAAGCATAATAATATCAGAACATTTTATTCTAATTATTGTTTAGAGTCTAGTAAACTGGGTAATGATCACCACTGCATAGTAAGCCATGAGGAAGGCTGATGGGGAACGAACACTGGAAGGATCAGGCTGCCGCCTCCTGAGCCCACAGACCCACCGCAGCTTCCCTGAATGTGGCTGGACGGACAGCCCTCCGACAGGAGGGGCTGTGATGTGCCACCCGTGCAGCATTCTCGCACAGAAACAGACCCCGATTCCAATGAGGTCTTCACCTCTAACTGCTGTGTGTACAGGAAATGCCGGGGAAAGAAAAACAGGTGAACAACTCGGAAGAAATCAAGTGAGCAAAGGCAGACTGTGGGACCTGACCACTGATGAAGCTATCTCGACAAGTGGTGGTGTGGAGGGAGGCGGGCGGACGGAGAGACCACCGTAGATGAACAGACGGAGCGGCCGGGGCAGGAGCGGACCCCGTGCAGCCCTAACTGAGGTGCTGCGGCCTCTGAACAGCCGGGCCTGAGAAGACAACCAGGGTGACTGCTAGACTGCTGAGGTGTTCAGTGAGTTGTGCTCATGGAAGAAAATGGCCTCGTTTCTTAGGGAAGTCGGCAGGGGTGAAATGACACGCCGACATTTTTCTCTAAAATGCTACAGCACAACAAAAACAAAAAAGGGACTGAAGCAAGGAGGGCTGTGCTGTCCTCACCACCTTGGTGTAAACCGTTCATTATATACTCTTTAAAAATTAAGAGTAAAATGGTAACATCCAGAAGGGAGGAAAAGCCTTCTTGTGGAAGAGTATCATAAGATACACTTCAATGGAAACACATCTCCCATCGATCCTATTCCTTTCTCCGCATGAGCAGTGAGCGAATTAGTGTGAACATCCGTGAACGGGAGAGTGTGCACAGACTCCGGCTAGGAGATGGGAAGTAATAAGAAACTTACGGCTTCCCCAAACTCCTTGCACAAGTCTTCTCAGTTTATTCTTTTATTACAGAGGCCATATACAACATGCATATTATATTAACCTATTAAGTTTTGCTTATTAAAAATCAACAAATTTAAACAATGGCAAATTAGACATAAACCAAAAAGCCACTGGGGGAAAATATTGTTAAAAAGGGAAAAATTGACCATATCTTTAACCTTTATCTCCACTCTAAGGGGATTCTTTCTTAATGTTTATTTGTTTCCTGGCGCTGAGGGAGAAGACACGGTGTGTGGTGAGAGACAGACTTGGGAATGGTCTCACGGAGGAGACGCCATCAGGCTCAGACGGCATCAAGCAACGGGCAATAAACATGATCAGTGTGCTCAGACCAGCAGGATTTGAAAACACTCGCTTGGCATAAAGAACCCTGGCATGGCCGTGATCTAGGGTCATCAGGAAAATCCCACCCACAGTTTAGCATTCTAGCTGGTCAACCATCTGAGCCAAGAAAAGAAATCTGTGCCAAAAACAAAGCTGATGAAAGTGGAAGTCATTTTTGAATATTAATTCTTTGGAGAAATAGCTTTGAAACAACTTTTTTAAGCGTATCGCAGAATTTTTATTAAGTCTAAATTTTCTTCCTAAACACATATATGGTTTAGTTATGACTAAACCCTAACCCTAACCCGTACCTAACCCGTCACAGGATGCTACAGTAATTATTTTGTTTTTCAAGCAATAGAGCAGATTACAGCTTCACACCCGGAAGCTGTAATCGCAGTAGGCTAAGGCAGAGAAAATCTCCATCTACTCCAACTGGAATACAGAGATGTGGGGGATGTAAAAAAATCAACCAAGTAACAGATGAATTTCCACCACCAACATAACTGCACGCTTCCTATGGGTAGTCAGACGAGGCATTTTCCCAGTAAGAGAGAAAATCCCAGCTGAAACCTAAACTGCTCAGATCTTCATGTTTCAGGGTCATTCGAGAGAAAAAAGGTTCCAAGGGCCTGATGTGCTAAAAGATTTTACACTGTATCCTAGCGCCCTGTGAACGCACTGCAGGCTCCGTTCCTGGGCTCAGGCGTCACCTGCCCGGCCTGGCAGCCTGGCCTTTACTGGGCCACGCGGAACTCCAGGCTTTAGTGTGGGGAAGTCGTCTGGCGTTCCTGAACTCCATTTAAAACACTGGTTCAATGAGAACAGAAATACAATGAATTATTTCCCCCTTTAAAGACCATTAATACAAGTGAAGCCAATTTCCCCCCCAAATAGCCAAGGTCCTGGAAGGAGAAACTTCAAATAATGCTTCTGACTGCTTTGCGTTGCTTTAACTGAAACTATTTAATCAGCAGCCACATTTACCAAAGCAGTTCCTCTAAAGCAGAGGTCAGAGAGGAAAGCAGGCTGCCTGCGGGGTCCTGCTCCCACAGGCTGCAGGCTGGCGGGGCGGGGCCTGACCGCTGAGGCCAGAGCCTTTCTCCACGTGGCTCCAAACCACGTGGCTCCGAGTGGATTTAAGTGTCAAGACTCAGAGCAGATTGTTGTTGTTTTTTCAGGGACGTGTGAAGGGTTCAATACCTTTCTTGTCATTAAAAGATGATGATAATGAACACAGCCAAGGAGGTTGTCCTTTTATGAAACCACTGATGGAAGTTTACACAAGCAGCCAACCAACGGGCCCCACAGAAGGCCTGCCCAGGGTGGGCCTGGCCCCTGCACCACACACCCCTCAGAGCAGGGCCCACAGACAGGCCTCGGGAAGCACAGAAGGCCCACTTCAGGCGAAGGTAACCACGGCAGTCAACACTTTGGCGGCCCTTAGGGTCCACACCAAGCCCTGCCTCACCCTGCCTTTGGCGGCCCTTAGGGTCTGGGCCACGTGCTCTCACAGCACTGCTCTAGCCCAGGGCAAGGGATCGATATGGGGAGAGCCTCCTCCAGACATCCTGGTGGGCGGTCGGGGACCCCCGGAAACCGGCTGTCACTACCACCAGCCCCCGGAAACCGGCCTCCCCGGCTGAGGTGAGCTTCGGTTCCTTCCCTCACGTTTCACAGACACTCGCAGAGTCATCCAACCACACTTCCTTCTGCCCGCACTCTATCAAGTTCAAACAAAGCCCTTCCCGGGCACAGAACGGAGAACCACCTCCTCTGGTGAAGAAAAAGGAAAGAAACCTGAACTTCTTTCTCCCAGTCACACATGAGGCGTAAAAGTCGCATGTTAACTAAGAATGACAGACCATCTGAGACCCTTCTGTGGGGGAATTCCCTAAGAGGCCCTCACCGCAGGCCCAGCGTGTTCCAGTCTCGGGCAGAGCAGGAGGGGGAGGGGGAGGAAGGAGAGAGGACCCCTGCTTGAGCTTGTGCCCCTGCTCCCAGGACAGGGAGAGCTGCGTGGGACCCAGTGGAGGCGAGAAGCCAAGAGGGCGAGAGGGACCTGTCCCAGCAGCTCTGCCCTCACCCCTCCACACTGGCCTTGCTCTATCCTGTGTGCGACGTGGGCCCTGCTGTGCCTGCCTGCTGCCTCTGCCAGTTCCAACTTCAGACAGAGGAGCAGAGTCCCAGCCCCCAGTTCCCTTCCTCTCTCCTCCTGGCAGTGGCCCAGGCCCAGGGAAGGACACAGGGCGGAGCGGGCGGGCACTCACGTCGATGGCGTCCCTCTCGAAGATGCGCAGCTGCAGGAAGAGGTCCAGCTTGATCTTGCGCTCCTGGAACAGCTCCTCCATCTGGGCCTGCGCCTCGTCCAGCTGCTGCAGCACCGTCTCGATGTGGCTGATGGAGCTGTTGTGGGGGGTCTTGTTGTTGGAGATGGCCGAGTCCCTGGGAGGGAGCAGAGAGGGAAACGGGATTTCAAAGAGACAAACAGGAATTGGAGGAGCAAGTCGCACATTGTCAGATCCCAGATCCGGCAGCTCGGGACCTGGGGGGAGAGAGCCGGCAGGAAGCGGCTGCCTGTCTCAGAAAGGACGGCCGCCCCTCCCGCAGAACAACAGCAGCTTCCTCCTCCAGCTGCTCCCAGACCTGAGGGAGCACGGAGCCTCTCCCGCCCGCCTCTCCTCGCTCTCACAAGGATCTAATGCTCTCGTAAGGCCAGTCAGCAGGGATCACTTCCAGCCGCTTTCTCCTTAAGTAGACAGAAGAGCTGATACCTGTTTACCATGAACGGCGGTTCTATTAGTCACGAGGGGTTAAACGCCAATGCATCAATGAAGCCTCTATCGAGCAACGTTGCCTGACTTCGCAAAGCGAACACCAGGTGAAGTTATCACCAACGATTCAATACACTGGCCTCGGAGGAGCAGTCGGGAGACTTCATTTACGTAAACGGTCCCTGTGATGCTTCCAGCCCCAGCACTGTCCCCGACTTCCTGCCACCGGGTCCCCTGAGGGGCAGGTGTCAGCCGGGCTGGGCCTGCCTGGGCCTCAACTTTGAGAAGGGGACACCCCACCACATTCTAGAGAGAAAGGTCACCCGGGGCCTGAAGGACATGGTCCTGGGAGGTTTAAGTAAAATGTCATTCATTACTATGTAAGTGTTAAGAGGGACTATTAATAAAAGCTGAATTCTGGGAAGGTTTATTAGTCAATGCTGTAATGAGAAAACTTATAGAGAAAAAACCGTAAGGGGGAAAAAGAAAAGAGAGAGATGCTACTCTGCATTACGCTCACAGACGTTATTTGTTCTCTACCCCATTGGACAGAGAATTATAGGCAATTGTTCCCAAAAGCGAGGGGAAGGGGAAACGCTGGCAGGGTTTCAAAGGGCCTGTGCTCAGGCGGGAGGCGGGGCAGGCCCACCTCAGCTGCTGGATGAGGTCCTCCCCTTCCTTGATCACGTTGACGGTCACTTGCAGGGTCGTCTGCTGCTGCTGGCCGAACCGCTTGATGAGGTCCTGCACGGCCTCCACCGACTCGGCGTACACGTCGTCCAGCAGCTCCTTCTGCAGCTCCTCCAGCCATGTCCACAGCTGGAGGGAGACAGTGAGGCCCGTCACCGCCAGGGCAGGCCCCGTGCGAGACGGCGAGGGGGCGGGAGGGAGGAGAAGTACCCCAAACAGTCCGACAGCCAGCAGCAAAGAGGCACAAAAAAACGCAGCATGTGACGGCTGCGAGGTGAGAAAGTGAACAGGCAGAGAGCCCAAGGGGACGATCAGAGAAGAGAAAGACAGGACGGGAAGTGGCTCTTCCCAATTCTGCCCAGGCTCCACCTGGGTGCAACAGAATCAGAAAAGACCCCTCCAACACCTGCCACACATGACGGCATTCTCTCACGCAGCCCGGGTGGCTTTTATTTTACTCTTAGCAAGGGCGTTGCAGTCTGTTGTTGATTATTAAACCGCTGCACAGACATGGGTGCTTTCCAGCCCTCAGAAAAGAAGGAAGCGTGGAGCGTGGAGGAATAATGCCTCCCCAGGCCTGGCAGGAGACGGGATGTGGCACAGCTAGTTCCACGCCTGGCCAGGCCAAGGTCACGGTCACAGTCCTTCATGAAGGAGTGGGCATCCCGAAACCCTTGCAAACCCTCACTGCCACTGCCACCTCACGAACACTGCGTCCGGGACCTGGGTGGGCAAGACCTCTGGCTTTGGTCTGGTGGGAGCAGAGCACTCCGGCCGCCTCGGGGAGCCGCTCCAGGTCTCGGGGAGCCGTTCAGCGAGCCGGAAGGCAGTTAATTAAGCCGAATGGGCCCTGGGCGTGGAGATGGTTTGTGCAAGGAGAAAATGCTCCCTGCTTCCCCAGGGATGTGAGAATCACCTCCAGCACCTTACACGTGTGGGTGCCAGCGGCTGCCTGAGCTACGGGACACACTGCCCAGCCGCACGCGCCGGTCTCGGGGGCTGAGTCAGCACCAGTGCACTTGCCGGAGAAGGTGTGTGCATTTGGCTTCTTGTTTCCAAACCCCTCCTTTTTGAAACTGCTCTGCTGAGGTATGACATGCAGTGAACTGCACGTGTTTCTCTGAGAAATGTGCTCCTGCACCCCCCCTCACCCCACCACCCCCACTTCTGGCCGTCTCAGTAACTCCTTGAGGACGGTTGGGTCCTCAAGGTCCTTGAGGGTCCTTGGTGTAGCAAGGAAATGCAGTGATCTCTTAGGCCTGGAGCCAACGCTTTGCTAAAGCCTCTCTTAAATTCACAGGCTCCCAGCACAGAATGCCTTTTCGGCAGCCCTTGGACACAGCCCTCCCACCCGCGGATTCCTGTCCTAGGATGGACACTGATGAAAAAGTGGACCTTTGCAACTGCTTTTTTTTCCTGCCAAAAAAGAATAAAAGCAACAACAAACCACTTACTTCACTCCCTTCTTTCAAAGTCTCAACTGTGTTCCACTTTAATCCACGTGCTGCCCTAAAGCTGCCCCCACCCTCCGGTCACTGAGGGGGAGCCCAGGGACAGAGGGCCCCAGCACACCGGCTGAGACAGCCCCGCACTGAGTGACGGCAGACGATGGAGGACTCTCCGGGAATGAATGGAGGGACACAGCGCTGTAAGCTGCTGAGTTTAGGAATAGTGCTCCCTCAGCATATTATGCTCACCCAGGGGAGCTGAATAATTTAAGCAAATGTACATCCAAAAAGGAGTGCTCTTCTCTCATGTGATCTAACATTAGTATCGATGAGGAGAAAGGTAAGGGAGCCAACGCTGCCCCGAACACTGACTGCATCACAGAAGGAGGGTCTGGCAGACACTTCAGACCACACGCTGGAGCCATTGTAGCCCCTGGTTTCAGTGACACTGCGCCTTTAAAAGCCAGCATCTCACAACGTTAGTAGAAATGAAATGCGTTAGTGGAAATGAAGTTTGTTGTGCAAACAAACAGAAATGCAAGTTTTTAAGAGCCCACCAGAAGAACACTGCAATATCAGCAACGCAACATTAATTAGGACAGCTGGTAGGAGCCCGCAGGTTCCGGATGAGACACACCTCCCACACAGCTGTCCCAAGTCCCCTCCCCCATTCAAACAGCTGGGTCAGGTCTCCTCGCTGACCCTGTGTGACCCCGCCAGTGGGACAGGATGCGGGGTAGGGGGAGGTGTCTGCAGAATTCCTCTTCTCCAGCAAATACTACCATTTAACACGACTACCATTAAATACCATTTAAGTGACAGGACCAGTTGAACAAGTCTTGCTTCTACACACTGTGGAGAGGAGAGGAGTGCAAACCCCCGCTTGAGGCGCAATGCACCGCTGTGCTTCCGCAACTCCACGGCCACCACATACGAGGTCATATTTTATCCCCAAGTAATTAAACCGAAACACTTCTCCTGAGAGGGAATGTGGAATAACAGTGAAGAGAACCTCAGGTCCGTTCCTCACCTGGATCCAGGTGTCAGTTATTCTCCTATAAGACGGGCCTGGTAATAATGCCTGCCTCGCAGGCTCCCGGGAAGATGAGGTAGGGTCATGTACCCACGTGAAGAGGTAGGTAAATGTTAACCACTACTATTAGTCTTGTTCTTGCAAGGAAAATTCTTCTAATAATAAGACTCACAATGTTTTAAAAGCCTTTTTTCCCCTAGATATTATTCAAAATGTATCCAGGTTCCTACCAATTGTTCAAAATATGTCACAGTCTGGTCAGCTTAACACCATCCGACATTTTAATCTTTCACACCTAAAAATAGGACGGCGTGAGGAAAGTTGCTGGGATGTCTGGGCTTCTATAGAAATCACTTCCCCTGGCTTCCAGGGGACGTGCCAGGAGTGAGGCCTTTTCCTTTCCTCCGGGTAACCTTTAAAGAACTAGCTTATTCCCTCCACATCCTGGACACTTCAACACATGTCCATGGGGGGGACATGCCCGCCCAGTGGAGCGAAGCTGTGCAGGAGCCCGCAGGGACCGTGCTGGGATCAGGCAGGTGAAGAGGGGGAAAGCGAGGTCGGAGGAGCGAGGTTACCTCTAAGTCCATGATGTTCATGCTCAAAGGTCCTTTCCCCTTTAGAATGTTTCTGTCTGGTCCCAAGGAAATATTCTCATTCAAAAAAATCTCAAAGAAAAGTGCCCTGGCTGGTTTGGCTCAGTGGATAGAGCATCACCCTGCGGACTGAAGGGCTCCAGGTTCGATTCCTGTCAAGGGCACAAGCCCAGGTTTCAGGCTCAACTCAACTCCAAGTGGGGGGGCGGAGGGGGACGGTGGGGTGCAGGAGGCAGATGATCAATAATTCAAGCTCACCACTGATGTTTCTATCTCTCTCTCTCCTTCTCCCTTACTCTCTGAAATCAATAAAGATATATTTTTTTAAAAAGTCTCAGAGAAAAGTATTTCTGATGTCGATTTTAGATGAACTGATGCATTCGTCGTGCAACAGGATTCAGGCAAAGCCTATGTTTAAGCTTTGAAAATACTACCTATGCCTCCTAACAACCTCTGCACAAAGCAATGAGAAAAGGTCTCCAGGCCTGAAAAATTTTACCACAAACTTCCTGAATGTGAAGAAAGAAACCTGTACTCCTGTGCTAGCTGTTAATTTGCAATAAAAGATAAATCTCTGCTTGACAGCAAGAGTTTCACTCTAACCAAGTTCTCAGCGGCATGGACTCTATGAGTAAGAACTGTGCCCACAGCCTCGGCTCCTCAGGCAGCCAGACTTAGGCAACGCTGCCCCCTAGAGGCCCTCTGAGCTGCAGCCAGGCCCACTTCATGGAAGAGAGCTTGAACCCAGCCCACAGTGGCTGCAGTGTGCACAGGCCTGGGTCACAGAGCAGGCTGGGCTAGGGAGACACAGGGATTTCTGGGGAGAAAACTGACAAAATCTGGATCCTGTGTCCACCCGAGTCTGACCCGTTATACCCTTCCCACAAACTGTGCTGGTGGAACCTAAAGGAGGAACCTTGCTCTGCTGGGAGAAACCCCCGAAAAAGCCCCTTCCTCACTAATGGGGAGTGGAGACCCCACCAGAGAGGACTCCTAAAGGAACTCATGGGGGAGGGGGGTCCCAGGGAAGGACTGAGCTGCCAGCTGATTCTGTGGGTGGTAGAATTGGGACCCTGAGATTTGGGGATTGCTCTAGGGGCAACCACTCTCCAGTGCACAGTCTGCACGCAGGCTATAAACCTGCTCGCAACACACCAGCTGTGGGTGGCCTTGAGAAATCCTTTGGCGCTCTCTACCCTCAGTTTTCTCATCTATGAAATGGGCTCATGTTACCACATATGTCTTCCCTAACTGGCAAAGCCAGTTTGAGAGTCAATTACTACAAGCACTTTATAAACAGAAGCTACTGCTGTTGGCATCTACTCTTGTCTGTGACTAAGATGATCATTCGGGTACCAGTGGAGATGGGTGAGCAGTAAGGTGGTGTGGGAAGCACAAAAGCCACAGCTCCCAGCTGCAAGCCAGGAGCAGAAGTAGGTAGTTTCAATGGCAACTGGCAGGTGGAATTTCAGAAGGCACCATTCTAAACGTAAAATGGGATCCAGTTTCAGGTACGAGAGCAGAAATCAAAGGGGAACTGTTCAGCCATGAGCAACACAGCACCTCTTAGGCCTGAAACTGCCCACACACTCGTGGTGCACATGCCCGCGGCCCTGTTCAGAGGAGTGAGGGTTCAGTAGCACCTGGGTGTTCTAGGGCAGCACAGAGCTCGGTGCTCTTGGATGGGTGATCAAAGATCTCTTCATATGATGAAAGGGAATTTATGAAGGATGCATGGGCTGGGCAAATCGAATTCAGTATCATGAAATAATAGCAAAGCAAATATGCGTAAGAGGAGAAAAGGGGAGAAGCCAGGAGCAAACCAGGTGAGGACGGGATAAGAGGCCGCTCCCAGTGCTCTGCACCCCAAGGAGCAATGAGAGTCCCCGTAACCCTCCTCCAACCACAGTGCAAGGTCCAGGGAGAGTGAGCACTGGCTGGGCTTAAAGAAAGGAGTCTGCCTGCCCAAGTGGTAGCATGAAAACGGAGCCAGACAGAACAATCCCCAGATGGCTGGCAGGCTTTCTTTCTGACTCCTGAACAAAATGAAAGGGTCTGTCCCAGGCATCACCCCAAACAAAGCCTGGTCCCAGTTCAGAGTGTAAGTTTGCAGAAGCAGAGCCCACGGCTCCTTTCCTGAAACCCAGCGAGAATCGCAGCTGGTCCAAATGAGAACAACCTTTCCTGGGAAACCACGGCCTCTGGGAATCAATGAACAGAACCCCACTCAGGGCCCTGAGTCCATTCCAGAGACAAGCCTGGCCGGGACCACCTGGTGGCCTCAAACAACCCACACATTTCCAAGGTAATTATTCATTAACTCCGGACCCATTTTTGAGAAAGAAGGTGAATGAGTACAAATGGATGAAAATAATTGTGCTTTTGCTATATTTGAAAATGGAAACATGTCCTTCTATCATTAAATCTCAGAATATGTGCTAGAAATAGACATCATTATTCCCAGCGACTGAGCTCTGCTAAGCCTGGTACGGAGGCCAGCTGTGGGTACAAGGGTAAGTGAGACAGTTCTGGTCTTCAAGGCACCGTACATCCATCAAGAGAAACAAACCAACGTCTGAAATACTGTATGTGACACAGAAGTATGTTTTCCACTGTCTTCCCTTGTGCACAACCTCCTGGAACATTACAGTGGCTCAGGAGACACTTTGGGATGAATGAGCGAGAGAGTGAAGGAATGAGCAGTGGAAGGTGCACTGGAAAGGAGAGGACAGGTAACGAAGACTCATCATGGGAATACAGTGGGGCCTTGACTTACGAGTGTCCCGACTAACGAGTTTTTTGAGATACCAGCTGTCTCTCGGCCGATTTTTTGCATTGAGTTGATAGAGTAATTTGAGTTAACGAGCTCCTTAACAAGCTCCTTAACGAGCTCGGTCTCAGAACGAATTAAACTCCTAAGTCAAGGCCCCACTGTATTATACTCGGAACTGATGTGAATAAAACGCTGCAAATAATACGAAAGGGACTAGAGAGGTTGAGAGGTGGAAAACAAATGCAGGAGAATAAAAGTTCTCCCAAAATAAAATCCAAAGTTGTGTGAGACTAATCAACAGTTCTGTTAAATACTATTTTAAAAACGTTTTTGAAAAGGCAGAGCACCAGCCTTCATCTTCTAAGAGGAGGTTAAGCCTCTCATGAATTCCTTTCACAGG
>NW_005362626.1:5631189-5634738 GCF_000412655.1 Myotis brandtii | reverse complement strand
GGGAGAGGGAGAAAGGGGTCCCAGAATGCTTCCAAACCCAAGTTTAAGGGTGAAATTGAGGCTAACGCCTCCATCAACCACCTTCCGCATGCAGCCTCCAGGCATAAAATATCACCATCTCCATGAAAACATCTCCTCTTCTCTCTCCCCAGAAACAAGTAGTATTCTGTGTTCTGCCCTCTGGGGGTGAGAGAGTAAAGAGCCCAGAGATCTCAACACACAGGACTGGAATGCCTGGTCTGGGACAGAGTTACAGGCACCAACCTTTTCCCAGGTGTGAGTCTTAAAAAGAATTGCGAATTGCAGAGCTAACACTGAGCAGACATCACCAAAGCCGATATGGCCTTAATTAATGCTGATGTCTGGTACATTCAGTATTCTGTAAAGTTCACTTTTATTAGTATCTGAGAATGGCCACACAGGCTGATAAAATCAGAAGGCAACTGTGACTTGGGCCACATGACAGGCTAACACAGAAGGGAAACCCAGCAGCTCTGACCACAATGTGTGGGCCGTCTATTTATGCTAAAACAGGTGCACGCTGTCTCTCTCCAACTTAAAGGATCTCCTTCAGCTCAGCTCACCTCCTCATCCACACCTCTCCCCAGACGCCCACCCCTCACGGGCCACCCCCAGCAAAGGCTGCCTGTGCTTGTGCTGCAAGGAAGGTCCCGTCTGCGCTGACCGCTCCGCTGGAGGGAGCAGGCTGCCATCACCACTGCCCAGCTCTGGTCCACGCTCTCACGTCACGGCTTGTGTCAGAGACCCTCGCAGCCCCGGGCTCTCCTGCCCCTCCTGGTTCTCACCTCTTTCACGTGCGTGTGAAAGGACACTGACATGTCCAGTAGGATCTTCCGTTGCTCAACACGCCGAACAAAGTCCTGGATCCGGTCTTCGAGCTGATGGGCGGCCTGATAAATCTCTTCGGGGTCACATTCCCCCGTCTGCGCCAGCTGCTCCGCGGCCTCTAGCAACTTGTCCGCATTGGTGTATGTGTTCTGCACGAGAGAACAGCCAGAGAAACACACGGTGAACAACACACCCCGGCCAGGCCGGGGCCACGGCACTGCACTCAGTCTGCGCTGCTCCTGATCATTTCCGCGAATCAAACAGAAATGCGACGGAAGAGCTGACTTCAGTTACTACACCCCTATCAGCAGCCTCGTCCAGTCCTATCTCAGACAGTCAAACCTCGAACCTCATGACCGGCCCTTCCGTGTCCGGCGGCGAGAGGTATCTGCAGGCCATCGCCGGCCGTCCTGACTCATCCGGGGCTCTGAGCCCCTGCACCTGCACAGCCGGAGACGGCGTGGAGCCGCAAGGCCCGCTTCACTTCTCTCGTGCTGTGACGGAGGACAGTTCCAGTTTTGTGCCTTTCACTATGAGCACGCATGATCATTCCAAGTGCAAGTGACAGGTTAATTCCACAAGAACGTAAGTAAGTCGCTGCCCCTTTTCACATGTTTCTACTTACTGGCACATTTTCTCAGAAAAAGGAAGTAATAACTATAATGGCTACAAAATAGCCAGAGTTTAAAAGAGTTGGAAGATAAGGGAAACGGGTGTCAAAAATACTCTGAAGCAGAGGTTGCAGATGGGTTCCTCAAACAAGCAGGTAGGCCAGAGCCCGAGACTGTTAACTATCGGTGAGAGGGGACTGGGAGAGGTCGGGGCAGGTGCAGGACTTCCGAGAAGTCCCGGGAACCTTGTGTCTCCCCTTGAAAAATGGGTTGAGCCCTAGGTTGTTTAGCTCAGTGGATAGAGCGTCAGCCTGTGAACTGAAAGGTCCCGGGTTCGATTCCAGTCAAGGGCACATGCCTGGGTTGCAGGCTCAATCCCCAGTAGGGGGCGTGCAGGAGGCAGCCAATCAATGATTCTCTCTCTCTTTCTCCCTTCCTCTCTGTAATCAATAAAAATAAAAATATTTTAAAAAATAAAAGACAAAGAAAAACGGTTTGAGGCCTTCACCGTTCTCCTCCAATATTTTAGTTCTCCAGCCGAGCAAGGTCAGGACTCGTCAGTGAGTGTGGGGAGGGTGTCCCTGTGGGAGTCCAAGCCTGATGGGGCAAGGGCACCCCTGCACCCCCGCTGCTGACGGCCAGGGGCACTAATCTTCCGAGGATGATGAGAGGCAGGTTCCTCACTGTGGGGAACGGAGTTACAAATACAGGAAAGGGGGAAAGCTGAGTTAACTGCACGGCACCGGAGAACTGGAGGAACCGCTGTGAACGAGGAGGAGAGACGGCAGGGTCCCAGGTGGAGTGGATACGCTACAAGATGGCCCTGAGACATTTTACGGGGCCAAGAGTATGGAAACCCCAAGAACAGTGTGGACAGGACACAGGAGCTGGCCTGAGGAGGTTCCGCTGGCCAGTCAGGGTGACGAGGTGAGCAGAAACATAGCCGATGCAGTGCACTGAATGCGAGGAAGCTGTGAGGCCACTCTGACATAAATAAAACTGGATGAGGACCAGGAGTCTACAGAACGTCAGAGCACCTCCCACAAAGTGCGTACTGACGACCAAGGGGGAAGGACTCGCCGTCCAGTGGAGACGGCAGGCAGACGCACACCGTACCCAGGGGTCAGAGTGAACCAGGTGCACCGGACAAGTTAGAATCGTGTGCCCCCGGCGGGTGGGGCCCAGCTGCACTCCGTGATGCCCCCGACAAAGATACACAGTAGCCAGAATCTAACCACCAGGAAACATCGGACAAACCCAAAGCGAGACGCAGTCTCCAAAGTAACGGCTTGAAACCTCCCAAAGGGTCAGGTCGCAAGGTCAAGGGAGAATGAAGACCCTCCAGGCCCAAGGACCTCAGCGACGTGACAACTGAAGGTCTACACGGATCCCTTCAGCTGTGACAGCCTCGTGGGCTGCGAGGGCTGGAAGGTCATCAGGCATCAGTGTTAACGTCCTGACTTTGATGGTGGAATGGCGGTTGTCCAGCAGAATTTAAACAGGAAGCACAGAGTGCGTTCTTTATGCTGTACTGCCTGCAAGGTGAAAAATTTTAAACGGATGCAATACACAGCACGACAGGTGTGAGGTGGCCTCCACAGGGACACTGACCCACACATACAGAGCAAGTGCCCCCAGTGCACCGGGGGGAGGGGGGGGCAGTCATCCTTGTGTGGGCAGCATGGGGATGCGGTGCCGACAGAGTCTACAGCAGTGGTTCTCAACCTTGGCTGCACATTAGAATCACCTGGGAATCTTTTTAAAATCCTGATTTCCGGGCCTCATCCTCCGGAAATTCTGTTTCTTTGTTATGGGGTGAGGCCACAACATTAGTAACAAAGAAACAGAATTTCCGGAGGATGAGGCCCAGAAATCAGGATTTTAAAAAGATTCCCAGGTGATTCTAATGTGCAGCCAAGGTTGAGAACCACCGTCTTATAAGAACTCTTGTGATTATATTGGTCCCACCTGGATAATCCAGGATACTCTCCCCATCTGAAGATCCTCAACTTAACTACACCTGCAAAGCCTCTTTTGCCACATCCTATGTAATCCTATATAATAAAAGGCTAATATGCAAATTGTCCCC
>NW_005362626.1:5627103-5630906 GCF_000412655.1 Myotis brandtii | reverse complement strand
TAGACCAGTGGTTCTCAACCTTGGCTGCACATTAGAAGCACCTGGGAGTCTTTTTAAAATCCTGATTTCTGGGCCTCATCCTCCGGAAATTCTGTTTCTTTGTTATGGGGTGAGGCCACAACATTAGTAACAAAGAAACAGAATTTCTGGAGGATGAGGCCCGGAAATCAGGATTTTAAAAAGATTCCCAGGTGATTCTAATGTGCAGCCAAGGTTGAGAACCACTGGTCTACAGGGACGATAAAGACCAGCTAATGTCTGTCTGCTCCTTTCATCACCATCCCCATGTCGCTTATTGTGCGTCAGAAACGAGTGTTCCCCTTGCACGGGCTGTCCAATCCCAACCACAGCCTTTTGTGGGTAAGGAAACTGAGGCCTGGAGGGAGTCCATGGGCTCACGGACGAGGCGGGCAGGTGGTGAAATCGGGACTCCGGAGTCTATGCATACACCACCCCATGCTGTTCAGCACCTGGCCTCCTCCACGCGTAGCCCAGTTCACGCACTGCTGCGAGGCTGGGTCCACGGTCACCTCCTCCTCCCTGTTCATCTGAGAAACCACCTTCAGGGGGTCTTTCCATGTTCAATACTATCCGAAGTCTCATGGCAACACTCTGTACTGTTAACAAGGATCTCTCAGAACTCTTTCTAAATAAAAGATGGGAGAGATGTTGAAGAATCCCTTAAAAGCGACTAATTATGGCCAGACTTGGAGAATGCCTGTGTACATTTCACATGTTCTTTGCAATCAAATTGTTTGACATAATTTGAAAGCACAGTCAGTTCCCAATCTAACTGCAGAACTTTTAAGAGGATTGTTTTATATATATTGAGTTCTATATATACTCAGTGTGACATATTTAGATGCTTAGTTACAATAATTCCTACATAAAGGAGACACAGTGAAACTGCCCACTTCAAAAGAGCTTTGTAACAACAAAAGCTTGTTTTATAAACGCCCACCCTATGTCCTGTGCAAGTCTTCCTGGCCCTCCACATCCCCATGGTGCAGTCTGGCAGCCTGCCAACCACGGCTGTGACAAGAAGCAGCCCTCCATGGATGATCACACTTCAGAGCTGCACACCACCTCAGAGCTCACGTGGATGATCACACCATCTCAGAGCTCACGTGGATGATCACACCATCTCGGCGCTGCACATGGATGATCACACCACCTCAGAGCTGCATGTGGATGATCCCACCAACTCAGAGCTCACGTGGGTGATCACACCACCTTAGAGTTGCAGGTGGATGATCACACCACTTCAGAGCTGCACGTGGATGATCACACCACCTCAGAGCTGCACGTGGATGATCACACCACCTTAGAGTTGCAGGTGGATGATCACACCACCTCAGAGCTCACGTGGATGATCACACCACCTCAGAGCTCACGTGGATGATCACACCACCTCAGAGCTGCACGTGGATGATCACACCACCTCAGAGCTCACATGGATGATCCCACCACCTTAGAGTTGCAGGTGGATGATCACACCATTTCAGAGTTCACAAGGATGATCACACCACCTCGGAGCTGCACATGGATGATCACACCACCTCAGAGTTCATGTGGATGATCACACCATCTCGGGATGATCACACCACCTCAGAGCTCACATGGATGATCCCACCACCTTAGAGTTGCAGGTGGATGATCACACCATTTCAGAGTTCACAAGGATGATCACACCCACCTCGAGCTGCACATGGATGATCACACCACCTCAGAGTTCACGTGGATGATCACACCATCTCAGAGCTGCAGAGGTCGGGAGGAGACTTCCAAATTGGGGGGCCCCAGTACCAACTGTGTGACCCTGAGCCTCAGGCTAGAGACCACAGATCACCCGCCTTCTGATGAATGAGGGAAGAGTCAGTCTAGGAACGAGCACTAGACGAATGCAGCGATGATGAGGGGAAAGGATGACTGCCATTACCAACGACAATAAGAATAACGACAGAAACTGTGGGAGCCAACAGGAACCTAGGCCCCATGACACTAAACAGAATGTGGGGTCCTGAGGTAGGAGGAAACTGAGCAAATCTGACCAAAGTACGGGCTTGAGTTAATAACAGTACATCGACATTGGGTCATTGATTGTAACAAACACACCATACTAGGAAAGATGGTAATAATCAGGAAAACAGGGGGTGGGGTGGAGGGTCTGGGAATGCTCTATGCCATTGTCACAGTTTTACTGGAAATCTAAAACTGGCCTAAAAAAGCTTATTTAAAAATGTGTGTGTGTATACACCTAGCCCTTCCCTCCGAGAGGCTAACACTCCAGCCACCAGACGAGGCCTCTGGGGAGGGCAGGCTCTCCCAGTGACATCAGCTAAGGGCATCAGGGCTCCTCGGAGGCTCTGCCCACATCTGCCCACAAGGATTCTCCAATCACCAGAGGCGGCACCGTAAAGGGACTTCCGGGATGAAGGGTGATGGAGATCCACGCTTCCCTGAGCGCCTCACCCAGGACCCACGCTCCGTCCACTGGCGGAGGCACGGCTCAGTCTCCTGCTTTATGCTGCACAAACATTTTTAAGGAGCTGAACCCTGTTTTCTTGTTGAATGTCACTACAGCCGTGAAGCCGCTTACCTCTCGGGTGGATCTGCAGTGACAGTGACTCCCAACAGGCAAACATTGCGTTTCTGGAAGCTTCCCACCTCTTTGCTGGAGGGAACGGCATTGCAACAATAAACGTCCCAAAGGAACAAGTGCATTTTACCTGATCTGGGACACTAAGCAGCATTCATTTAGTCCCACTTCTCATTTCACACTTGAAGAATGAGCCAGCACTGAGGGCTCAGTGCCTTCCTGGGGCAGCCGGCACGGGGCTGCTGGCGCCCAGGTCAGCACCAGCCTCGCTGACACCCAAGGCTGCTCTTCACATGAACAGCACCACCCCCAATCCTTTTCCCAAGAGATTCCACGCGTCAGTAAGCAGACAGGCCTCAAGTGCCAACTTTGGCGCACTTAGTCTGCGCCCCACAACAGCCCTGTGATGTGGGCACCATTTCATTCCCATTTCACAAGTGAGGAAACTGAGGCAGAGAGAAGAGAAGTCAATCAGCAGAGCTAGGATTGTTCAAACAACAAATGCCTAGGCCAGGGTTCATCTTACAAGGGAAAAGGCAGTCACTTCCAGTTAGATTTAAAGAGAGGAGGGTGTCAGATAGGAGAGCCCATTTCAGAGTCTGAAGAGCCTAGACGTCTCTCTCCTACCTGACGTCCTGCTGCTGGGGGCATCTCTCCAGGCTCGGTTCCTCATCTGAGGGAGTAACAATCACTGTGGAGGAGGACTAAGGAGACAGGGCCAGGCCAGCATGGGGGCCCAAAAGTTTCCTCTTTTCTTAAGAAGTGAAATAATTGCATAATTGCTAGGAGTCAGGAAATAGGGTTTTTCAAAGGCGGACCAGAACTTCCTCTCTACCATCCTTGGGAGCTAAAGTCCCAAAGAATCTGGTGGGAAAGATGGGTTTTCCTGATCTTAGAAAAAATAGGACAGGAGAAAAACATGAGCATTTCAAGGCCTGACTTGAGGCTCTGCTAACAATGTGGAGGAGTTCTGTATGTCCGCCTGCTGACTGCAGAGCATCCTCCTGGCAAAAGCTGAGTGAGCTCAGGACCGGCCTGGGAGTTAGAGCATCGGCCAGGGAGTTGGAGCATGGACCAGGGACTTAAAGCAGGGACCTGGGAATTAGAGCAGGGACCAGGGAGTTAAAGCATTGGCCAGGGAGTTGGAGCAGGGACCAGGGAGTTGGAGCAGGCACCAGGGAGTTGGAGCATGGGCCAGGGAGTT
>NW_005362626.1:5604786-5626928 GCF_000412655.1 Myotis brandtii | reverse complement strand
GAGCAGGGACCAGGGAGTTGGAGCAGGGACCAGGGAGTTAGAGCAGGGACCAGGGAGTTAGAGCATTGGCCAGGGAGTTGGAGCAGGGACCAGGGAAGTTAGAGCAGGGACCAGGGAGTTAGAGCAGGGACCAGGGAGTTGGAGCAGGGACCAGGGGGTTAGAGCATCACCTACTTATCTTCTGAAAATACAAAGTGAAAGGTAAGGTTCCTGCCTTCTAAATCCCACAGATCTTTCTCCTGGAAGACAAGATAATTCATGGGGCATATAAAATGCTGCTGACAGAAGCGGCTTCATGGAGAATGACCTCCTGACAGGTCATGTCTTTGGAAGGTAATCTGAATCCCAAGGAACAAGCAGACCAGACAGAACAGCGATGGGAAGATGCTATGCCAGCGATGTACCAATCAATCGTATTAGAGAAATCTGTGACCCCAACATCAGCGTCTCCCTTGAGCCAGAGTTTTCTGGGTTTTCCTGGCTTTTGTGTTCAGAGCTTTTTCCATCTAAAAGGGAACACCAATGTGGACGACTATTTAGAAGATGGCTGTCAGAGAGCATCTTCCTTTCCGCCACTCATCTGCAAAAAGCCTCACGTGGAAAGCGTTCTAAATCTCTTTCTTAAAGCTCCTGCATGAAAATTCAACATGGCTGCATATGCCACACTCTATAAACTCATTCGCACAGACTCTGTCAATAGGATATAGCTACTCACAATCACTGTAACAAAGAAGGCCTGGACCTTCAGATGCATTCAGCGGCCCTGGGCTCTGCAAAGCTGCCTGCAAGAATGAGGCAAGTGCTTCCTTGTGTGGCCACAGTTGCCTTGGAAACAAAGCCTGAAGCCAGGTCTGCAGGGAAGGCGTGTGCCTTGCAGAAGTGCTGGCTGCACGGCTCTCCACCAAGCAAAGAGGAGGTTCCTCTCAGGTTCCTCCTTCCCAAAACACTAGAATTGTTCTAAATAAACCTATATTTAGCACATCTAAAAGGAATTCAACCATAAGACTTTCACCACTTCCTTTCTGAACCTGTTATGTTACTTCATCGTGCCACGACTCACTATTTTGAAGAAGCTGACTATATTACTTATTAAATCAATTACTCATTCAGGGTGTCTACACTAAAAACAATTTAGAATGTGTTTTACCAAGGGTCCTTCAAAACACAGCCCCAGGAGACAAGCTAACCAACTTCAAACTTAACTCTGAGAGGACCTTTCTTCTCCCTAAACCCAAAATTTGCTTCACCTTTTGAATATGCTTCAGAAAATGAAATAAGCTCCTTATTAAGGCCTAAAGTACCTGTTTCCATTTTTAAGGTGCCTCCAAAGGCCATCCTGTCAAAAAACACACACCATAAATCTAAAATATGAACTTATCCCTTCCATTACAATGTGTTTTGACAGAAAGCAGTCAAAGATATGGAGGGCAGAGAAGGAAAGCAGGGGAAGGTAGTAATCCACGTGAGCGGGCCTCATTCTCACTGTGCTAAAGCAAGACACGGCATCTTGTTGTTTGGGAAGAGCTAGGGAACTGTCAGTGAATGAAACTACTGACACAAGTGTAATGATACTCAGTACTGAGGCCACTGTCTGCCTAAAGCTCCTGCACATGGGCTTAATAAGGCCAGGTTCCCAATGGAGCCCCTCACAGCCAAGATCTCTCCTGGCTTAAAATGCTGTCCTCCTCCCTCCTACCCCCACCCCATCTTTAGTAGACAAGGGGGAAGGGCCAGAGTGAAGTCCACCCTTACTTTTCCAGGTCTTATGGCCCTCTCCCACCTTACTATGCTTGTGACTAGTTCCAATCGTAGAGGGCATTCACCTCAGAGGCCCGATGGTGCCCTCTGAGGCACAGCCAACTCCTAGAACCAGCTGGAAGTAGTTCTAGGGTGCTCCCTGTGATGTACCAGGTCTGCACGCCCACTGCTAGAGTCGCTATTATTTCCTTCCGTATACTTACTCTGGGTTTTTCTTGTTCTATTTCTAGTTATTTTAGTTGTAGGGTTAGAGAGCTTATCTGAGATTTTTCTTGTTTCTTGGGGTAAGGTTGTAATGCTATGAACTTCCCTCTAGAGACTGCTTTCACTGTGTTCCACAGATTTTGGTTGTTTTGTGTTCATTTTCATTTGTTTCCAGGTAATTTCTGATTTCTTCCTTGATCTCATTCTTAAAGCATTCATTATTTAATAACATGCTATTTAGCCTCCATGTGTTTGAATGTTTTAAGTTTTATTGTGGTTGATTTATAGTTTCATGCCCTTGTAATCTAAGAAGATGCTTGATATGATTTCAATCTTGAATTTGTTAAGACTTATTTTATGTTCTAACATGTGATCTATCTTTGAGACTGTTCCATGTGCACTTGAAAAGAATGTGTATTCTGCAGCTTTGGGATGAAATGTTGTGTAAATGTAATTAAATCCATCAAGATCTAGTGTGTCATTTAAGGTCGCTGTTTCCTTGTTGATGTTTTTTTCTGGAAGATCTATCCAGTGAAGTCAGTGGGGTGATAAAGTGCCCTACTATGACTGCATTGCCATTGATCTCTTCCTTAAAGTGCACCGAGTTTTTTTTAATATACTTGGGTGCTCCTATATTGAGTTTCTTGTTGGATCAATCCCTTTAGTATTATATAGTGACCTTATTTGTCTTTTTGTTATAGCCTTTGTTTTGAAGCCTATTATGTGAGAAATAAGTATTGCAATCCCAGCTTTTCTTTTTTGTTTTGTTTCCATTTGCATAGAATACTTTTTCTATCCCTTCACTTTCAGTCTGTATGAATCTTCTGTTCTGAGGTGGGTCTCTTAGAGACAGCACATATATTTGTCGTGTTTTCTCATCCATTCAGCTACCCTATGTCTTTTGATTGAAGCATTTAATCCATTTATATTTAAGGTTATTATTGATAGGTACTTACTTATTACCACTTATTTCTTTATGCCTATGTTCCTCTCTCTATTTCTTCTTCTTCTTAAAGCAGTCCCTTTAGCATTTCTTGTAATGCTGGTCTGGTAGTATTGAATTTCTTTAGCCTTCTTTTGTCTGGGAAGCTCTTTATTTTGCCTTCAATTTTAAATGATAGCCTTGCTGGATAGAACAGTCTTGGTTGCAGGTTCTTGCTTTTCATTACTTTGAATACTTCATGCCAATCCACTTTGGCCTGAAATGTTTCTGTTGAGAAATCTGCTGACAGCCTATGGGAGCTCCCTTGTAGGTAACTAACTGTCTCTCTCTTGCTGCCCTTAAGATTCTCTCTTTGTCTTTGACCTTGGCTCTGACAGACTTTTAAATGTCTACATTGACCAATGACTATCACTGTGTGCCTACTGCGTGCTGGACTGCTACAACAGTGGTCAATGGGCAGGCAGAGGAAAGTGGTAGAGCACTCTTTCAAAACCAACTAGGCATCGAAAAAAAGGGCCGTATCCAGTGACATTTTCAAGAGTGGGAAAGGTCTAAAAGTATTTAGTGCCAGAGAGAAAGGAACTAAGAGCGGGAGAAGTTGAAGATGTTGGGAAAAGAGGCCAGACTGAAGGGCCGGGTCCTGGCAGTGCAGCGGGAAGGAGAGCACAGGCAGAGGGAACACCAAGATGTGAGAGAGAAAAGAGGCACGGCCAGGTGTGGGGTGGAGAGCTTGGAGCCTGCACCCCATCGTGAGTCTGCAAAGGAGAGAGGCCCACAGAGAGAAGAGGCTAGTCACCTGCACGTAGAACCCCAGAGCCCACACGGCCACGTGGCTCTGCTGCCCAACAGTCCCAGCTGTTGTCCCCCCGGCCTGCCTCTCACATCCTCTTCCTTGTCACCAAACTGAAATTGACTCATGAGTAGGTCTTGGCTTAGCCAGCAAGAACTACCAGGGAAAGCCCTCTGACAGGTGGCCATGCCCATTCAGGGGGTCTGGGTCTGGCCTGTCGGCCCACCCTTTACCTCCTCTCCATCCCCCTTGTCTGGCAGAATGTCTGACACATGACAGGTGATTATTTGAAAGCCAGAGGGAGAGAATGTAGGCACAGATGTTTGCAAAGTCTGCAAAAGGTGTTTACATTTAAGGTTTCTTTCCATGAACAGCTATGATTTAGCCTTAAGCCCTTTCAATTTAAGGAAAAGTGTGCCAGGCACCCCTTAGAATCCCAGGGGCAATGAGCAGAGATGACAGGAAAGAACTGAAACTCCGATGGGTCGAGGGAGGAGCAGGCAAGCTCCTACCTATCCCTGAACCAGTATAAGAAGCAGACTGTGGCTCAGGGCTCTGCCCTTGGCTTGCTCTGGAAACCTTAAAGCAGAGACATTTCCTACAAAAAAGTGTTCTCGCTCTTGCTGCCCCGAGAACCTGTCTCAACAGCCTCGATGATCATCTTAGACTGAATAAAACAGGTTTACCAGAAAAACATAGGGCAGGATGGGCCACAGGAGAGATTTCCCTGATTGAGAATGGAAGGAACCACAGGAATGGGAGGGAGGCGGTCCATGGGTGCTGGACACACAGGAGGACGTTAGTAGACCCTCGGCCTCTGTATCTGAGCGCGCTCAGGAAGGGAGGCGGGGCTGGGGAAGGCGCTGCGTGGGGCAGGAGCCTGCATCTCCAGAGCTTGGTTGTTGCCAGTCCCGTCTCTTAGGTTCTTTGGGGCCTGAAGTCTTTGTTCACATGATCCAACTTTCACATCCTTCCTCGAACCATACTGGCTCTAGCAGTGCCTTATCTTATGGAGAAAATAAAGGGGAGATAAGAGCACATTTTCCACATATTTTTGCTACAAGAGGAAGGCAAATACTTTCCAGCGAGTGCAAGAAGAAAGACCATGTATAATGTAGATAAGGAAAAACCCAGCTGCATCTACCTGTGGTGAGGCAGCCGAACACGATCTTTTCTTGTTTCTTGAGGTTGAGAAGCAGGAAGGTTGGGATTCTTGTTTTCACTTCACATATGAAGACATGTAAAGAAGGTAACGTTGCCCTAGCTGGTTTGGCTCAGTGGATAGAGTGTCCGCCTGCAGACTGAAGGGTCCCGGGTTCGAGCCCAGGTTGTGGGCTCGATCCCCAGTTGGGGGTGTGCAGGAGGCAGCCGATCAATGATTCCCTCTCATCATTGATGTTTCTATCTCTCTCCCTCTTCCTTCCTCTCTGAAATCAATAAAAAATATTTTTTAAAAAAACACAAAAAAGGTCACGTTTTAAAGGCATTTTCACTGAATAGGACTTCAGTGCAGTTTGTTTAGTTCCCATAATTCTAGCCCATATTTAGTTCCTTGAGGTTCCCCTCTCATGTAGAACCTATAGACAGAGCAGCCAGGGTTTACTGCTGTTTACCTCTGTTTTATAGACTTTGAGATTATCATGTTAGATGTATATTGACACTTTTCCTTTTATAATTGAACACCCTCTTTATTTCTAATAATGGTTTCATGCTTTTAAGTTTATTAGTTTAATATTCCAATTCTGATACTAGTTTTTGTTTGTTTGTTTGCTATAGTTTCTTGGTAGATCTTTTTCTACTAGTTTATATATTTTTAAACTTCCTGGGTATTTATGTTTTAGGTGTGTCCTTTGAAAACAATATACAGCATGATTTCTAAAAGGTATTCAATTGGATAAATCTTTGTCTTTTAACAACTATAATCTATTTGTGTTTACTGTAATCACCAATACTTATAGACAAATTATTATATCTTATTTTGTGATTTCTATCATGATGTCTGTTCTGATTTCTTTTCTTTCCAACAGATTCATCTAGTGAGTTTTTATTTATCTAATTTTTTGTATTTCTTTTCCCTTTAAACTTACTTGGAAGTGATTTCTATTCCTACACTTACAGTGGTCATTTGAAAATGCTAACATACACTCCTGAATTTGCACATGCAAGAGAAACCACTCCTCCCGCGTCCTCAGAACACCTTCCCCTCTCCAGAGTTGAAGTGGTTGGTGCTCTAGTTCCCTCTGTAGCTGAAGTCTGTAACTCCCCATCAAATCGCTGTCTTTCGTTTAAGTGGTCGATCCATTGAGATTTATAGACATATTTACCAACTATTAATCCCAGCCCTTTCTTCCTAGATGCACTTCCTCTCTAAGAGCCTGTTCTTCAGACAAGAGAGTTAACCTCAGAAACGTTAAGAGACTTTCCAAAGTCACACGGCGAGTGAGCACCGTGGCCCACCCTGAACTCCACAGCTCCCGGGTTCTGGACACACCACAGCCTCCCCGCCTGCTTCCTAAGCACACACACGGAGAAGAACTGGGAAAAGGACAAGAATGCCGGCCCAACATTTCAGAAATGCAAAGCCCATTACCCTCTGGGTATGAACGAACGTTAAGAGACTTTCCAAAGTCACACTGCGAGTGAGCACCGTGGCCCACCCTGAACTCCACAGCTCCCGGGTTCTGGACACACCACAGCCTCCCCGCCTGCTTCCTAAGCACACACATGGAGAAGAACTGGGAAAAGGACAAGAATGCTGGCCCAACATTTCAGAAATACAAGGCCCTCTGGGTATGAACAGAACTTTCACAAGCTAATCAACAGACACTTGGCACCATAAATGTGGCAGAACATTCAAGATGTTTTTCTGTTTCAAGAACATCACAGTTTTCAAAAGGGTCAACTGACTGCATCATCTTTTGCCTCCACTGGCCAGGTACCCTCTGAAATCTGAGCATCATCTCTTCTGAGTCACCTTCACACACATGTAGCCAAGGCGAGCTCTCCTCAGCTGTGGTTACAACAGTTTCAAAATCAAGCACACAGGTATTTACAGGAGAAAACAGGGAAAGCCATTGTCTTACCTGTGCCACTTCTTCAAAATCTTCATGCCGTTTCTGCAGAGCTCTGGCCCGATGGAGAGATTTCCCCACACCTGTATGTTTGCTCAGAAATGCTTCCCCATGGTTCTCGATCCAGTCCAGCACCTGCAATGAAAACAAGAGTTTGGCCATAAAAACGACGGCCTGCGTTGCTCAAGGTTTAGGGCTATCAACTGAAGATACATGCTGTTGTCAAAACTCTATTTAAAAAGAAGAAGAAGGAGAAAAATGAAAGCAATTGTATACTAATCTAACACACTTGAGAATTATATCTTCTATCAGCTTTCCACCACAATTCTAATCAGCTCTTACTTTAAATGTGTAAATCTATGTAGTGATGTTACAGCAATGATGATTAATTTAAACCTCACCTCACTTCATGACCGAGCCACCAAATCTGACTGCGTATGATCGGAGTTATCAAGCCACAGAGACCAAAGCGCAATTCAGGCTTAACTACAGTTAGTGTTTTCCTGTCTCGTCCTTAGAAGACTTGACACATATCAGTAAAACCCAAGAAAACAAAGCCCTTGAACGCCTCTGTCCTGGTCTTTAAGGGCAATTTCTTCTATAAACTAAGCTGTTGTGAAAGCGAACAGTCAGTGGATTTAATTACTTAAGTTCTTGTTGAAATCCACTCCACTGCAGAGACAGAGGGCAAGTAGAGCGTACGCCCGACGTTTCCAGCTCACAGTGGGGACCGAGGAGTTCACTGGCTCTCGGAGTGGCGAAAGGCTGACAATAACTAACGAACTATTTACACGACATCAGATGCACACGTTGTCACTTTCTGATGGAGCGGAAGTAACTAGCAAAAAACTCAGTGCTGTCTTTGACTAGAAACTAAAAACACTAAGTAAAGGGGCCATCTAAATATTTAAATAGAGTTGTTATTATGCAGCTAAAGCACTGAAGGCTGCCTTGAACTTGCATTTCAGTGACTGTGGTAACTAGGCATATGGATCAAAAGGATTTGGGACTGCAGAACCACCTGGGCAGGCACAGCTAGGATGGTGGCCTACAGGGCAACCTAGAAGCCTGCCAGCCATAGCACTCCACTGAGGCAAATAAAAGGGCCTAACTCAGGGTTCGCTGCTGCAAAGGGATCCCTTGCCCTTTGTCACCTACACTACAGAGATGCCAGCTGTGCTAACAGGTGTCCAGAAGAAAAGAGACAGCAAGGGCCCAAGCCCCCTGTCTAGAGACAACGGCCTTGCTCCTCATTGCTCCAAACCAGTGACCTTGGGAAGCTGAGGGCCTGAGGGGGTCCCTTCTGCGCAGGGCTTAACAACATTTGCAATAAATAAAATGGCTTGCGAAGGGGACTCGATCTCTGTGGGCCTCTCTGAAGGCCCTTGTAGAATCACAGACGCTGAGAGCAGAAGTGTGTGGGTACCTGGAAGGGGAGGAAGTGAGGGGTGTATGGAGACCAAGCTCTGCAGTGGGTGCTCGGGCCAAAGCTACACGTTTACCTTTGATTGTAGATAGTTCATGTCTGAAACTTTCTGTCAGCACCACCACTCTGCCAGTCACCTGGGGGCACACTACAGAGTAAGTCTCATGGGGTCCATTTGTATTCTGTCTATCACCTCAGCCCCCATCCTTCTAAAAGCTCTCTCATTTCCCCCACTCACCTCCAGCCCCTGCATACAAACACAGGTTTTGAGCTGCAGTTTCCCCACTGGCTCAGTGGTGATAACCAGGCCAGGTTGCAAATGTTCCGTGATATCGGGGTGAAGCACCTTAACATCAGAGTGGCACATACACAGCACCTGAGCAGCCCCACCCACAGACACAACCCGAGGCAGGCTTCCACCTAATTGTAAGCACTGTGGTGGCACAGCTAAAAGGTTCCATTGCTTTCTAACTAGTGCACTTAGTACATTACTTTTCTTCAGAGAGAAAGAGAGAGAGAGACCTTTAGTATCAGTACTGCCATTAGAAGGTGGTGCTACACTCACTGCTGGACTTCAAGGCACATATCAAGCTACCGAATTGTTTAGACCACAGGCTCGTAGTACATATTTTAAAACACATATTTTAAAATGCACTCCTGAATTAATGTCCAATGACAATTTCAAGACATCTCAGCCTCAAGGAATGGACCCAGTCAATGGAATGTGCCTCTGGACATGAGGCCAACCTCATGCAAAGACAGGGATCAAATATTGTAAGACTGAAAAGAATTCAGGGCTATATAAGTAGCACCTATGCCTCAGTCCTCCTGCCCGTCAGGCCTGCGTGCAGGGCTGGGAGGCATTTTTTACTGTAATTATGGTATATTCTGTATATTCCTCAACTGTAAAAAAAAAAAAATGAGGCCATGGGTAAGGAGCAAACCCGATGATTACTGGTGGCTCAATACAGACCTGAAATGTGGCACAATTTCAAAAGGTAAAAGGTGAACATTATTCTTGATAGAAAGGGCTGGGAAATCAAAATGCAGTATTTAAAAAATAATAACAATCGCTCAGCCGGTTCCATGGTTGAGCGTCAAACCATGAACTAAGAGGTCCCCGGTTACATCCCGGTCAGGCACAAGCCCGGGTTTTGGGCTCGATCCCTGGTATGGGGAGTGCAGGAGGCAGTCGATCAATGACTCTCTCATCAGTGTTTCTTTCTCTCCCTCTCCCTTCCTCTCTGAAATCAATAAAAGCATATTTAAGAAGTAAAAATAATTTGGCCCGCAACCAAGGTACATGCCCTGACCGGAATCGAACCTGGGACCTTTCAGTCCGCAGGCCAACACTCTATCCACTGAGCTAAACCGGTTACGGCATAATTTATTTTTTAAGCCTAAGAAAGTGTTTCAGGAAGCGTAAATTAGAAATGAAAGCTATTATAAGCCAACTGCTCAGGGTTATCATGGGCATTTTTCTTTCATCAGTGGTTCCTTTAGACAAAATTGTAAATAACCAGGTCAAATTATACTTCCAACAAATATGAAAGCAATTCAAAGAAGAGTGTACAAAGTCCAAGCACTTAATTAGAAGGGTAGCAGACAAGTATGAAACCCAGTTCGTGTTCAAAACCAAACCCCCTCCTAGGCTTTCGCATCTTTCACAAGTCGGAGAACTTTTCCCAGATTTCCACGGAATCCTGAATCAATAAACTGGTCCAAGGAGCATTTCACAGACATGCTGTGGATTCTTCCCACTTAAGACATACATGTATTTGCAAACCAGGGGGCTTCATCAACCTCGGCCAGCCGCCTTCCGACCTGAGCTGTGGAGGCGGCTGCCATCTCTCTGCCTTGTGACCTCGAGCCCAGGAGCAAGGCCCACCAGGATTTGCTGCTTTGCTGCCAGACGCCGGGAGAAGGGCAGAGCCGATCCCTTCGGGCAGCCTACCTGGTTCAGGGCAGAAAGCAAAGCAGGGGGACAACCCCGCCTTCCCTCCCGGTCAGAGGATGTGGGAGGAGATCCTTCCTCTGTGTGTCGGTGCCCTCTAATGGACTCAGTGACAGCACCAAGGTCAAGCCCGCTCCCAAGTGAGCCCAACACCTATGTCTCTTAGCATCAAATGTCAGATGTGCAGGAAATCCTATGGATTGTTTAGCTTAATTCCCAGTTTGTAATTACAAGATTGAACATGACCATGGTAAGTATGGTTATGCCCATTTCTCAGCTAATAATGAGATTGTTGTCAGCATGCTATCTAGGACGCTGTTCTAAACACTAGATAAGCCTCTGACACTAAACAATCAGGAACACATTAAGCCAGTCTATTTTTACTGGTAATTCATGACTCAAAGAGTATTCAGAGAAAATATACAAACATCTGTCAATTCCAGTTACTGTTTGAAGAGACATACACAGCAAATTTTTTCTGTTCCAAGTCAGGTTTTTTGTGTGTAAAAATAAAAACAATAAGCTCTTCTGATTCTATATTCAGTTAAAATAACTATGATTACATGAAGCAAATAAAAAAAAACAAAGACTTCTCAGATACTCTGCATTGGTTCTTTTTTATATAAAATCAAATTTTTCCAGACGTAAAATAGAAATTCCCTACCAAACCAAAATTGACCTCATTTTACTTATTTTAGTTACTTCCTTGTTCAACCTTCTGGCTTTTATGTAAATCACTGGAGATACCAATGTAGACAGAAATGGACCTACCATGTTTCTAGCTGTGCTTTTAACTACCTGAGTGCTGCTGAAATCAGAACCTTCTTGATGATCAAATCAACAGTGTGGTAGTGATTACAACAAAGGACAACTGACCAACTGAGCAATGCCATCTCAAATTTACTAAATGTAAACAGGTGACCAAAAAGGAGGCCTTCACTTAAACAATGTCAATTTTCTTAAAGGCTGGTGTTTGGCATTGCTGGAAAGTGATGTACTATTACTATACTATTAATGTCACTTACCCACAACGTTTAAAATCACAAATGAAGAAATACTGAGTTTAAATTACCGCCTCCACTCCTCCTCCTATCTTGGGCTGCCTGACACTTTCCCCAATGCTCCGAGCCTATTGAGCCCTGAGCCAGTGTCTCCGTCCTGTTCTCTCCTTCCCTGAGGCCAGGCCACCTGCTCCACTGCACGGAGAGGAAAACAAGGCCTGGGCGGCTGGGACCTGCTAGTAGGCGAGTTCTCTCCCTTGCTTTCTCCGGTGCCATGTATCCACTCCTAAGGTGACTGATGAAACTTCAAAATAATTTTTTTAAATGTCTCCTTAAGTAGCTACTTTCCTTGACTCTGGAAGGTGGGCAACTGCAGCTTCTGAGAAAGCCCTCTCCCTAGCCAGGGAAGCCTCGCATAAGTATTCCTTCCTTCCTAAGGAGCAGGGCAAGTCAACGCGACTCCTGATTAGCTCCCGAGTGAAGTGCCCCTCAGGTCAAGAGCGATGAGGCAGCTAGAAACCCACGAGGCTTCTGGGAGCCTCGGCCAAGTCACAACTCTTTTTGAGGCTCCGTTTTATTACCTGGAAAAGGAGGGGCTTGGCCTGATATGATCGCGAGGGCTCCACATTCTACGGTGTGCATGACCTAACTTTTTCAGTACAAAGAAACAGACACAAAACTCAACACGCATCTGTGGGCCTTGGGGACAGAGGGAAGAAGGAGAACTTCTTAGGCCCAGCACTTCCAGCTGCCAGACAGTAATGCCGGTCTCCCCTGCGCATCTTTATTTCTCTCCACTGGAGCCAAGACACTCTGTTTCATTCATTATATTTCAAAATAAGTCTGTTCTAAATATATATAATTATTCTTAATATTGAAATATCTATTTTTTAAAGTGGTTTCTAAAACATTCCAAAACAAACTAAGCCCAAATATACTAAGCTCACCTGGAAAAAGAATCTATCAAAAAACAACAAACAAACCCCACAAAACCCCAGTCAAATTATACCAGCAAAAGCAGGGTACAGAGCCACAATGCCCTGCGTTGCGAGAGCTACTTCTGCTTACCAATATGCCCTCCTATGAAACACCACTCCATGCACTTTCCTGGCTGAAAGGAAGTGTGGGTGAAATCAATGAAGAAGGGCTCACAAAGGGGTTACAGGCTTTTAAACTTCTACATCCATCCATCCAACCATCCATCCATCTTTAAAAAAAAAATCACCAGTTCTCCTTGTATTACCCTAGTTTTAATTACAAAAACAACAGGAAATTTCTTTAGAAAGGCAAAGAAACTCAGGAAGAGGGAAGAAGAAAAGTAGGTAGGTTATTATTCATATAGTCTCACCTTCGACATTCCCCCAAAACCCCAATCAAACCATCACTCTATCAACACAGGTAAATCCTTTTAGTAATTTTCTAAATGTTTGAAAATTATTTTTCCATTTTCAGATTAGAGATGAATGTAAAATAGTCCAAAGTTGTCCAAGAAAAATCTTCCTATGTCCAGATACTGTTATCTGGGGAACTAAAGTTACTGTGTATAGATTAAGTCCACTTACTGACTATATAAATATATACACACACTCAGGTATGCATACACACATGGATGCACACTTCCCTGTCAGCCCACCCGGGCACTTTCCCCTTAGGAGCTCTGGCAATAAAAGGGAGGCTCCAGCTGCCTGGGGTTGCTCTCGGCTCTGCCCACTCCTTATCGTCCTGGATCCGGAGCACCTGCATCCTCAAGGGCTCGAGGGCCTCAAGTGCCCGCTCACTTCCGATTCACACCAGTCCCCTGGTTCCTGCTTCCAGTTCCACTGCCTACACTGCCAGCTCCCACACTTGTGTTCTTGTATTGTATCCATTTTCCCACCTTTTTAACTCCCTCCGGTGAACTTTCAGCTGTGGTTACTAGGATTACTGACAGTCATGTCTCTTCTGGGTTCACTAGGACAAAAGGTAAGTAAAGCTGTGGCTCTACACGCCAGGAAGACCATTGGTCAGCCTCTATCTGCTCTCAGCAGGCTACTCATCCCAAACACTTGCCCTCCAGCATTTCCGAATTCAAACCAAGAAACTCTCAGAAAAGATAGCAACCCTCTAAACCAGTGGTTCTCAACCTTCCTAATGCCGTGACCCTTTAATACAGTTCCTCATGTTGTGGTGACCCCCAACCATAAAATGATTTTCATTGCTACTTCATAACAAATTTTGCTACTGTTATGAATCGTAATGTAAATATCTGATATGCAGGATGTATTTTCATTGTTACAAATTGAACATAATTAAAGCATAGTGATTAATCACAAAAACAATAGGTAATTATATATGTGTTTTCTGATGGTCTTAGGCGACCCCTGTGAAAGGGTCGTTTGACCCCCAAAGGGGTCGAGACCCACAGGTTGAGAACCGCTGCTCTAAATCATTCTTACAAGAGCCACAATCAGAACTGTGAGCAGGGGCATGTAAACAGAAGAGAATGTTAAACTGCTAAGGTTATAGAAGGATTCTGATGAATGGGATGCAGAAAACCCACCTTTCTGACTTCATGAGCATTAAGAGCAAGTATGTGGTGCCAACGTAGATATAGCCTTAAGTCAGGCATCACGAAGAGATGGCTTCTACTGGCAAAGGTCAGCAGCCGAGGACCCAAGGTGAACCTGTGAAGTTGCTTCTCTGTAGACCTGAAAGCCACTTCTCTGCCTCTTTGGCATTTCCTGACTTCTCTCCCTCTTTTAGAACTTGGCATTTAAGACCCTAATTTTTGCATTCAAGTATCAAAATCTTTAATTTTTAAAGATCTCATCACACTTGCAAAATTCCCATGAACTAAAACTATCACTTCCTTTCTCAGCCACCCCTAACTCCCCAACATCCATCAAATCTCCGGTTTCTTCAGGCAGATCTCCTAGTTGGATTACTTGATTCCAAAATAAATGAAGAAATGTTTAGCCCAAAAGAATCTTTTAGCAAATTCCTTAAATTTCTTCATTAACTCACTCAACAAATACTGAGCATCTACTACCGCAGACACTTGGGAAACACCAGGAATAAAAACACCCAGATCACTGCCTCTGTGGACCTTACATCTCTGCTGGGACTTCTCCATGACTCGCACGGAGTCTGGCTCATCACATTCAACCAGAGCAACCTTTGCAATGGTGTCCTAATCTTACAGAAACAGGTCCTGAGCCTTCATGGCGGAGGTCGCCTTTCCCGCACCAGACCCAGCTCATGCCTCCCCACCTCTACACACAGGGCCACCTGCTGCTCTCTGATCAGGCCCGGCCTCTGCAATCCTTTACAATTCTCACTGCCCATTCCTCAACCTACTGACCTTTTACCCATCTTCCATAGATCAGCTCAAACCCTGCCTCTCCCATGAAGACTTTCCTGGTGCCCAGCAATTGCTACTTTCAGAATAGTCATTAATGGCCCAACATGAACCTGGAGAAAGTTCTTCCAGGAGCTAACTCAGCAAGGGTGACCCGCCCACACGAAGTCCTGCAAGGAGAGTGAGAGGTTTTTTAGGGGAAGGTCTCCCTTTCTGAGGGGCTTCCCCTGGGGAGGCCAGCCTGCATAGTGTGGGTCACCTCACACCACCTGCTGGAGTGACTAGATCCCACCCACCCCAGGGGCAGGCGGGCTGGACGAGTGAGTAGGAAAACGGGTTTGACAGCATCCTGCTTCCCAACAATCATCCCATTTGAAGGAGTACGACACACATACATTATCTCGCTCTAGTGAAATAAAGCATATTCTCAACAAAAACCACTGCTCGGCAGTAGCCCAACCATTTGCAGAGCCAACCAAACACCCAACCGAGGGCTGCTCGAATGTAGACAGAAGGCAGTGGGAATGCATGCTATTTGATCATCTGGAATATGGCACAGAGAGTACTGATTCTATTTTGAAATTCATGACAAAGGTTAACCTAGGTTAGTAGCTACCATATGTAGGGGCAAGTCTTCAGCAAGACCTCCCACTCCCCTACCCCATCCTTTGATTTGGACAAATGCTAAGCTTCACCGGCCCCCCACACCACAGCATGACTCCATCCGAAATACCTTCCACACAGAAATCACAGAATTGCCTTTGCTTGTTAACCACTAAAGCAAAATTACTCATGCTTTAAAAATCAAATGCCCCCTGCCATGTTCCCACCAGTCCCGTCCTTGGGGGTGCTCTGTTAACAACAGTCCGGTGTCTGTTCTTCCAAGGATTTTTTCACAGACACATACTGTCCCAGGTGGAGGCTTGTTTTCATTAAAATGTCATCATTCCACACCTACTGGGGGGTGAGCTGCTTTTCTCTTTGTCTCAGCAGTATTTACAGATGCTCCTCCTCATCCAAAACAAACAAACAGAAACTCACAGGCAGCTCTAGTCGGCTTATTATATGTTTGTGGGTTTTGATTGTTTTTGTCTTTACAAATTTACCTTCTACTGACAACGTCTTTCTAAAGTACTACATTTTTTCACTTATTCTCAGCTTACCTCTCCTACTCCGTGCTCAGTATGGCAAAACTTTCCATGTGTTATAATGTCTTGAGTTTCAGAAACACAATTTTGGTGCTGACATCCTATGTACTCTTTCAAGGTAAAAGACTGCTTCGTCTTATCAACTTCGCTCCCGACTTCACAAGTCAAGCCTACACAGCAATTTTCCTGTTTGCATGACAAGTCCAAACCTTTCCCGGACATTTAATCAACGAAACCTTTCGCTTCCAGAGCACTCACCTGCTTCTGATGGAAGACTAGCAGGAGCTGCAAGCATTCCATGTTCTGCAGAACTTTCTCCTGCTGACACCCCACCCAACCGACTGCTCGAGAAAAAAGCTAGCTGAAAGTACTGGCCTCATTGTTGCCATAATTACCTTCCAAACACAAAAATTAATGTTTGCCTTTTTCAAATTCAAGCACATTAAGAACTTGGCGCCAAATCAGACTAGACTCCTCCCTATCCCCACGGCCTGCCTTTCCCCCTGCCTCCCTGGGACATAAACAGTCCAGTGGCTTATTCTTATGGGACTGGGGCCCCGGGGAGCCCCAGAGGTGGGGACAGAGGGGGCCTGTTGCTGCTGCAGACACACGTCCAGAAAGTGTGTGGGTCCACGGGTGTGTAATGAACACTTGATCCGAGAGCCAGAGAGGTGGGCAGGAAAATCCTTTCATAATTACATTTAAACTATAACCATTTCATTGTTGAACGTTTTCGGACAATTCAGAAAAACTAGCACTCCCGTTTTCAACCTCACCATTTCAGCTCTCACAGGGACTCCTGCCGCTGGCTCCTCCCCCCACTCCCCGTTCTGTGTTGTTCCCCAGCAATTATCTTCCTGGACTAACACTGTTGTAAGGAAGCATGACTCACATCGACCCATGATTCCCGAGGCATTGTGCATGGGGGACTCCAGAGAGCTCAAAGATCGTAAGTAGAAGCAAAGCATAGTGTGTGAAAATTAAAAATTACAGCACAACGAAGAGAACTGTGAACTCACCCGATTCCCGTCGTGCGAAGAAGGGTGCGGAGTAACGTGGAGAATCTGTGTGTTCAAAGAACACAGCGCGAGTCTCCGCACTCTCAGCCCATTGGGAGGAAACCCACTCACCTTCAGGTGATCCGCAGGGAGAGTGAAATCTGAGCTCCTGCAAGTCTGAGCACAGCACGGCTCCTGGACGCCCAGGGGGAGCTGGTTGGGTCTATCACTGTGGCTTCCTGCCAACTCCCCTGGATGCCTGGGCTACCCTGCACCCCCCAGAATTCCTCAGCCCAGAGCTGACACCTCATTCACACCCTCTATTTTAGAGCAAGGACACAACTAGTATCTTATTTATCCCTAAAGCTAAGTCATATTTTATAGGCCCCCATTGTTTTAATCCTCAAAACCCAGGTCGCAGGACAGCCTTCCTTATTCCATACTAAGCAGAAAAACAGTATGGGGACTGGGCTTACTCTAATTTTTATAACAACATCAAAGGGATATCAACTGCTTAGAAATGAGAGTCACAAAAGTCCACTTTTCATTCATTAGGCAGCCATTTATTAAGCACCTACTGTGCCCCACAGGCCCCCAGGTGGAAAAGAAGTGCGACCAGCTTAGAGCTGAAGCAGAGGAAGAGCAGAGAAACCTTACACTGTAACAACACCTGGTATGAGCACCTTTGCGTTATTCTCACAAATAACTTTAACTGCGAATGCCCTGTCTCAAGAACAAAACTCAAGAGTCTCCATGAAGGCCCAGCATCATCTCACATGCTCCGCGCATACGTGGGAGTTAGCGGCTGAAAACCGCCTGAGCAGATGATCTCAGAAGCTGCGTGTGTGTGACTGTGAATTTGGTTTTCTCCCATCATCATCTCCTACTCGCTCCATCAGCACGTAGCCCAGTACGAGGACCCACTCACCTAACTCTCGGTTTAGCACGACCAGCCCCTATGAGGAGGAACGCCGCGGGCAACTCACCTGCTGGACGTCCTGCTGGAAAACGCACAGCTGCAGCCGCTGGTGGAGCCGCACCTTGCGGTGCTGCCAGATGTTCTCCAGCTGCCGCTGGTGGTGCAGCACCTCGTGGATGACGTCAAGCACGTGGTGCACGGCCTTGGAGTAGTTGGCCGAGGCTGTCAGGGAATCGGAGCTGCCGGGGGTCAGGGGCCGCTGGAGCTTGTCGAGCAGCGACTTCCCATCCTGGCTCACCTGCCCAGAACAGACAGCGATGAGAACCAGTGACTGCTCGGCACTCGAAGTCTGCCCGGCCGTGCGGCACACTGTCCTCGACGCACGTGCGCACACAGCCATGTGCACACGCGCTCGCACACAAACGTGAGCCACGGTTTTACTCAAAGGCATATTTTATAATGAACAAAATGAAAGAAGAACAACTCCATCAGTTATCCAATGGCACTACAGAACCAAATGTGGTAACACACTGAGTTAAAAGAACACCTGTTACCATGAAACACTGTAAACGCGGTTCTTAATGAACACACACAGTGTTTTGCCTTGTGACATAAGTCAGCGGGTATAAAATTGCATTGCTGGGAAATCCTCAAATTAACATGTAAAAGTGGTAATTGTTAGAGAGAAAAACAATCACAAGAGCAAATTTTAATGTTGAATCTTGAAACCTCAGTTTTTTTAAATCAATAATTTAGCACTAAGCAAGGAGTATGTACATAAACTTTCTTACATAGTTGGATAGCAATTTTACTTCACGAAATAAAGAGAAAATTTTAAAATGCCATTTAATTTGGTTCATTTGCTTTAAAAAGTAATGTTAATTAAAATGTCATCAGCTTTGGGAAAAGACTTCTGTGCTGTATTAGCACAGTGAACTATGGAATATACAATGAAATGAAAAGCATTCAGACTAACCAAAGAAGTAAGAAAAGACGAGGGCGGAATATGAAAAGAAAAGCATGATGTGTTTTTCATTTTTAAGTGAGTCTTAAGACTGAGGGATGATTAAGCCAAGCCAGATGTCATAGAAGGAAAACATGTCCGATCAGACAACAAAAAGGAGTCGTAGAGGAACCGGCTGTGTGACTCAGGGGGCTTCTTAAAGTAAGGCTTCATCTCGGAGCCCTTGGAGCTCAGACACCTCCGAATCTGAAACCTCCTTGGATTCCTGGTTACAACACAAGAGGGCGAGGAGGAGGGGTGGGTGAACGGGACAGGCTAACACAGGGAGCCTCTAGCAACCAAAACCTGGAGGCCAGTGGAATTTTCTAATCTCTTCTTTTAATCTTTTAAAATGGTAAATCATGTTGGAATGTAACTTTTTCCCCCTCATACCAGATTTTGAGATCTTTGTTGGAAGTGCTAACTGTGGCTTATGAAGGCTGCCCGTCATAGATTAAAATTGATCTAATACATCAAGATGGCAACACTTGAGCGAAAACAAGCCAAGCCGACGTAACCAAAGAAAACAGGTAGGAAAAGAACCAACTGAACCACTAGCAGGGTCAGGCATGTGCAAAAGCTAAATAGTGCAAATGAGCATCTTCTAAAGCAGGGACAGCCCCAGAAGTCGCTGGAGTCTGCACGGGCATTTCTGATTGTGACTGTGAGCAGGGGAGGCCCTGTGAGTGCCGGGCGGGGCTGACTGCCAGGGAGTCAGAGGCAAGATGTTACTTCAACACGAAGTGTCCTGCTTTTGGTGATTACCTGAGCTGGGCGCTATTTAACATATAAACATGGAGTTACTGCTCTCTTTTTCTTGCCTCCTCTAACAGTCGCTGATTTTTCTGGGAATGCAGTTACCATGTGAATCAAAGCAAGGCCTGCTTTTCTTTGGAACTTTACAAGAGTTGCTTACCATTTCAAAATATCAGCAGGTAACAGCAGTCTAGTATTGGAGTCACCAAACCTAACTCATGCCGAGTCTGCATCTGCAGTTGCCATATTCACGATGGCTTTATATTTATGGCCAGAGCATGAATATCTCGTTTTTTTCTCTTCTATTGTTGCATGTACTTAGGCATTTATAGACTGAAAGTTATATTTATGGCCAGAGCATGAATATCTCGTTTTTTTTTTCTCTTCTATTGTTGCATGTACTTAGGCATCTATAGACTGAAACACATTTTATCATACATCACCTTTCTTTTGTCTCTAATTTATACCATAGCATATATGTAACATATATATGAACATATCTAAACTTTATGTAAAGCTAGATTACTAGCCATACATTTATCTAAGCAGGCCTCATAACCATTTGTTAAACATGCCTTGGTGAACATGTCAGATGGACATTGAACCGAAGGTGTGGCAGAAACCGACAGATGCCTCCTCAAAGTCACTTCCTCCATAGCCAAACCCCTACGGTCAGGTACAGCAACACCCCAGCTATAAAACCATATTTCCCAGCCTTGATTACAGAAGTGGCCAATGTACAGAAGTAAAGCCTGTTGAGTGGGACTCCCAGAAAAATGCTGAATAGGAGGCTGGGCATGCTCATTCCCCTTCCTCGTCCTCCTCCCCGATGCCAAGAACTTGGTGGAGATGGCTGGAGCTTCGGCAGCTATTCATGACCTTGAGGGAACCTTAAGGATGACAGCCAACTTGCTAAAAGAGCAAAACAAAAAGCAAACGGGTCCAGAGAGCCTCTTACTAACAGAACCACCACACCAGCCCTGGAATGCCAGCCTTGGGGCTTCTACACGGGCAGAAGGCAAACCTCTATCGTAAGCCATTGCTTTGGATCTTAAACCAGCAATACAAGATGGTTTTCCTGCCCTCACCAAGTCTCCAAAGATATCCATGTGACACCATTAATATTCCACCACTGAGAGGGAAAGAGTAATCCGAGCAAGAAGATTCCAGTGACTGCCGTTGCGAGGGTGTCTTTGTAACAGCTCGAGAGCAGACACGATACTGGGTTGAGAACATCACGCTTGCCCATGAAGGAGGGGTGGTGAGGAATGGCTGAGTGCGGAACACACAAATACCTAAACAAAAGACAACTCACTAAGCAAAGCTTTGCCTTCTGGGAATTCTGAAACAGGGGTTAAAGTGTCTCTTGGTGCCACTGCTGGCTGTCACTCAGTGGTAGAGATGGCAGCAGAGGTGGTAGCAGAAGTAGCAGGAAAGACTCTGGGCAACAAAACAGATCTGCATCCACTAGGACCAGACAGCCTACAACGCCAAAGGCACGCTCAGGCACCACATTTCCCCCAAAACCTTTCAGAAGCAATCCTATTTTATCTCCCAGACTTGTCAACTTAAAAGGTATTCTTCAAGCACATAAATGATTTCATATAGTTAGCAAAATATTTTTGTTTTTGTAAGAACAATAGTAGTATGTAGGGGGGAAAATGCTAGAATTTTATGAAGACTAATGTCCTATTTTATAGAAAGAGACTTTTAAATGGTACAGAATAACCAGAAAATTACTGAAAGAAGAGATTGAAAAGTATATAGAAGCCAAAATATTCATATACAATTCAAGTACTAAAAAATAACACATTTGTTTATGGTATGTGATATAGTTTTGATTTCTTAGCTATAGAACCAGATGAATTAATTTGCTTAAGTTACACCTTTTGTCTAAAAATGTGTTTCTAGCCTTTAGGCAGTCAAACCCTATCCCCCAAAGGGACAGTAGCTGCAAAAAAGAAAATCTTTATTACCAAAAAGCAGCACTTAATCTTCTGTAATTTTTGAACAGATCAAAGTGGCTCATTGTTTCAGGTTCTGCTCTGGTTGAACACAGTGCTCGGGGCTTGAATGGCCACAGAAGTTACATTTTACAAAGATTAACGTTTTATAAAGATATGAACTAATATGCTCAAATACCTAAATGACTTAAGAAAACGGAAGTACTAACTAAAGCGAAAGAAAGGGATTCAAGTTTACAAGTTTACCATATCAAAGGTATGTTAGTTCCTAATATTTAAGTGGAAACTTAATTGTTTAAAATATAGAACAAAAGTCTGGTTCTTGAATATTTACTTTTAATCACAACCGCACCTAAGATTTCTCGCTTGAATTCCTGGATGTCACCCTAAAAACAGTCCACCAAACCTCACAGAGACTTCCTATCCTCATTTCTGGTCCTTGGATCAATATGTTTCCCATTAAATCAGAATGGAGCTAAGAGTCTCTGGCAGGAATATTCTTCACTTGCACAAAGTATGAATGTTGCTCTGAGCTGAGAGAACAGTACTTGGAGATTATTGCTTAAGTTTGCAGAAACACTACCCAAAGACCAACTATGACCTATGATATGTCAGTCAGGTCCAAATGTGGTGTTTTAGATATAAAAGTGTAGGAAATGGCCTGGCCAGTGTAACTCAGTGGTTGAGCATCGACCTGTGAACTAGAAGGTCAGGGTTTGATTCCTGATCAGGGCACAAGCCCAGGTTGTGGACTCAATCCCCAGGAGGGGGTGTGCAGGAAGTAGCCGATTGATGATTCTCTTTCTCATCACTGATGTTTCTCTTTCTCTCTCTCCCACTCCCTCTCCCTTCCTCTCTCTGAAATTAATT
>NW_005362626.1:5595724-5604079 GCF_000412655.1 Myotis brandtii | reverse complement strand
ATTTAAAAGTGTAGGAAATATTCTTCCAGAGATATAACCCAGTCAGGCAAAATACACAAAGGCATGGTTAGAAATGATTAGACAAAGCCTGTCATAAAGAAACAGTGGTCCTTCAAAACTTTCATGAAATGAATTGCACTATGTGCATTGACCAAACCAACACCATCTGTTTTGACTCTCTTGCAGGGCTGGCTCGCTGTGGCCTGTGGTGCACAGACCTCCACGCTAAGCCTGGAAATACTTTCACAGCCACCACTAACCTTTCCAACTCTTAGGTAAATATTCTCCAAAACGGTTTTAGCAGAGCCGGGAAGAGTGATGAAGATGTCGGCGTGTGACTCTCAAGCTTTATTTTGTAGCTAAGAGTGACACTCCTCAGCCAAACAAGGGCACACTTCGCCTTTGTGTAAGGAGGTCAAACCTGTCGTAACAGGGCTGCACGAAGAAGCTCCTACCAGTAGCACAGGCCAGTGACCTTCTGGAAGGTCTCCTAAGCCAAGGTCTTCTCCCAGCCTCGGGAAGGCCGCTTGAGAGAGGGAAGGCAGCCTGCTCCCCTTCAGAGCTCTCGGCCCCCCTCTGAGACGGTTCTTTCCCAGGTGAGTTCTTAGACAGCAGCTTGTGGAGGGCTGTCCTATTTCTTTTAGATTATTAGTTTCTTACTCAAAACCAGGTCACTCTAACTGTGTCTGACTCTGACACCTCTACCTGGGATTACCAGAAAGGAAAAACTGAAACAAGACAGAGACCAGAAACTGCTGGGGTAGCCCAGTTAGTAAGTCAGATTCACGCAGAGAACACCTGTGTTCTGTAGATTCCGCGTGGGCTTGACCTTTTCCGCTCCTGGATTTCAAGCCCTTGCAAGTTGTTTGGGGGAAGGAGGGAGACTGCCGTGCGGCCTGTTGGCTCTGATGCGCTGCCAAAGGTTGACGGCAGCACCTGCACACCTCCAGCGATGCTGCAATACTTAATGAGGCTCAGAATCAACAGCTTCCTGGCGTTCCTCTGGAGCGAGGCAGACGAGCTTCCACACACACCACGGACACGTGATCTCAGTAAGCGTACTAGCCAGGGGACGCACTTTACTGTCTATTTTCTCCCATGCCAATAACCCAAATCACAACATCACCATGTATCTATCCAGTGCCTTCAAAAAGGAGCTCGGCCAGCTGTGCAGGCAGCAAAGCAGCCGCTTCCACGAAGCCTGCTGAAGTGCGCAATAGGTCAGCGTATTTGTTAAATTAGCCCACTGAATATAAAAAGATTTTATAAATCTATACTGAATGAATGAATGAATGAATGAGAATAAAGCTCTTCCTTACGCAGAAAAGGCTGCCTAGTGAATACAGAGGAGTGACGGAAATAAGTAAGCGAGGCAGACGAGCTTCCACACACACCACGGACACGTGATCTCAGTAAGCGTACTAGCCAGGGGACGCACTTTACTGTCTGTTTTCTCCCATGCCAATAACCCAAATCACAACATCACCATGTATCCAGTGCCTTCAAAAAGGAGCTCGGCCAGCTGTGTAGGCAGCAAATCAGCCGCTTCCACGAAGCCTGCCGAAGTGCGCAATAGGTCAGCGTATTTGTTAAGCTGAGGAAAAGTGATGCAGAAACTAAACCCTGGAGTCGCACTGGATCGGAGCGGGCCAGACGTGTGGCGCTTCACCCTTCTCCTCCAGGAACCACCGGCCGCGCTGCAGGGCCGGGACCTTCAGCAGGTGCATGGACTCTGTCCACAGTCTCGCCTCACAATCCCAATACTTATGTTCAGGTTTCCAGGATGGCATGGGCATATGAGATAGTCATTTGTATGAATTCAGCTTGTTGAGAAAGCAGTTGATGAGTCTGCTTGCTTAAAATGAAATGTTAAAAATAACCACTCTCTATGCTGTTTCTAAAACTACAGCTTATCCCAGGCGTTCCTATGGCTTCACTCTCCTGTGGTCAACTCCATCAGACATGAGCCCAAACCTGGTGAGCTGCCGCAAGGGATGTTTACCAGGCACAGGTATGCTCCTGTTGCTAAAACACAAATGGAACAACGTGGGACAGGTCTAATTAAAACACAGAAAAGCAGGCGTTTGTGTCCTGGGAAAAAAGTGGGGGGAAGATTTCCCACTGCAAACTTACTATCATCAGATACTGAAAACTATAGACACGGTTGAAAGAGAAAAATTGTGGGATGGAGGGAGAGGACAAGAGAAAAGAAAAAGGAAGAGCAAGGCTTGCTTATAAAATCCCAACTCTTAATGACCCTGCACCCACAGCAGGCAAAGGAAGCTTTCCGTGGATGGATGTCCACTGAGCAGACCCACCGCCTTTAGAACAGGGAAGGCTGTCGCAGTGTGTGGTCTGTGAAGCATCTGCATCAGTCGCTGAATCACTAAAAGAGCCCATTGAGCATGGAGATTCATGGGGAGAGGGAAGTATGTGTTATGAGAAACTTCACTTTTAACCAGAACACCCAAGTTAGAAAACCACTAATTTAGGAAATAAACAAAACAAAACAAAAACACTTAAAAAGCATGACAGCCCTTCCTTCCCATCTTTCTTCCCCTCCCCTCCTGGCATGGAAGACATGCTGCCAGGCGTTCTGAGGAAGTGGGTGGGCAGGGTGAGGGGCTCATAGAGGCCAGGCAGAAAGGTTGGGAGGTTGAGCAAATGCACTGAGTAAACAAATGAGTTCACACACTGAGGGAGCCGGTTTCGCTGCTGTCTGGGAGGAATGTATAAACAGATGGGGAAAGCTGGAGAGAACTCTGAGGATCGGATCAGAAATGGAAGCACCAGTAAAAACACACGCAGTTTTAAAGTAGAGATAGACACAGGTAGATGGGGCAGTAGTTGTGGATGTGTGTGGATGGATGGAAAGATGGATGGACGGATGGACATTAACATACATGTTTCCTGACTCTAACTGTTCAGAGGGCCTAGAAGCACCGACACCCACAGGTAGACAAGCCCTCGCAAGCACCCAGATCCTAGTTTCTAAATACCACACAACAGCACAGGAACCAGAACTTCTTGGTGAGATGGTTGACCTCAGGGACGATGCAGGGAAAGGACAAGATGAGTCAGGGACCATCTTGGTATGCCAGAAAGTAATGCTCAAATAATGATAAGGATGTATCAAAAACACAAAAAAGGGACTCCTGCTAGCCAAATGTGGACAATTTAGGCATCAAAATAGAGTATTGGATTATAGCCCACTGAATATAAAAAGATTTTATAAATCTATACTGAATGAATGAATGAATGCATGAGAATAAAGCTCTTCCTTACACAGAAAAGGCCGCCTAGTGAATACAGAGGAGTGACGGAAATAAGTGCCATTGTCGGACAGCCACCACAGTGGCCACCGACACGGCAGGAGTCACCAGAGGATGCGGGCGGAGGCCATGAGAAGTCCAAACCTGTTATATCAGTATATCTCTTCACAAAATGCTCATCAAGGGCAAACTTTTCTCTATTTTAAAATATATTTTTACTTATTTCAGAGAGGGAGAGAGATAGAAAATCTTTCCATTTACCTGGTTCAAATGGCTGTCTCCTGGAGTGTATGGAGCAGTTGCTAACAAGTATTTAGACTAAATCTGTGGTTTAAGACCCCAGCTTGGGAAGCTGTCTACGTGCCATTGAATTATTAGTGCCAATTTGAAATCTAATGAATCGGCACCACAGGTAAACACAGTTCCCATGGCAAGATGCCCTTTTTCATAGAATGTAGTGGTAACAGTGAGAAAACTCTGTGCTTTGCTAGCAGTACCCAGGGCAACAGGCAGGCTGAACCGGCAGCTGGGCCAGAGCACGACATGGTTGGGTCACGCAGGCAAAGGCTGCAGCCCAGCTCCTGCCAACCCGGTCCCCTTGTGTGTGAGCTCCTCAGTCCCACAGGGGCAGGAACCTATCACTGAAATCAAAACCAGCTTCTTGGAAGACCCCCTTCCACGGTGGATAACAGGCCATTCACTTTCTATATTCCAGGTCGAAATCAGACAATGCACAGAGACGGTACAGGCGGGAAAGAACTTAATGCATTTGACACAAAATCTTCATGAATCAGTGCAATACAAAATTACAGATCTGTTCAATTCTCATTTTTACTATAAAAAGGCTATCACTTATTGATGTAGTTCCTAAAAAACTAAATCAAACTAGCAAAGGCTGCAGCCCAGCTCCTGCCAACCCTGTCCCCTTGTGTGTGAGCTCCTCAGTCCCACGGGGGCAGGAACCTATCACTGAAATCAAAACCAGCTTCTTGGAAGACCCCCTTCCACGGTGGATAACAGGTCATTTCACTTTCTATATTCCAGGTCGAAATCAGATGGTACACGCAGGAAAGAACTTAATGCATTTGACACAAAATCTTCATGAATCAGTGCAATACAAAATTACAGATCTGTTCAATTCTCATTTTTACTATAAAAAGGCTATCACTTATTGATGTAGTTCCTAAAAAACTAGATAATCAAACTAGTTAGTAAACACTGGATGTAAAGTTAAGAAGCGTATATAGAGGTAACTATTCTTAATTCCATGGACAGCGTAAAATAGTGTTGAGAGATAAAGGGATCTTGTTAGGCACAAAGGGAGCAAGAGAAACAAGCATGTAGATATCAACTTCCAGGGGAAGAAGGTTTGACCACATTCCAAAGCAAACGTTTTAATTCCCCCTTCGGCACTCGGGGGCCAGGAGACCTGGGCCTAGGACAGGAGAGTGCCAGCCTCTTGGGGAAGCAGGAGGTGCCAGACTCAAAACAAAAGGCCAGTTTCTTCCCACGACTTTCACAGTGGATGTGGTTCACATCAAGGAAGACTTGGATTTAAAGATTTACTAAACATCTACTCTGTGCTCCCCTCTGCCTGGACAGTGTGGCTCAGGGGTTGAGCGTTGTCTCATGCACCAGGAGGTCATGGTTTGATTCCCAGTCAAGGCGCATACCTGGATTGCAGGCTCAACCCCCAGAAGGGGGCGTGCAGGAGGCAATCTATCTCTCCCTTCCTCTCTCTGAAATCAATAAAAACATTAAAAAAAAAAAAAACCCACAAGTGACACGCCTTGACCCACCTGTCGTTGTCATCATCACTGCACCTAACATGATATGACAGAAGGCAACTGAGAACGTGAAGCCGGCCTGTCAGGGCTCACGTTCCAGCTCCACCTCCTACAGCTCTTGACCTGTCACTTCCTCGCTGAGCCTCAGTTTCCTCATTTGTAACAGCAGGGATAATACAGTACATGCCCCAGACTTGTGAGCAGTAATATATAAAGTCCTTACAACAAAGCCTGGCACAGAGGAAGGTGGCAGAAATAAACCAGGGTAATTACATGAAATAATTTATCCTAAAATAATAAAGAAAACACTACCCTGAGATTTCTACAACAGCGAGTAGCTTTGCATATTTGAAAAAAAAATAGTGTGTGCTTGCAAGGCAGAGCATGAGGCTGCATCGGGTTTGCCCCTTTTCTAGAAAGTTCACTCAGGGAGGCTAACTGAAGTTTGATCAGACTGAAAAGCATGCAAACATGTGTTTCCTGAATACATGGAGACAAGAAGACCGGGATTTCAGAGACTTAGCAGATGGAAATCTGAGCCCTCTAAAGGACACCCACAGTGTCACAGGCCGTGAAAGGTCTGCTCACTGCCAGCCACCACCACCCTCTTCTCCTTACTAGCTTTCACCCCCTACTCAAGTTCAAAAGTTACAATAAAACTGAAGTTTCACTCAAAAATCAAAAGTTTTTTTTAGGCCAGCCCAAACTTCCTTTTCCCTAGCCTTCGTGCTATGACACAAAAATAACGTTGCTTTGCAAACATAGTAGAGAGGCCCGCCTACCTCGGAATACGCCAGGGTGATGTGCTCGTATATGCCCTGGTGGTGGTGGATGGCGTCCTCCAGGTCCTGCAGCTCTGAGGGCAGGTCCACCTCTCCGCAGGCCTTGCACCACGAGTCCACGTTGCTCATGTACTTGGAAGGTTAAAAAAAAAGATGATATCTATCAATGGCGATGTATAGTGAGAAGAGGCTATTTTTTAACGTGGTTTTGAAATAAGGGTAGTTGAGACATTCTAAGAACCTGGTTGAATCTCCATCTCAAATGGCTCTCCTATGAGTTCTCAAACTGGATTCCTAGAATCCACCCCTGGTTTAGGTTCTGGCAGAGCTGGGGCTGGGCCCGGGAACCTGCACCTGAAATGATGACTTCAGGTGACTCCGGGGCCAGGTCTAGGAGCGCACCTGGAGCAGCTCTGCCCTGCATTGCTGTTCTGGGCATGCCGGTTAATCTTCCCACTCCGACGCTAAATTCACATTTCTAACTGCCTTGCTGTGTCAGCCTCCAGCCCCAGCAGGACAGCAGTGCAACTCTCCCGGAGCCGTCCAGCTCTCCTGCTTTCCTCTTTCATTCAGTTGCTAATGGTTTCATTACTTTGCATATATCTGTCCAATTTTCTCAACACTACTTACTGAACAACTGTCTTTATTTTTTTTTTAATATATTTTTATTGATCTCAGAGAGGAAGGGAGAGGAAGAGATAGAAACATCAATGATGAGAGAGAATCATTGATTGGCTGCCTCCTGCATGCCCCACACTGGGGATCGAGCCCGCAACCCAGGCATGTGCCCTTGGCCAGAATCGAACCCGGGACCCTTCAGTCTGCAGGCCGACGCTCTACTCACTGAGCCAAACCGGCTAGGGCTGAACAACTGTCTTTAGCCCCCTTCTTACACCTCATACAAGAATAAACTCAAAATGGATTAAAGGCTTTAAATGTAAGATTCAAAACTGGAAAACTCCTAGAAGAAAACACAGGCAGCCAATCCCTGACGTCTCTCTGAGCAACATTTTTTTCTGATATATCTCTTTAGGCAAAAGAAACAAACAAACAAAAATTAAATAAACAGGACTACATCAAACTAAAAAGGTTTTGCGCAGCAAAGGAAAACATCAACAAAATAAAAAGAAAACCTATTGAATGGGAGAAGATATTCACCAATGATACATTCGAGAGGGAGTTAAAATCCAAAATTTATAAAAACCTCATACAACTCAACAGCTTTAAAAAAAAAATCCCATTAAAAACTTCGAGAGGACCTGAATAGACATTTCTCCAAAGAGGATACACAGTTGGCCAATAGACATATGAATAGATGCTCAACATCACTAATCATCAGAGAAATGCAAATTAAAACCACAGCAGATATCGCCTCACACTTGTCAGAATGGCTACCACCAATAAATCAACAAACAAGTGTTGGTGAGGATGTGGAGAACAGGGACCCCTAGTGCACTGTTGGTGGGAATGCAAGTTGGATTCATCACCATGAAAAACAGTGTGAAGGTTCCTCAAAAATTAAAAATGGAACTGCCTTATGACCCAGCCATTCCACTTCTGGGTATATATCTGAAGAAACCCGAAACACTAATTCAAAAGAATATATGTACCCCTGTATTAATTGCCATGTTAATATGGAAGCAGCCGAAGTGGCCATCAATAGTAAAGCAGATAAAAAATCTGGGGTACACAGAGGGTGGGCAAAAGTAGGTTTATAGTTGCTTGTATGGAAAATAATACAATAATTATAAACACTAATTCAAGAATAAACTCTGTGTTTTGTGTACCCATAACTATAAACCTATTTTTGCCCCACCCTGTATATACAAGGGAATATTGGACACAAAAAAAGAATGAAGTCTTACCATTTGAGATAGTATGAACCAAGAGGGTATGAGGGTATTATGATACGTGAAATCAGTCAGACAAATATCATATGTTTTCACTTATATAAGAAATCTAAAAAGCAAAATAAACAAAACAAAACTGAAACAGACTCACATAGAACAGATGGCTGCGGGGGGAGGGGAGTGTTGTGGAATAGGTGAAAAAGGTAAAGAGATAAAAAAGTACAAATTGGTAGTTACACAACAGTCATGGGGATGTACAGCACAGCACAGGGAATATAGTCAATAATCGTGTGATAACTATGTATGGTGCCAGGTGGGTACTGGAGACCCTGGGGGGGGAGCACTTTGTAATGTATATGATTGTCTAATACAAAATAATACTGAATGTAAACTGTAAGTAAAAAAATTTTAATGCTAATGGTGAACATCTGAAATCATTTACCTAACATCAGAAAGAGCAACAGGCCCATTTTTTCTACCTTTTCAGAAGCAAATACACACGGGATTAAAAGACAATCCAGTGAAGGCCTCCAAACTCCTACGCTGTGCCCCAGAACCTAAGGGTGGGCTGAGGGAGGCGGGGATCACGCCAGCCTCTCCCACTTTGCAAGTTAAACAAGAGCGTCAGCCGCAGGCTGCAGAGCCAGGCTGCTGACTGTCACCC
>NW_005362626.1:5591362-5595706 GCF_000412655.1 Myotis brandtii | reverse complement strand
CCCAGGGCCACCCCCACTTCCCCAGAATTCATCAATAGCTGAGAAACCACTGCCAAATGTCCTAGGGAGATCCTCTCAGCATGCATCATGTTGAGTGACAAAGGCAAGCCGGCAGAAGGCCCAATTAGGGATGCTAACTCAGTTAAGCCAACTAGACATGAACACATTTGCCTTGCTGCTTAGGGGTGCCGAGGGTGACTAGTTAAAATGGGGTAACTGACCTGCCCTCCCAAGTACTTAGGACTTTTTAGAAACTTAAAATAGACAAGTCATCCAAATAACAACTGTTTATAAAAATCCCTTTATCATTTATGTATTGGCTCAGAAAAATATCTGCGTGCAAATCTTAGGACTTGAGAGCAATGATAAGGCATTAAGTGTCATCGAATAGCAGGTGGTTTCTGATGGCTTCAAACATGACTAAACCAACACACCCACAGGGAGCATCTCCTCACCCCCCTGTGCGGCACCCGCCTCACATCCTCAAGGCCATGGAAGTGTTATAACTTACTTTACCGCTCCCCCTCTGCATAGATGCAGGCATGACTCATTAGGCCTATTTTTAAGTATTTCTGGGGTGGGGTGTTCTATAAATGTCAATTAGGTCAGGTTGAATGAGTCTAACTATTCCTGATCTCCATTTCACTCTCTCCTCTTTGATTATTGCATTTAACACCAATTATTAAGTTATTATAAACCTTTTTCAATTATGAGTTGACTGAGGTTAACCAGCATCATTAATAAATCACCAGGTTAAGTCACTAATTAATGGCTGCTGCACATGGGTCACTACAGCACACCCCAAACAAAGCAGAGTTACAACATATTCCTAAGAGGCAACGCGCCTTCGATATAACAGGGACAGCTTTGGTTATATAACACTTCACAGTCAGCATAAGTGTCAGACTAGTGTGTCGGTGTATCCACATGACAACTGAAATAGTCAACTCCAATTTTGAAGCAACCAATAAAGAGAAACATTCAAGAACTTTTATATATGCCTATAGTAAAAGTAGTTTACTTATAATTTCTTTTTTTAATATTTTTATTGATTTCAGAGAGGAAGGGAGAGGGAGAGAGAGACAGATAGATAGAAAAATCAATGAATGATGAGAGAGAATCATTGACCAGCTGCCTCCTGCACATCCCTAAGGGGGATCGAGCCGCAACTCAGGCATGTGCCCTGACCGGGAATCCAACCATGACCTCCTGGTTCATAGGTCAACATTCAACCACTGAGCCACACCGGCCAGGCTCCTTCTATAACTTTTAAGAGCTTGTTTCTGAAATCGTGTGCTGTCATCTCAGGAACTAAAAGATTTTTCATAATGAAAATTTCAAATAATGAAAGCCCAAGCTTTGAGACCACAGGCAAATCACTCCCCAAACAGAACATAAGGACAAGGACAGCAGCCCCATGTACTTCACTGGCCTGACTTAACGAGGAAACGAGGCTTTGTGTTAAGAGCTGTGAATTTGAAAGAGCCATGCAAATACTGGCTGTTATTTCTTTTTGGCTATTATCAGGTCAGCGGCCCTTAAAGTCACAGATAAATAAGGTGGTCAGACTTACGGGTCCCTCGGAAGGTCAGCTGCTATCAGCACTAACAGGCGCTTCTGCAGTGACGGCCCTGTAACCTGCTCCGCCTAGTAAAAGTGGCCACAAGCCCATGTGCTCCTGAGCATCCGCACTGTGCATCCTGTGACTAAGGAAGTGAATTCCATTTCGTTCAGCTTTCAAATTACCTTGTTAGTATATTTTAGTGAATGTGAAGGAACTTCAGTAGCCACATGTGCTGGCTGGGCTACCTACTGGATAGTGTGGCTCGAGATCACATTATTTAATAGTAAAAATGGGAGATTTTAAGGTGTAGTAAAACCAAGTCACTTTATTCCTTTATGTTACAAAAATGTAATTCTAATAACATTTGCCTTGGGAGCTTTTAATAGGAAGGGGCTGTCCAGTGGCTGTACCACATGACCAGAAAGTGAAGGCTGGAGCCCGCAGCGCCATCTGCTGGCGAAAGCGCTGACAGAGAGGTCATGCCCCCACACTGACAAACTGATATCCTGGAGATGAGGACATGAGACAGAGTGGTCCAGGCATCTTCGGAAAGCAGAACATCTACAAAACATCATTCTCATCTAGTTTTAAATTCCAGGTTCATGTTCATGAACCCACAAGCAAATATCAACACCAGAGCATCCACAGAGACAGGAGCGAGGCGGGGAGCTCAGCACACACGTGTCCCTCCCTGGCAGCTCTGTCCTGAGAGGGAAGGCCTCTTCCTGTCATTTGACCACTCACACAGGGTCGCATATTTGAGCCCTACATTCCCCTGAAAAGATTGAAATTCTTAATGAGAATTCTGGATGGCGTTCAGAGAGGTGGCTATGATGGACCCCTAACCTGTGACGTCCAAAGTTTCTGGTCCTTTCCCTACTGAGGTTAGGAAACAGCTTAAGTATCACTGGAAGGTAAAGCATTTAAAAAGAAGGGACAAAGCTGGCCTAGTCCTGGAACTGCTCTCCTGGGAAGAGGAAAACCATGTTAGTAAATGTGACCTTCTTTTCCACATCAGAATTTCAAGGATTGTACTGTTATTCAGTGAAGGGAAAGATACACAATGCATTTTCGCTTGAGGGAAGGAAATACTTTCTGAGGACATCATCAAGGTTCAACCACAATGCCGGGCCCCTGCCTCACCTGCCACTCCGTCCCTAAGCTTGGATTTGACTTCTTCTCGGGCCACTTGATCTTCATGGAGACCTCAAGCATTGCTATTGCTTATCCACTTGATATGCATGGAAACCTCAAGCATTGCTATTGCTTATCCACTTGATCTGCATGGAGAGCTCAAGCATTGCTATTGCTTATCCACTTGATCTGCACAGAGACCTCAAGCATTCCAACTGTTTATCCACTTGATCTGCATGGAGACCTCAAGCAATGCTATTGTTTATGCAGGATACCAAGAAATTCTGTTCAATATATATTCATCTAGTTTAGTTTCCTTCAAATCCATAACTTACAGCCACTCATTTTATCCAAGGAAAAACACACCAGTCTCTTTCAACTTTGCTACAAGGATGAAATGTTTAATAATAAAACATTGCAGAGGAAAATGTCCCATGGCACTCACACTTCTAGATTATTTTCAGGCAGGTCAGAGCAGCAAGGAATCTTCCGGGTGTATTTACAAGTCTGAATCCCACTATGTTTACGAAAGAGATTTTCCTTATGTGTTATTATGCTTCGGACTCCCTGCCATTCACCCAGACGGCTTGTGCTGCTTCCAATTTATTCACAGCATCTTGACATACCTTTCTGGGTGCCCACCACCAATTTACATCCCCAGCCCCAGTTCCAGGGGTTGCTGCACCTCATGCTAGGTTCCCACTCCAGCTGACACGTAGGTGGGCAGCACACGGTTCATCTGCCCACCCACAATAATGCCCAGCGAACAGCACAATGACAGGGACCGGAACGGGTCAGAGTCCTGCAGACACTGCTAGCTGATCCTGAAGGGGGTTCCTATTACTTTAAAAGAGCTACTTTTGTGGGGAGGGGCCTTTACTTATCCTTTAATCATAAAAGTAGTTCAATGCATATTAATAAGCAGAAAAATCTTCCTACTGAAACCTGAAAGTTCCTTTTTACAGCTTGGCTTTTACATGAGGCCATCAAGGCTTTTTTCCACCATTTCCTCTCTTGCTTCACATTTTAAAGGTCTCTACAGTTGAGATCACTACTAATTAGTGTCTTGTGCAACATTCTAGCTGCCTTGCCCAAAGCCAGGCAAGCTGGGGCCTCGGTTTTACCTCAACTGACTTCATTCATCAACAGAGACCACTTCTAGATTAAAGAGATACTATTTCCTTCTTAGAGTCATCAGTGCAAATCCCTATAAATACAGTTTTCCCCAAAAAAGCTCTATCAGTATTTTTCTGTTAAAATAAGGCAACCGTTTGCCTCTTCCCCATTTGCCTTCCCGGTGGCCACAGGTTCCTGTGCTGTCAACACCTGCGAAGGAAGGTCACTGTCCAGAACACCTTCCACGCTGACGTCTCGGTCAGGAACGCATCGCTCTCCTTTTGCTGCCTCCATAGCTGCTTGCTCAAGCCAGTTTGTTTGCGGAAAGGATTGTGGAGGTGTGGGGAGTGGTATAGACACACCTTACAGATTACCTCTTAAGTAAGGTATTTCGACAGAGCACATCAGCCAATGAAGCCAATGTGTTAGAATCCATGCAAATCATCAAAAATCGTGATCGACACTGAAAGCTGCCTGCCCCAAAGCCATGTCCACCCAGCCCTTGCTGGCAGGGCCTGCCTACAGCGGTG
>NW_005362626.1:5560949-5590864 GCF_000412655.1 Myotis brandtii | reverse complement strand
CTGGACTACGGAAAGCACTTGGCGGAGGGATCTCCTGACAGTAATGTTTCCCTGATCAAAGTGATGGGCGACGACACTCACTGCCAGCCCTGCACTCCCCGGACACCAAGTGGAGGGCTGGTGCTGGGAGCTGTGGCCTACATCCTGTGACCATGAGCGCAAGGTCGAGCAGCCCAGCCCTGGCATCGGGTCTGGCTAGAACTGCCTATACTTTGTCACTTCTTGTTTTGGGAGGAAAGCAAAGCCCTGATGTTTAAGCCTGACAGCCAGGCATTCTGTTACCTGCTGCCACAGCATCCTAATTAGAGTCTTGCAGTGATAACGAGGAGGGGGGAGAAAAGGAGGAGGAGAGGGGTAAAGAACAGCGCTACCACTTGTTAGTACCCACCGCATGCCAGGCGCTCTGCAGGGCACCTAATATGAATCATCTCATTTTCACAGTAAAACTCCTCTCAAGCCAACTTTTATTTCCACTTTACAAGTGAGAAACTAAGGAACGGGAGGTTAAACCACCTGCCTCAGGTTGCACAGCGAGGGGTAAGCCAGCTGACGGTCGGCAGAGCGCAGGTGATTCGGTGCCACACAAAGCCCCCCAAGGATCTGGCCTCGGGGGGGAGGTGCGGGGGAGGCAGCGGGCGGTCCCACCCCGTGATGGGCACTGACCTTCTCAGCCTTCTGGTGGAAAATGGAGGACATGTCCAGCAGGGTGCTGCGCTCGTCCAGCGCCGCGGCGAACGCCTTCCACTCCTGCTCCAGCTGGTTGGCGATCTGCTTGATCTGCTGAGAGGCGTAGTGGCCGGACTCCACCAAGCGATTGGCCACCGACATGATCCGGTTTATGTTGACATACACGTTCTGGGGAAGGGGCAGAAAGAGAGGGCTCCTTAGCGGAAGGCAAACAGGAGGCTTCCTTTAAAACACATGGATAGAATTTCCTGAAACATGGCCTATTCGCTTAAAAGTGATATTCTTAACAGCAGAGTCACCTGGTGTAGAATGGTATACCTATTTGCTGTCTGGACTTCCGTGGACTCTGAGTTTTGGTTCCCCTATCTGTTTGTCAGACTGCAAAATTACAAATCAACGGGCTGAAAGGCATCTTGTTAGGCCAGAGCAATCAAAAGCACAAGTGTGTGCACACAAATACTCTATTACTCACTTCCTGGCTCCTGGTCCTGACAAGGGTCCAGATGGCAAGCCGCCTGACGAGCAGTCACCCAGAACTGCAGGACCCCAACCGTTCCGCTTCTAACTAGGACCCAGAAACCACTAAATATGTCCGTAGCCACCCAAGGCTATTTGTGTGAAAACAAGCTCTCCTTTCTCCATAAATCCAAGTCTTCTTTTTTGTGCCAACTGAAAATATTCTCTAAATGGATGCACTTTCTCCAAGGAATATGAATTGGGACACAGAACAATGCTTTGTTCAAATTTTAAATCAAGCTTTTCTACTCTGCTGAGATTCCTATCTTCAGGTCCACCAGTGTCCTGAAAAAATAAGGGAGCGAGGCTTAAAAAAACTGCGCTTTTTGCAAAACAAGTTTTCGCTATGATATTTCCCTTTCCACCTTCCATCTTCTTTGAAGTCCCATTACAGCCAAGGCTGGGGTGGGGATACACACCTTCAACAAAGCCCAGGCTGGTGTATTCACATACTTAGGATGCTTTGTGATGCATCAGAACATTGTGCTCTCTATAGTCCCCCAAAATCACAGACACAACTATGGCTCCTCCCAATCTTGCCCCTACATCTCACTACCTTCCCTGTCCAAACTTCTCTACATTTTTCTTCCCTCCCACACTGGTCCTGTGGGCCAGTCCCCCACGGCCTGGCACCCAGACCTCTGCAAGAGCCTGGTGGTTGTTACCTCGACTGAGCCCACCCAAGAAAGTGTATCCACTTGTCCGTTCTTCCCCTGTACAGTCTTTTACTCATTTCTGCCCCAAACCTAACTAGGAGGAGTCGCCTATGCCTGGGATCAGCGAGCCACAGACTGCATGCAGCCTCTGAATTACTTTTCTGGGCTGCATGTGCAAGCTAGACTCAGCTAACAGAGGGGTGTTGACAGTGTCAGGGAGGGAGGCCACTTTGTGAGCTTGTGACAGCCAGTCAAGGCCACAGTCAGCAAGGAACTGGCCTCCCTGGTTCCTGCGGCATTAACGCTTATAACTAGTGTCCTTTAAGTCCCTGGCCCTTTCGCATACGCATGCTCTATCTCTAGTGCCAGGTAATGACATTTGCTCATTTTTGCTTTCTCTGTTCCCTTAAAGAGGAACAGTTCAAGCAGATGCCCTCTGTTAGAATCCTGACAAGAGCTGTCCATGTGGACGGCTCTGCTGTGGGACCCACTGTGGGTACTCATTGCCCCTTGAACCCATTAGTTTCCTGATCACTTTCATGTCCTTAAACAGACTGTGCTCACAGAGTGCTGGTCTGCGCAGAGTGCCTTCTCCACATCCCCATTACTTCTGGCGCAGGTAAGGGAACACGGTGGCACCCAGCAACCTGCAGCTCCCAAGGGGCGGAGCACAGGAATGGGCATCAGAACCATCCATGGTGAACTGGCCACGTAGCTGGTGCAAGTTTCACTGGTTAGTTGGTTTGCTTGTTTACATTTTTGTTTGTTGAAAACTGAAAACAAGCTACTTAGACACTGCGAGCACTGAGAACTGGACACTTGGAGGTCAGCTGCTATCATCAAATCAGAAATTCTGAAGGCCCACATGGCCTCCTGGCTGCATGCTGGGATGTGATCTGTGTGTGTCCCGTTCCCTAAAATCCCTTCCCTCAAAGGATACAACTATCCCGACAGTCTTACCATACAGTTCATAGCAAAGTGGTTGTGCTGCGTCTGAAGCTCCATAGCGTGAGGGTGGCTGGTCCCAATCTCAGTGTAGCTGTTCAGAAACAGGCCCTTGTTGTGTGTGATCCAGTCAAACATCTACCGGAACGAAAAAGACAACCTGAATCACTCCAGGAAAAAGAAATGAACTGACACGAACCCGGGAACAGGGCCAAACGCAGAAGAGGCAACGTTCTTCCTCGATAACCTCTCAGCATTTGGGTCCAGGATTCTTGACTTCTCAGAAGTTAGCAGAGTTCTGAACCTGCAGGACCTGTAAGAAAATCTTATCTAACAGATGGTTCCTTTGACAGATGAGGATGGATGGAGCAAAGATATTCAAGTCCCCCAGGCTAATGACAAACTCATCTTTTGACTCTCAACCCAGCCCCCAAGCTATACTGAACTACTTAATGGCCCAAACTACTCTTCAACTAAAGACCTGTTAGGTATTAGGGATTTATCATCTCTGGGTGGGTTTTGGTGATAGCAATGCCAAAGACTATAAGATAATGTTCTTGAATGCAAGAAGTAAAAAACAACAACAACAAACAACAAAAAAAACCTGGGCAAATGCAAACAATAAAATTTACTGTGAAAATAAAAAGGATTGGGAAAAAATTTAACAAAGACATATCTCTTAAGGTTCAATGGAGAGACTACCTGGACAAGGATGTAGACTACGTTGTTCACAAGGAAAGCATTTAAAGAAAAACTAGAGGCCTGGTGCATGACATTCGTGCACTGGATGGGGGGGGGGGCCCTTCAGGGGATGTCCGACTGACGGCTTAGGCCCGCTCCCCACAGTTGGACATCCTTAGTGCTGCCGCGGAGGTGGGCCACTGCACTTGCCAGCCGTCAGCCCAGCTTCTGGCTGAGCGGCACTCCCCCTGTGAGAGCGCATTGACCACCAGGGTGCAGCTCCTGCATTGAGCGTCTGCCCCCTGGTGGTCAGTGCGCATCATAGCGACTGGTCATTCCTCAGTTCGGTCTATTTGCATATTACCCTTTTATTATATAGGATAAACGCCTATCAGTTAGCACTGATACTGTGCCTTGAAGCAGAATCTGAGATGGCCACCTGTTTTGTGGGGTTTTTTAATAATTAGAAGGAAGATTCTCCAGTGTCTTTGACAAAGCAGCACCTAAATAAAACCTAAGTGCACTGGCAGGTATGAGAAAAGCTTACCAAAGAACAGTACTGGAGGGTCACCTTTCAAAAGGTCCTTTATTTCTAATGTAGTCTTTTTGTTTGTTTGTTTGCTTTACTTTACAAAACATTCTCCTGTCCATGAAAAACAGTCCATGAGATCAAATGAAGAGTGACCAATTCACCCACACCCATGGCTTGCACCACATTCCCATAGAGAAGTGCACTGCTTTCCCATGACTAAGACTGAGTTAGCCGGTAACTGGCAAGAATTCTCGCTGAGTAGTTGGTTTATCTGGAGCACAAGAATAAGATATGAGACCATAAATTATTATTGCCTATATTTCCCAGAAACTATTAATTTTAACTAATTATTCACCCTTTTTAAAAATAGATCTGAATGGTGTACTGTCACTGGCTTTGTATGTGTGGAAGAGCAGAAATTAGCAAATGACATACATATAGGGTGTCCCCTCAAAAATGTATGCACACACTTTGAGTAATTATAAGGCAGTGTTTATTAAAATACATTTAATTTTCAAAATTGAGCTATCAGCTGTTAAAGTGTATATACATTTTTGGGGACACCCTGTACATAACTATTGCTTTCAATAATATAATGCTATAAAACATTCACTCTTTTAGCCGAAGATATCATTCTTGTCTATCTTACAGGCATTCGAAACTATCAGTAATTAACAACTCAAAGTTTCTAAAGTAGCACTGCACTGCACAGGGAATGACCATGGGAAGCAGATTTAGGGGCGGTCCCGGAACTGACACTCTCCGTCTCTAGTCTCTAACCGACACCGTGAGAGTCGCTTACTCTGCCCCAGCCCTTTCTCTAGACCAGTGGTTCTCAACCTTCTGGCCCTCTAAATAAAGTTCCTCATGTTGTGACCCAACCATAAAATTATTTTCGTTGCTACTTCATAACTGTAATGTTGCTACTGTTATGAATCGTAATGTAAATATCTGATATGCAGGATGGTCTTAGGCGACCCCTGTGAAAGGGTCCTTCAACCGCCAAAGGGGTCGCGACCCACAGGTTGAGAACCGCTGCTCTAGACCAAACGATCCAGAAAGCTTCCCTGTGTACCCACTTTTAGCATCCCTCTCCCTTCTCCTTTACCTTCTCAGCATCCTGTTCAAACAGCCGCAGCTGAAAGCACTGGTCCAGCTTCAGCTTCCGCACGTGCCACATCTGATGCAGATGCTGCCGCGTGGAGTGCAGCCGGTCCAGCATGGCGGACACCTTGGGTAAGAGGCTCTGCAGGTCCGCGTTGCCTGACCCTGAGTTCTTTTTGGGAAAGCTGTCGCTGCTCTGGATCCTCTGGAGCAGCTTCTGTCCCTCCAAGTCCAAGTCCTCGATGGGGGCCTTAATCACCTTCTTCTTCAGCTGGGAATGCTCCTCGATCATGTTCCGAGCCCCCTCCAAATCCTGAGGCAACTCCTTCTTGGCCAGGATGTCCTGAAGCTCCTCCAGCCGGGACAGCATGTGGGTGGCGTTGCTAATGTAATCTTCAAAAGCAACTCTGATTTCAATCCATTCCTCATGGTTGTACTCCAAGCAGCCGTCAAACTCGGGAGTTAGCTGAGAAGGGTCGACTACTTTGGTAAGGCCTTCTAAAGAGACCATGTTTGTCTTAGGGGGAAAAAACAGGTATGAGAAGATGAGCCAACTCTGGATGGTCTTAGCATAAAGCAGTTTAGGCACAGATCTTCAAACTTAAAGCAGGTAATCTATTTATAGAAAACATAACATACCTTGTTCTGGCCCCATAAATATAAGTAAATGAAGCCCTACAGTATAGTTGGTGAAAATAAATCCATTAGAGCAACACATGTATGTTACCTGGAATATCTAAAATTTTAGACTTATATGTATTTCATGAGAGCTGAAGATATTAGATTTCGCCCTGACCAGTTTGGCTCAGTGGCTAGAGTGTCGGCCTGTGGACTGAAGAGTCCCAGGTTCGATTCTGGTAAAGGGCATGTACTTTGGTTGCGGGCACATCCCCAGCAGGGGGTGTGCAGGAGGCAGCTGATCGATGTTTCTCTCTCATCCATGTTTCTAACTCTCTATCCCTCTCCCTTCCTCTCTGTAAAAAATCAATAAAATATATTTTTTTAAAAGATATTAGATTTCTTTCCAAGAATGTGGACACTAACGCTCGATTTTAGGCACATTAACCAGGAAATGTATCAAATTGCCAAGAACAGAGCAGACGATTCAGACATTTCCCTTTTGTCAAGGCAGCCTTCCTCATCCACACCCATCCACCATCTCACTCTCAGCAGAGAACTCTGCCCAGGCTTCCTTCTCCCTGCAGTCACGCTCGCGTCCTGTTCGTGGGCCCCAAAATCCCTCTGGAGCACCACCTCCCACTAAGGACACTTGTGTGGGGGCTGCTTGTTAAGGGACGGACCAGCGCTGCTCCAACCAGACCACCCTCACCATTCCCCTTCCTAAACTCCACCTCCTGTCAGGTAACACCTCAGAGGACATGAATGGCTTTTTAAAATGTAGAAAACATACAAGGGTTAGCCAGAAAGCTGGCAGAAGCTCTTTTCACAAAGGTAAAGACAGAAGGTTTCTTTGCTAGATTCTGAGCAGTACAAGTGTTGCACTATGTGATACAGTTTTAGTCAATTACAACCTAAACAGGAAATCCTGGCCTCACCCTACCTGTCAGACCTGCTGCAGGATTAGGTAAGAATTATGCTTCAAGGAAAGCATCGGAGGGCAGGGTGATTAAATGCAAAGGAGGAAGATCCGTGGCCTAGAACCAAAAGAGGAAAGAGAAAAAGGCGGGTGCAGTCCCACCTGTCACCTCCAGCCTTAGAGAAACCTACGCCTACACCTTGGTGCTGTTTGGCGTAAGAAACCGTGAAGGCAGCCAAGCTACAAAGAGGGGCTGCTCCTTAGCAAGCACTTCTGCTGCCATGTGACTGCAGTTCACTCCCGTCTCATCTGCCTGGACTTTTAATAATGTCCCTGGAGGCAAACAAGTTCAATGGAAAAACCGGTCTAGGTAACCTCGAAGGCCAAGGGACAGATCAAATTTCAACTAGCAAAACCTTGCGTGCATTAGTTTGCCAAACCATTCGTCTGCTTAAAACATGTATCAGTAAATGCAACACACTTTAAATTTGACATCAAGAAAATAGTAAGACCCAATAAATTGTCCTCCAAAATCACTTCTAATTGTATCTGAAGATAAAGGCTTACTGGTTTCATGTTTCACCTAAATCTCTTGAACACAATTTCAAATCAAAAGTAAATTCTGATTTCAGATCGAAAATCAGTTCCAGGGAAAGAGATTTAAAAATGGAAGTAACAACACTTTGAAAAGGGTAACATGTCACATAAGGCTTGAGGATTAATACTGGGTGATGTGTTTAATACCATTATTGCTGCTGAGGGGGACCAAAGTTTTGCTGCCTCAAAATATGCCTTTTGGGACATTGATTTTAGGCTGGTTATTAAGAAACAATAAGCTCAGAAAGAACTGCTGACCCTTCACTTGCTTCAGAGAGAAAAAGCTGCTTGAAGGAAGAGAGCATCACCTGGCGCCAGGATATAAACTACAGGGAGGGGAGGTGGCTGGCAGAGCTGCTTGTTGGACTCCCCTCTGCGTCCCACTGGTTCTGGGGGGCCCAGCAAGAACTCTTTACATGTTTGCTCTTTCTCAGTGACCTGCAAACCACCTGCTTTCCCTTTGGCATCCCAGACCCCTGCCTTCCCCTTCTTTGTCCAGAATGGCATATAAACCTCAACTGCCCAATGCATCTGCAGGCCTCATAGCCTCACGGCACTCCTGCATATACATCCGGAATAAATTCTGGACATTTTCTTGTAGTCTTGTCTCCTGTTAATTTGATTATTAGACCAGCCAGAAAACGTAGAATGGCGGGGTAAAAATTATTTTTTGCACCCCCACACTGTCTACCTTAAACTACATGAATATAGTCACTGAACCCTAATGTTTAGGGAAAAGTTGCTAGAAGAAGCAATCTATTGAACCAAAAGTTATTATAATATATTATTAGAAAATTTTCAAATTTTATTACAGAATATGTACGGCATGAATCCAGTTTCAAGCTGGCCAGACACTTTCTTCCGATAATCATCTCATTAAACTGCCGCACCAAAGCCTTGTCGGAGCCTTGGAAACTGAAGGAGTGGTGATGGTAGGAAGGAAAACAAATTAATGCTGTATACACTGTCTGCAAGACAGCGTCCTGACAAGCCACCCAAACCCACCTTGGGTAAGCGACCCACTAGGATGACACGATAAATGAGCCTACTTTTGTTACTTCATGCCATAACTAATTTCACATATGTACATAAGATACGCAGTTCCCTCTAATATGTGGTTTTAAAAAATCTAATACCAGCCTACAATGAGGAGGGGGGAAAAAAATCTTTTTTTTTTTTTTTTCATTAAACCATAGGTGTGGTTGTAGCTGGGCTGGCCACACACGGAAGTTACCTCAAATTCAAACTTAGAGCTGCCAAAATTAGTCCTCTGTTTCTGCCAGAAGTTGTCCGGCTTGATGATCAGTGCGACGTGGATGCAGCAGGGGAAGGACTCCTGCAGGATCTTCAGCAGAGGCTTGATGGAGTCCCACTTGGAACCACGCATGTCCACGATCACCGTGAAGCCTCGCTTGCAGACTTCTTCACTGGAGAGAAAGGAAACACACGCTCAAGCCGTACGCCTCTTGCCACTTCTTCTGGAGAGAGTCCCACTGGGCGGCGCTAGCTCTGCTGCCTTCCTCCTGGTCTAGGAGGGAAACTGAAGGGAAGGGGTGCCCCCTCCACCCACAGCCTGGCTGCGGGTCAGCACTGCGAGGGGGTAGGGAGAGGCATGGAGGGACATGGAATCGATTCAGAAAGAGCTCAGGTCTTACCCAGGGAACCAGACGCTCTCACCTCCCTGGTCATAGAAGAACAGACTCTGGCTATGCGTGCATCAGAGCGATGATGACTGGGGACAGGGTTCAACTCTGAAAACCTTTAAAACTTGATCTTGTCTTCCCGGTTTCCTATCCTGTCTCCTCTTTAGGAGAAAAACCACCTTTGTGTGTTAACTGACCACACACGCTGCTGCCTCGCAACTATTGCAGCAAAGGTTCTTAGCGAGCGCTGGATGGGCCGTCCCTGGCAGCGTGCACAGAACCAGGTGGAGGTGTCACACCATCAACAGCAGCCCCCGGACTCCCCAGCCACAGGCGTGAAAACTACCCCGCCAGCAGCTGGCAGCAATGGCTGGGGCTTTTCAATGTCCCACTTTGTCCCCTTTGACTTGTCCCCGGGCCCTGGACTGGGGGTCCGTGGCGCCCTTCTGGCCGAGTCTTCGGGGCCAATCTATTTTCACAGTAAATATCTGCCTTTCACCAGCTGCACTGACGGGTGAAATGGTGGGAACTGTGCTGGCCCTCAGCACAGAGCAGGGCAGAGCAAGGAGCCGCTGTTCCTCCTCCCCACGTGCTCACAGCGCGACAAAACCACCAAAGAGCCTGCTCTCTTTAGAGTGACCTCGATGAAGCAACAAAAGTGATTAATGTAGTTAAGTCCCAACCCGAGTACATGGTAAATATATATAATGCGCTTGTGTAATAAAGAAGAAACAACAGGAGTCAGAGTCCTGAAAGACAGGGGAGACCCTGGTCTCGTTCGGCTGTAGCGTCAGTGTTACACGGCCGCCCACTGGAGAGCAGCCCTGCCCTCACCGGCGCGTGGTGCACACACGGTCCACGCAGGCTGCTGCTGCTGGCACAGACCCGAGCCGGGGAGGCTGCCTGTGAGCTCTGCGGAAATCCACGCAAGGCCTCAATCCTCCCAGTGGGAATTTTAGGTGTTCACCCAACATGAATGTACTGGGACTATGAAAAGGTTTCTGACATTTTTTCTGCCTCGTGTAATTACCATGAGAAATTAGTCTAAATTAAAAACTCGGAAAACTAATTGCTATCATTAAGTGATGTTAAAAAGCCAAAAAATTAAAACCAATTTTATGCTCTCTTGCATGAGTTCACTCCTCTTCCCTCTCCCTCCCTTCTTTCCATACACACACACACACACACACACACACACACGCACGCACACACACACACTTCTTTCCTTACCTTGATTCATACCATGGGAGTAACTGACATCCCAAGTTCTCCAATGTAAAGTTCCTAAGATAACTACCTCAGTATAAAAGACTTGTCACAAAAATATTCTGAAAAAGTCTGTGGGGGCAGAACCCGAGTAGATGGCGGCTCACAGACCGAGGAACACAGTGTTGAAGCCATAAAGAGAAAACGAAGAACCCAGCAGCCTAGTTTATCACTCACGTGTGGAGAACTGTAGGAAAGATCTCATTCATCAGTCACCTACGCCTATGACCATGAATTGAAGGGAGTTAACACTGGGCTCACGCACGCCTCATGCTTTGCTGTCAGCTCTCCGGGTCTCAAGCAGGTCCTGGGCCACAATCCAGGCACCAAAGGCCTCCCTCACAAATCCTAGAGCAGTGGTCCTCAACCTGTGGGTCACGACCCCTTTGGGGGTCGAATGACCCTTTCACAGGGGTCGCCTAAGACCATCCTGCATATCAGATATTTACATTACGACTCATAACAGTAGCAAAATTACAGTTATGAAGTTGCAACAAAAATAATTTTATGATTGGGGGTCACAACGTGAGGAACTGTATTTAAAGGGCCTGAAGGTTGAGAACCACTGTCCTAGAGGCGAGCAGGACTTCCAGAAATGCCAGAAAACCTCCCGAGTCGCTGAAATGAAGTCACACTACATTCCTGGACCTCCCTGAACTCTAATGGGGTGAGCAGTGCAAGGTCCCATTCTGTAGACACCCCAGGGCTCCTGAGGCCCGGGCCAGGCCAGCCTGGGCAGGAGGAAGCCTGACCCGCTGGGGCGTTCTGCTCCAGCTCCCAGCTCTGCTGCCCCACAAGCCGGAGGGAGACTGCAGCCTCCCGGGGTGATCAGCTGCCGTTTGGGAGGCTGCGCTTTAAACATCAGTCGTCACCGTATCCAGACAAACTCTCCGGCAGCCTGGCTTCCTCCTCACACAGCCCCGCACAGTGTGCACACACAACCGCAAAGTCCTCCACTTGAAAGGGGCTTAAAACGAATCCCGAATAACTCCAGGCTTAACAACAGGAACAAGCCGAAGAAGGACCCAACCAGAAGGTACCCTGAGCCTGCACCGTTTACAGAAGGATTAACCGCTCCCCTTCCTCCACAATCTAACTGTAAGTACCCATGACGTCCCGAGAAATGAAAACTACAAGGGAACTGGGCTGGGAGTGCACACCCTTTCAATCCATCTGTCTTTACCAAGTTCAAAGCCAGTCACTATTAGGAAAATTGTGGCTTGCAAACCTCCCTGAACCCAGCTCTGTATGTGAGCAGCCAAGGAACGTGTGCAGTTAGCAACAGGAGATGGGCTACTGCTATTCGAATACATATTAACCAGCACACTGGAAAGTGTGACTTATTCACCAGTTTGGTTGGCAGTTTTATCAAAGAACCTCATTTTATCTATGAAATACAGAAAAGTTAGATAAAACAGAGGTCCCCTCTCAACACACGTCTCTGAAAAAGAGAAACTCTACTTTCTTTAGTTCCTAGATAAAGAAGGTCCCTTCTTGAGGTACCATCTCACACCTGTCAAAATGGCTATCATCAACAAATCAACAAACAACAAGTGCTGGTGAGGAGGTGGATGGAGAAAAAGGAACCCTCATGCACTGCTGGTGGGAATGCAGACTGGTGCAGCCATTGTGGAGAACAGTATAGGGTTTCCTCAAAAAGTTAAAAATGGAACTCCCACTTCTAGGAATATATCTCAAGAAACCAGAAACACCAATGAGAGAGGATATATGCATCCCTATGTTTATAGCAGCACAATTCACAATAGCTAAGATTTGGAAACAGCCTAAGTACCCATCAGCAGATGAGTGGATTAAAAAACAGTGGTACATCTATACAATAGAAAACTATGCTGCTATAAAAAAGAAGGAACTAGCCCTAACTGGTTTGGCTCAGTGGATAGAGTGTCAGCCTGCGGTCTCAAGGGTCCCAGGTTCAATTCCAACCAAGGGCACTTGGTTGCGGGCACTTCCCCAGTAGAGAGTGTGCAGGAAGCCAGTCGGAGAAAGATTAATATCACATGATCTCACTCATTTGTGGAATATAATGAACAACATAAACTGATGAACAAAAATGGATCCAGAGACAAGGTAACACTGAACAGACCGTCCAACCTCAGAGAGAAGGCAGTGGGGAGGGGGCAGTTAGAGATCAACCAAAGGACTTGAATGCATGTATATTAGCATAACCAATGGACACAGACACTGGGGTAGTGGGAGCTTGTCCTGGGGGGTGGGTGTGGCAGGGGGGTCAAAATGGAGACATATGTAATACTTTAAACAATTAAAAAATAAAGTCCCTTCTTATATGAAAGTTCATGATTGAATTCATTCAAAGTCTCCACATTATTTCATTAGGGACCAAAGAGAGTGGGAGTGGTTTATCCATTTAGCTGCTAAAAATCATTTTAATGTTCTAGAGCATAATTCATATAATTCAAGCAATAAGAACAATGAACACCTAGAGACGTACCAAGTCCACTGTTATTTTCATGGCTGGGCAGGAATCCCCACCACACCAGCAACAAGTTCTGCTGCGACTTGCTTCTCCTGCACTCATTCCATAGGCAGTCTCCTTGCACATGCATTCTTTGATAATCACTCTGTTACTCCTTTTTTTTTTTTTTTTTAAAGAAGGGGGAGAGGAATGGAAGGTGACCCATGTAAGAAACCTCAACTCCTCACCTCTCCCAGATCACATTACATTTAACTCTGGGGGCCACGCTCTGAGAGGCACAGACAACCTAGAGATCGTGCAGGAGAAAAACGGGCTGATCTGGCTCAGAACACATCAAAGGGAAAATAACAGAAGGAACGGAGGAGAGCGGATGCGAAAGATGGAAATTAGTGTGCTACTTCTGAGGCAGCTACGGGACCGGAGGCCCTGCGCTGGGCGTGTACGTGAATAATCTTACTCAATACTTACAAGGATCCAAAGAAGTATAGATTAACATCACATTCTGTAGATCGGAAGACGGATAAAAGTAATTAGTAGCTCGTGCCAGGGCACAGTCAGTCTAACTGCCTGTGCGTTCCAGGATGGCACACTTCTCCACATTCTGGAGGGCACATCTCAAGACTATCTGGCTGAGGGACAGCCAGGGGCCACCTTCACATCGCAGGAAATTTCAGGAGTAACGGATGGGGGAAGAAATCTCACAGACCCTTAAGACTGCTTACACCACTGAGACTACAAGCAAACCCACAAGTCCCAAAGAATTCACACACCATGGCCCTGCCCGGAGTTCCTCAGTGATGAGAACGTCAGCCCGTGCACCAAGGGGTTGCGGGTTCGATTCCCAGTCAAGGGCATGTACCTGGGTTGCAGATTCGATCCCCAGCCCTGGTCCAGATGTGTGCAGGAGGCAACCAATTGATGTGTTTCCCTCACATCAGTGTTTCTCTCTCTCCCTTCCCTCCCTCCCTACTTTCCATTCTCTCAAAAATAATGGAAAAAAATATCCAAAGGTGAGGATTAACTAAAAATACAATAAACACTACCTGAATCACTATTCAAAGTGTGTGTATATATTTCAAAAAGTAAAACGAAATTCCCACACCATTAATTTGATGATGACTTTTATCGATCCTACTGTTTGATTAAAACAAAGCCGCGCTCACTAGGGGCCACACAGTTCTTTTCGGTCATTGTGGGACCAGGGGTGGACCCAGAGGGACTCCCTGTGAAATTCCCCTCCATTATCACTTGGCAGATGCATCACTGACATGTTATTCCCACCTCTCTATTTGCTCATTAACCAACAGACAAGCAAAATGGCATTTCCTGTCACTTGGAACTGTAAATACAAAAGCAAATCTAGGCATGAAATGAAGTGACTGCCTCAGCAGCTGGAGGGTCACCCTACACACTTAAGTGTTGATGAGTGAAATAATAGAATGCTTGGGATTTGTTACAAGATATTCCAGGGGCAACATTAGAGTAAAACAAGATTAGCAAAACCTGCTAATCGCTGAAGCTAGGTGGCAGGAATGTGATGTTTGCTACACTCTTCTGCCTGCTTTTGTGTATACTCATAATTTTCCAGTGAAAAGGTTTTTTGTGTTTTTTTAATGTGGGTCATCAGGTAAATGCAAAAATACCTGAATCAATTTTTTTATAATATGTATACTCCTTTGTCTGCTTAGAATCCAGGCTGGGTTTCAATGTTGTCTAGAGAGCACAGTGCCATATATTGAAACAGTGAAAACAGTGAGAAACCCCAAACCACCAGAATGTAATGTGGATGAAAGGTAATTTTCACATTCATAATCAAAACAGATTTCAAAACCAGAAAGCAAATGGCCAAAGTTACATACAGCAATTCAATTACGTAATTTTAAAAAATCACCTGGATAATACCAACTCAACTTGTTTTTCATTAAACTACATGACGACTCTCATTTTGCTAAGTACTTTTTTTACTTTGTCCTTTGTATTGCTCTATCTCTTTTTCCATCATCAGCACAGTACCTGGTACAGAAGAACTCAGTAAGTGGCAGCTATCCACTATATTTAGAAATGACAGTGAGTAGCATATAATTTCTAAAACTCTTTCCAGCTCTTTGATTTCAATGGTTCACCAGTTCAAGAGGAAAGGGAACTAGTAAAAGGAAAGGGAAAACTTTTCCGCACGTGCTATCCCTTTGTCGCTGATGAACAACGTGCAGCTCTCCCATAAGGATCCCCAAACAGAAACCCAACACCTTCCTCAGCAGGTTGGACCGTCCGCTTCATCAGCCCTGACAGCAAGGATGGGTTATGAGCGGGCACAGCCGTCCTCCCCGGGTGGTGCCCCAAAACCTGTGCTGGGAGGATCTAGTACATTCACCCACCTTTACAGCCCATTATCCTGCCCTTGACCATCCTTCATTGTCCTCTTATGCAACATGTTCCTTAAAGTTACTGTCTCCTTGAGCCTATGTTATGACCAAGTTCTGTTCTTATTACACGTCCTAATGTAGTCTCTTCGGAAGTGCCCTCCCTCTGCATGTGCCTTTCTAGAATAAAGATTTCCTTTCTTCAGAAGGAAGCACCCCTCCAACCTCAACACACAGCAGCCCCTTGTTCCAGGCATGGCTTTATCCTGGGATGTAGTATTCCATTTTCCAAACAGCAACCTGAATAATTAAATGGAGATATTAATGGGGTGGAGGGGGGGTGGCGTGATTTCTTTCACTGGCTATCAGCTAGTGCTGTAAGTAAAACCTCAATGAGAACAGAAACAAAGACACAGGCCAATTGCTATTCATCGTTCCTCTCCGCAGGCCTGTCTGGAAAATGAAGCTTTGCCTATTCTTGGTGTTCTTCAGCACCCACACTAAAAACCTAACGGCGTCCCGGATTGAATGGGGGCTCCCAAACCTGACGTCCTGTCATATTAGCTGGGAAGGATTTTGCCCCACAAACTTCATGCTCCAAATCAACAGGATGCTTGCAGGGAACCCCAGCTCGGCGGGAAGACAGCAGTGTCGTATCAGAAGCAGCCACTCTTTCCCGGCTTCCAGGACTCTGGGTCGTGGGATCAGAACCATCAACCCCAACTCTTCATTTCTACCTCCGGCACCCGTCCTGACACCCCAGCCAGTGGGCATCCCAACCCCACAGTCATCACACAAAGCACTTCACTCAAAACACGACCTCTCATCCCCGCACCAGAACGGTCACCACGTGAAGGGAGGAGAAAGAACATACTTTTAAGTTTACACCACCTGTCTGCTGGGAACTCGGGCTGGGGCTGAGCTGTTTTCTAGAGAGCTCGGTGCCACATCCTAGAACACTGCCAACAGTGAGGAGCCCAAACCACCAGAACTCACCTGGGGATGCAGGCCAGGTAGGAAATGAGCCTCCGGAGGTCCTCCTGTCGTATTCTGTCATGATTGCTGCGGGCCGGGAACGTGAGGATGGGGCCTCCGCGCTTATCTCTGCCACCTGAAACGAACATGGGAGCACACTGAGACACAAACAGGAGCGGACGGACGCTAACGAGCCACTGGAGGCCCAACGGCGTCACCATCCACTCCCACAGAGCTGTTCCTCTATCAACCGCAGGGCCAGAAAGGACGGGCAAAAGGCCACAGTCCGTTTCAGCGGGCACATGGCCAGCCTAGCTCACCCGAGTTCTGCACACCACCTGGAAGATAGTCCAGAAGGCCTGCCCTTTCCTTCCAACGTGTCCTCCTTTCCTCAGTTTCGTGTTTGGAGAAAGAAAGTTTTCCCGTACGTGTGCTCATTCGCCTTGAACAACCAACCACTGGTTCCCACCGCCCCCGTCCCTCTCATTCTCCTCCACATTGTCCTCTCTCCTCTCCCAGCCCTGCATTCTCAGCTCTCCCTCTGCTACCAAACAAACTGGGATTTAAGTCTTGAAAGGAAAAATGACAGGGATGCTCTTCAAACTTCACACTGATGACTTCTATAATCTGGATCTAGGTGTCTTCCTCTCTCAAGGGCAGCGCCCGACCCCCCTGGCCAAGTTTTACCAATCTCTCACACTAAGCCACTCTACATACTAGTAAAAGGGGTGGGGGAGCTTTGCATGCAAGAATTGTAAAGCAGAACTAATTTAGTTAAGGACTTTAGAAAAATTACATCACATAAGTACAAATCTCAGATGATGACTGGTCTTTGAAAGACAGGCAGCCATATTTCCCATTAACATAGACACAATTCCAATGAAGTCTGCTGATACCTCTGACCATTTCTGGTGAAAGTGTCACATATATTTTATTACTTCCATCGGGGTTCTCAGGAAGGAAAACTGAGCCTTCCCAAGTGGAACCTCCATTTAGTTTTTCAACTCTGGGCATCTCTGTTCAGAAGCACAGCACGAAGATCTCAAAATTCAAGTCACAATATGCAGTTCTAAATTATTTTCTCATCTGAATTACTTACCTCAGCAGCACAGGTAAAATTAAAAAGCAAGCAAATAACAACAGAAAACCAGATTCTTTGCTTTTAAAAGGGCCAAGAAAGTATCCAGCAGATGTTATTTTAAAAATACATGTTACCAATATGGGGATTTACAATTTCCTGGAATGATTAACACTGTTTCTGAACAGAAATAAAACTTAATTCTGAACATTTAAAATGATCCACGTGTAGTCACACCATCTAGAAAAGTGTTAAATTACTTATAAGCCCAGTAATTCTGGTATCAAGTGGGAATAATACTAAACCATAGCTACCAACACATGCTATGCATGGTGTCCAGAGGTTGACACACACGTTCTGATTTGATCACCACATGACCCTGTTAAGAGTTTCATGACTGCAGTATAATGGAAGATACTGACGCTCAACGAGCTTAAATAAAGACAAAAGGACTCTGCCAGCACGCGCCAGCTGGGTCCTGCCCCCTGACAAGAACTTATATGATTTTTCAAACCAGTGGCTTCAGTTCCTTCTAAAGTAGTAGAAACACCAGAAGGACAACTAAACAATAAGTTCCTAGGCCTTTGTTTATGAATAAAAAGTACTATTAACCCTGGCCAGTGTGGCTCACATGGTTGAGCATCGTCCCATGCACCGAAAGGTCACTGGTTCAATTCCCAGTTAGGCACATGCCCGGGTTTCAGGCTCCATCCCTAATAGGAGGCATCCAGGAGGCAGCCAGTGGATGTTTCTCTCTCTCCCTACCTCTCAAAATCAGTAAAAACATTTTTTTAAAAAAAGTGAGAAGCAATGCTATTATAATGAATGGAATGTCATTACCAAGTAATTGTCTAAAATATCAGATAGTGTTATTAGGGAATATCAATGACTCTAGGTTTTGAAATACCTCTTGTCTCCAATATAAGACAGAAAACATTTTGCTATTTTAATTCCCCAACATTTTTCATTCTTTTCAAAAAGAAATTCATAACCTTAATCAAAAGTATTCCAGCTCAACACATATTATAGAACCTTGAACTTTTAAAGATACAGTATGAAATTTAGATAAAAACATTCACCTGACTCTTGGTAAAGAGAATCTTATCTAATATGTTTCTGGATTTCCATCCTAAATTTTTAAAATGAAACATAATGTTTGACTCAGCAGGGAGATGAAATGCCAATGACCCGTGTTCAGCTCTCCTTTCATCGTGTCTCTTAATGCAAGCAAGCAGGCTCTACCAAAATAGAATCCAAAATCTGCCCATCGAAGTGTCACATGGGGCGTCAACAGGTATGCACAGTGCGCATGGCCACCTGTTCACTCCAGAAGCGAGAGCTCAATGAGTGAGTGTGACGTGGTGACTGCTTCCGTTGTACTGCTTCACCTTTCACCTACAGACATTTTCCCAGCTGGTACCACTGACGAGGAGTCCCTTGAGACGTACTGGCAAGCTCACCCTCCAAATAGGCTCCCACTCATGTCCTAAAAAAAGCTAATTTAAAACTAAACTTGAATTTCAAAGTAGAGGGAAAGAATTCAATTTGTCTTTTTCTAGAATAGAGCTTCAGAAAACTCTCTAGGGTCGTTTTAAAACTTCATCAAAAATCACTCATGAAATAAAAATGGCACATTCTCTATTTAAATAATTTAACATTTTCTTTTCACTTGCTAACCTCCCTGCATTGGGTGTACCTTCCAATCTGTGGTGTGTTACAGTCAGTGATGGACAGGCGCCATCTGCTGACCCCTCCCAGTTGGTTAAAAAAAATCAACCTATTAGAATCAATGAAATGCAGTGTTAGTTCAGAGGCACATGGTCTCTGAGCCTAAAGGAGCTTGAAAGCAATGCCACAGATGTCTATTAGATTGTATGCCCCATATGTATGCCCCAGAACATATGAAAATACTGTCTGGGTTAGGAAGCAGAAAAATTACAGCTTTGAAGTTCTTGTTCCTGAACTAATATATAGAGTAATCCTGCAGCTTATAAAAGCATCGCCTACTAGATATGCTAACATGTTGTCTGCTGTCAACCCACAGCCTCATGGTGAGGCCGACAGGACAGATGTCAATTCCATTTTATAGACAGGAAACTCAGCACCTTAGTTGGGACAATAAAAAGAAAAGGGCAGGAAATCCATTTCCTGCACCTACCAACGTCACAGGATGTCCATGGAGGAGAGTTCACAGTCTCTGGGCCTCCCTTGTGTCTGTAATCAAACACCCAGAGCTCAAGGGGGAGTATCTGCCTCTCCAAATGCATGTTCGTCAAAAACAAGAGAAAATAAAAAGGACAGTTTTTGTTCATAATGACACTCCTTTTCAATTCTATAAAAACCGCTTCTTCTCTACCTTCCTCTCCCCACCCTTTATTTCTGTAAGGCACCTATGACCTTCTAGCCAACTGTATAACTTACACATTTCTGTCTGTTGGTCCCCCCAACAAGAATGGAAGCCCTACGGAGGCAGGCATCTGTTCATTCACTGATACCAGTATATACATACTCTCAATGCCTAGTGAGAGATGGGCACATAAAAAAGGGGAATCAATAAATGTCTGCTGTATGAATGGATTCTTCTTCTACATTCCACACAAAGTTAATAAAAATACCTACCATCAGGTATCAGGAAGTTAAAAATGGGAATGCCTGAACATTCCTGTAGGAAACACGATGCTAACTAAATGAACTGGGGTCTGTTTTAATATTAAAAAGAAGGCTGAGAAGATTCCACATTTTAGCTACAAATGTCTGCTAAATAAATGACAATTATTTCTTTTTTTTTTAAAGCATTTTTTTCTTTTTAACAGAGAGGAAGAGAGAGGGATAGAGAGTTAGAAACATCGATCAGCTGCCTCCTGCACACTCCCCCCGGGGGATGTGCCCGCAACCAAGGTACATGCCCCTGACCGGAATCGAATCTGGGACCCTTGAGTCCGCAGGCTGACACTCTATCCTCTGAGCCAAACCGGTTAGGCGTGACAATTATCTGAGTAAACCCAGTGATGGCTCATTTCCTTCTTGGTCTCTTGAGCAGGATGGCCCAGAATGACCAGAAACAGCAAGACTCAGAATTGCCTTTTTTAAAATCCTCACCGGAAGATAAGTTTTTATTGATTTTAGAGAAAGAGGAAGGGAGAGAGGGAGAGAGAGAAATATCAATGTGAGAAACATCAATTGATTGCCTCCCAAAGGTGCCCCGACCACATATCAAACCCACAACCTAGGTATGTTCCCCCACCGGAAATCCAACCTGCAACCTTTTGGTGTTCAGGACGATGCTTAAACCAACTGAGCAACCCAGGGCAGAGTTGCCCTTTTATCTTTAAATAAATTAAGAACTCACCTTTCAACCAATGAGAATGAACTTCTCTCGGAAGGCATACTTTGTGTGAGAAGTACAATGTAAATGCCAATGAACCAACTGCATTCTCTCCTCTGTGTGGCCCTTATTTGAATTTCTGGATTAGGACACCATTGAAAACTATTCTTTACGCCCCCACCCCCACCCCGCCCTGAGGAACAATCTACCTCATGACCATGAAAAGCTCTGAGAAGATGTAGTTTGTAAAAGAGAAATTATGGCCCCAGCCCATTTGGCTCAGCAGATAAAGCATCAACCTGTGGACTGAAGGGTCCCAGGTTCAATACTGGTCAAGGACACATGCATAGGTTGTGGGCTCGATCCCTGGTTGGGGGCGAGCAGGAGGCAGCCGATCAATGATTCTCTTTCATCATTGATGTTTCTATCTCTCTCTCCTTCTCCCTTTCTCTCTGAAATCAATAAAAATATATTTTTTTAAAAAAGAGAGAAATTATGGCTACAATCTGTAAGTCTATTAGGTAACAACCTCTGTTAAAAGGGCGTCTACTGGGCCCCTGTCCCAGGAGCAGCCAAGGCCAACAGCTCACCAGCCCCGTACCTTCTCAGGTTCGGCTCCTCCTGCCTGAGAGTCAGACACTGGCTTACAGACTCTTTCTAATGACCACTCTAGGACTCTAGAGTTCTGGGAAGGCCTCTGGTGGCAGCTGGCCCTCCAGTCAGTCACTGGACTCAGGCTATACTAGATGCTAACAAGAATATACGAGAAGATGGGAGATACATCCCTTTGCCTTTCCATGAAATGCAGAACTCCGCAAAACTGGAACAGGTACTCTCATCGCAGATCCAAACTTTAAGATAAAAACTGATGAGCATTCGGGGTCAGGTTTCTTTAAGCCAGCGGTTCTCAACCTGTGGGACGCCAACCTGTGGATCGCGACCCCTTTGGGGATCGAACGACCCTTTCACAGGGGTCGCCTAAGACCATCAGAAAACACATATATAATTACATATTGTTTTTGTGATTAATCACTATGCTTTAATTATGTTCAATTTGTAACGATGAAAATACATCCTGCATATGAGATATTTACATTACGATTCATAACAGTAGCAAAATTACAGTTATGAAGTAGCAACAAAAATAATTTTATGGTTGGGGGTCACCACAACATGAGGAACTGTATTAAAGGGTCGCAGCATTAGGAAGGTTGGGAACCACTGCTTTAAGCCCTTCTTACAGATGCCTCTTATATTTATGAGTAGAGTCTTTTCATTCTGTTAACTTTAAATCCATCTGTAAACTACAAAGTCAGGAGTTCACAATACTGGCCTGCGTCCATACCAGGCAGTTTGTCAGTAACTGATTAGAAAACAGCAAAGGCTACTTTTAACAGTGGATTACGAGCCAAGAGTTGTTTGATTTTTCATTCTTTAACCATGTGTTCCCATCAATCTAAAGCACCTTCTTGTTTTCCTGAACTTTGTATAATCTTCTGTTTACCTTCCAAATGCATTATGCATTAGATTCGCTTCAACAACACCATCAAACAGTGTCTGATGGGGGCTAAGAAATACTGTTCGACAGAGAGCAAGGTAAGAAGAGTAACAAAAATACCACAGGAGGCTGCATCCTAAATATATATGCCATTCCCATGAGCCAAAAAGACACACAAACCATGTAAAAGCAGCTAGCAAGGTTATAAATTCAAACTAAAACGTGTTCACGAGGAGACAGCAGGTCAGCATGGCATGCCTGTTTGAGAAAGATGAACAGTTATTGAGGGAACCGTACTTAGGAAGACTGTCTAAATGCATGTAACCATCTACAGATTCACCTCCTCGTAAACAGAGCAGAATAATCTTGCAAACCTTTGTTTTGTAACAAGTAAACTGGTGCCAAAAAGGTGGAATACCCAATGGCTGAAAAAGCCCTACAGCTGGTCCTCTATGTGCAGAGGGGAGGGCAGTCAAGTGCCCAAGGCCTGGAGGACTGTTGCAGACTGTCACCCACTACAGGAGGGTCAGGAGCCCCACAGATGGCTTTACAGTTCTGCAGGCAAATGGAGGACCCGGCTGGTAAAGACCACCGGAGCTTTCACGGCCCATGACAAGGGTTCTAGAAACTTCAGAACCAGAGGCCCAGGGAAGAGCGGCCATGGAAACATGGGCATCCTCACCTCCCCAAAGAGGAGGCAACAGGTAGCCACAAAGTACAAGAAACCAAGGTAAAAAAAAATCAGGCCGCGTCCATATATGGTCACATTCCCACCACTTTTGCGGAGATGACAAACTTTTAAAGGAATCAGTTGCTTTACCTAATTGATCGGGGCAAAAGAGCCAAATGTTTGTGGAATGACAGACACAAACATTTCAATCACCAGTGTTATCTCACTTATGATGTGCCTGGCAGAAGGAAGAAGATGTTTGGACACTAATATCTCAGGAAAATGCTACAAGAATAAAGCACCTAAAAATCTACCGAAATACAAATGCTCCTGGGGGTGTGGCAGGTGAGCTAGTTCAGTGTTTGAGGCTTTGTCTGACACTGTGTCCGAAGTAGTTAGAGAATCAATAAAGCAGATGAAAAAGTTAAACTTTACCTGAAAGGTATGCAACTTTTTCCTTTAAAATTGGCAGAACATCCATAGCTTTCATTTCATCGTTTTTTCGAAACCCTGAAATAAAGAAGAAAATAAAATCACTAGGTTGTGTGAGTGACATTTAATTTTTTAATCATTCTATCCAATGCCAGCTTTCTTTACACCATTAAATCAACTCTAGAAGTATCATCATTCAAAAACACTTGAATTCTGTGAAGTAAAGTCTCTGATCACAGAATTAGCTTCTATTTTAATGCCAAGCAATGATTTGCCCACAGACGCAGAGGCAAATGTACCAAGCAGGCTCTCAGCCATTACTAACCACGAAAATCTGCTCCCCAAAATCAGTCCACATCATTTCAAAAATCTTCATTTTAATCTTGTAGATTCATGTAAATACTGGCAAGTAACGTGGCTGCAGTTTTCTAAAAACTGCTGTTTTGGCACACTAAATCCTCTAGGGGGAGCCCAATGCCTCATCTATCAGACTCTAGTCACAAACAGTGGCCGGGAGGAGAGAAGGATTATAAATAGCTGGGGACTGGCTGCAGCTCCCAGTGGGCTCTGCCCTCCCTGGCTTTCTGGGTCATGCTCCCCTGGAGGAATGTCACTGGCTCATGGGGTAAGATGGCCCAGTGCCACCTGCTTCAGAGGGTGGCCAAGGCCCTTTTCTCACTGCAAACCAACCCTCCCCACACCCCCGTCTCTTAGATGGCCAAGTGGAATCTTGTGGAGAAGAAGCATGCGGCAGGCAAGTTGGGCCAAGCCAACATCCATCTACGCAGAAGGAATTCTTGCAGCCCAAACATGTCCAGTCCAGCTCCCCAGGGTGAATGCCCACATGGAAGTTTGAGGTCAAAATGCTCATACTCATAATAACGCCTCAGGCTGTTTCTCTTGGAGGTCTCTAACGGAGGCCATCTAGGTTCATCAAAACTAGCAACTATGGTTATTGGCAGAGAACTCTCTAGAAAAAAATAAAAGACTGCTGCCCCATCCCGATTTTCCTGTATGTTTTTGCCAAAATAGTACAAGAAAAGCATTCAAACTGTAAGCTTTGGTAACACAACCAGTGCCAACATGGAAACCTGGAATTAGAAAGTAAACAAACGGAGCTTCCACTTCAGGTCTGTTTGAGGGGCTCCGATTGGACCAGGCCTGCCACCAATTAAATCTACAAAACGCAACTATCTCGAGGCACTGGAGTGTGGCCAAAAGCAGGGAGAGACTCTTGGGAAAAGGAAATGACACTGGGTGCACCTCCCTACTATGGCTTTTAGCCAGAGGACGGCCCCATCTAAGCCCAGATCTCTGGCTGTGTCCCCCGAGCATGTGCCGGGCAAGCTCCAAGCAGCCTAAGCTCTATGCTAAAGAGGAAAGATCTCACCAAGGTTCGAGTTGTTGCCCACTACAGAGTTTGTAGCTTGGGTCCCGCCAAGTTAGTAGCCTGCTAAAGCAAGCAAGCAAACAACAAAAGCAGCACCTTTGGGAGGAATATAACCAAATCCAGTCCCTACAACATTATCATTCATAGGAGCAAAGGATGACTAAATTAATGGTGTAGTTTGATTTTTTTAAAGTAAATCTTTCCTGCCCATAGAATGCACATACTGACCACCCAGTTTAACAGGATTAACAATGACACTGAGACTCACCAGAGACTTTGCACAAAGACGGCCACGACAAATGGTGATGAGGACCCTGGGGTCCAGGAGGCTTGGTGTACCTACTACCTAGCTGGTCATGAAAAGGCTTGGACCTCCAGATCACCAGGCCGCTTTGCTTTCCAACATACCACGCTTGGTGCTGGCAACCTACCAAGCTTGTAAAACAGTGACTATTTATAAAACGCCAAACAAGAGCCAAGAATTCTGCAATTTCATCCTTAAGATTCCTTCAAAACTCTTGAATGGATGCAATCTAGTCTCAGCAATTCGTTGCCAGTCATTGGGTAATTCACTGAATGTGTCTGCAAGATTCATTACATCCGATTCCATTTGAGATGGACCCAGGTGGAAGTAGGGCAAATGCAAGGAGAAATGAGGCACCACCTCAGGCCTCAAGGAGCCAGGTTTATATATACTCATAGAACAAGGCACAGGATGACAAGTTCCATAAGCAGCACAAAATGCTAGGATGCCCGGGCAAATGTGGAAGCAGACCAAATCATAGAAATACTAGAAAGAATTAAGCCTCAGCTATAGATCCCAATCTACAGGGATTTGAAAAGGATCCCCCTTCTAGTGCTACCAGATAAGACAAGGCATGCTTCCTACCACTCCCACAGAGCCCATGCCCACAGATGCCCTGGCCAGGACACAGCAAAGCCCTCTGGGAGGTGCCACCACAAACTGCAGTCCTGGACTTCCACAGTCCAGAAATGGGAGCCCCACGTGCGGTTCTGGCTCCCTCTCACACAACCTCCACAAGGAGAATGTGCTAATCCCAGTGCTGGTGCCTCAGAAGAGGACTGTGGGACTTCTAATACTCGCAAAGCATCCCTGACAATTCCTGCTGACTCTGAACCACATCTACTTATCATACCCTGGATGGAGGGAATGACAGAAGTTAGCGCTGCCATGTTTCAGGCCACCCCACAGGAAGAACATCATATAGATGTAAAAAGAAAACAAAATTTAACAATGAAAATCGCAACTTCCTATGTCCTACTATAAGCCACAAGCTCATTCCCATGTAGCTTCAGTTTCTTAAAACTGCAGTCACATTAGCCCATCACAGTTCCTGAGTTTCTCCCCTAAATAAAACTCAGTCTTTCTAGAGGAGGAAAGGCACAGAATCGACGGCTGAACTGGTGTTGAAATGTGTTACACATGCATTGTGATATATGTCCATGTCCAAACACAGACTAGAATACAAATTCGAAACAGCTTTATCACTATGTTTTTGTTGAATGTGTCACAGGAAAAGGGATGTTAATTTTATTAAAACTGTCAATTAAAACTTTTTAAACAGAAAAGAAAATAGGAGGTGGTGGGGGAGCAGAAATATAAAACTACACACAAAGAAATTGAGTGTGTGGCTATTATGGTGGTCACCTAAAGCATTATTTTTTTATCTCGTTTCCATTTTTAAAAAAACATCCAAGAAGCAAAAGACTGAGAAAGTATGTATACATATTAAAGCCAGATTAAGTACATCACGTAACTTTTAATTAGAAGCAGGAGGAACTCAGCCATGAAATATCCTTAGATCAAAAAGGCAGATTCTGTACCATGCCCTGAGGAGCCATTTATGAAAACAGAGTATGTGACTATAAAAACAAATTACAAAGAAATGGCTTCTGTGCCATTCCACTGATTCTAGATTACACTACAGACAAGACAACTGCCTCTGTCTTCTTTCCTAATGCATTACAGGACCTTGCTGTGGTTCCTAAACTTTAGGAACAAAGGGCTACGCTCAGTGACGATCCCAGGAAGCACACACCTCTCCTCCCACACGCACGAAGAGGGAAAGGAACAGCACATGCCACCTGGAGCCATACGTCTGAGATCACAAACCTCATCTTTGGGCCACAGACCAGGAGTCAGCAGCAGTTTTACTTCTAAGTGTCACCAAGGGAGTTTGAAAATGCTAATAATAGGTGGAAGGGGATACCACAAAGATAATTTTGATTTTTAAAAAAACAAAACAACAACTAGAAGAGATAGGGCAGACAAAAGAAGAGCAACTTGAAAGAGGTAAGTGGGCAAAGTCAGAGGGCACTTAGTTGTACTCATATTGTGTACAGCATATACCTTTTTCTAAATGCATAGAACTTACACTGATGTACGCAGAAAGATGGATGGGTTCTTGTTACAATTTAAAGGACATTTTGCTACCTGACACAGAGAGGCCCATGTGGGTTTTAATGAAATGCTAGCTCCAGGAGACAGAACAGGGCCCAGACTGCAGTCAGCCCAGGCTCATCCGCTGGGGCAGGGATGTTTCCTGGGGACCTAAACCACACAACAAACGCTCCTTCAATCCAAGTCTGCGAGGAAGCTGGTCAGAATGTTCACATAACATGTGGCACTACTCTCAGATCCTGAGATTTAATAGTTGCTGACTATCATTGGGGAAAAAGGGTTTGGGTAAAAAATCAGATTTTATCGATGTTAATATAAACGTGCAGGTAGCGCTTGATGATTTTCTTTCCTCTTTCCAGTTTCAAGTCAATTGTAATGACCCCTCTTCCTAAAACAAATGAATTTGAATATTTAGAGGTTTTAACATACTCTTTAAAAAGATCGTAAATCCCAGGTTCAGCATGATATAACTTGCCAAAAGTGACTGTTACCAACTTTTAAACTGCTGTTAGGTTCAGCAGCATGTCAATCTGAGATACATTTTAAACTCCTGCTCATAAATTACTCATATTTCCCTTAAATCCACCTGCTAGCCAGAGCATGGTTGCTTTGTTCCCTGCTGCATCCCAGACACCAGGACAGGGCCAGGCACAGCATGGTGGATAAACATGGATGGGTGAATGAATGAATGAATGAATGAATGAACAAATGAACATACTTCCCCAGCTTCTCACCCCTGAACCGCCATGCAAGCACCCCAATGCTCCTCAACACTTTCTATGTTAGGTTGTGAAATATAAGCTCAGTGTTTTCAGATGGCCACTCCTATAGCATGATTTATAAGAAGGAAAATTAACCTCTCTGCCCTAGGAGGAAATATTCCACAAGTTATCATTCAACAACGGAAAATCTTTTAGCCGAATAGATGAATCGATGGTCTGAAACTTCAACTATCTAATACCTCACTGGTCAAATCAATTTCTCAATTTTATCCTGAGGCTCTGCAAGGAGGTGCTGTATTATTATTGTTGACAAATACCTTTTGAAGCGAGTCATTGCTGACCAGAATGCTTGCTCACTTGGTCACTTCCGTGGTATTAGATTTTTTTAAAGACAAATAGAAAAGGAACAACAACCCCCCACACATTTTTTTTTATTTAAGAAGGGAAAAAAAGTACTATGGAAATATGTTCACAATGAGTAGAAGCTTTTATGTACCACATTATTCTAAAAGTGTGGGGTTTTGTTGTTGTTGTTTTTTACATTGTGGTTAAAAAAGTTAAGATGAAATAAATGAGTTAAAAATGAATCAAATTTTTAAAGATAATCTTAAACTAAAACACAGGTTAATTTTGGTTAAATTTATTTGTTTTTCATTTTTAAAATCTTTATTGTTGAAAATATTACATATGTCCCCCCCTTCCCCCCCATTGACCTCTTCCAGACTGCCCCTGTCCCCCAGCCCAGGCCTTCACCCCCCTATTGTCTGTGTCCATTGGTTATGCTTATATGCATGCAAGTACACTGGTTGATTTCTACACCCCCGCCCCCCACCCCTGCCTTCCCTCTGAGGTTTGACAATCAGATGCCAGTAACCTGATCATTTGCGCTGAACGAATGAACCGTTCCCTTGTTCTGAACCGCCTGCCTGCCTCCTGCACTGGGGTTTGTCCTTAGACGACAACCCACAAGACCAGCTGTGCTCCTCATCCGTTTCAGAGACCCTGTCAGCTATACCGTAGCATTTACTAAATGGTTAAATGGAAAGTGACAGAAATTGAAAAGCAAAACAAACAAAAACCACCTTATCCTTTAAGAACACAGATTCTCGCAATCATGAAAGTGTGCTGTTAAATAAAGCAGCATTTTAAAACATCAACCAAAAGGAACATTACATAGTGAGCTGGAAGATTACCATCAGTATCAAGTCTTGGTGGTAATTACTGAATTTCACTCATTAGTTTATCTGGGGGAAACGCAGGCACCACGCACCCCTGAACACAAAGAGCAGGGTGACAAATCCCTGCATCAGGGGCGCTGCGCATGCGCAGGCACACATGGAGGTGACGTCACCCTTCCAGGCAGGCGGTCCGCAGTTCCGACTCGGGACGGAACATTCTCTGCAGTGCCCGCAGGATTAGTCACGGATCACAGGGAGCCGCGGTGCGGGAGGCAGTGTTTGTGCTATCAGGGTTTCGATGGGCAAGCATTTAGACCAGTGTTGCATAGGAAGGAAGCACTGAACTATGCTGGATCCTCTACGAAAATGTTTAAGGGGGCAGATACAAGGTTATAAATCAAATGGTTTAAATGTCTTTTTTACTAACATGTAAGAAATTAAAACATATAATGCAATGCTTATATTATTTTTACATAAATTATAATCTACACATACACAATATTCATAAAATGGATTTAAAGTGAATTAAGTACTTAGATCAAGAATATGCACAAGTTCACAGACCACTACAGGAATATGAATGGAGTTTCATAGTGCAGACAAAATCATTTTTACTTAGAACCTTTATGGTTTAACAACTGTCAGACTGGTTGATTTATTCCTTCACAAAATTTGAGAAGCAATAGCCTATAACATCATAACTTTAAGGAAGGAAAAAGCAACATAAGTGTGGTTGATTCAAGGGAGTTAAGGGCATTCAACTTAAAATAGCTCTGGTTTTTAATGTCTTAAGCATAAAACACAGAGGACGAACCAAAATAACCAAAAAGACCATAACAAAAAAGTCTTAAATTATAACATATACTTTAATATGAGACAATCTGTAGAATTTTTAACTTTTAATGGTTTAATTACATTAACTATGCATTAGAAGTTAATTAAAAAGTGTAACTCAAACCAATGAAAGGGAATAGTTCAATAGCCAAAAAAGAAGTAGTATTATAAAAGGGGATTCTACCTTCTTACAGTCTCATAAAACAAGAAAGAATCAGTGCCCAGATGTGCCCTTCATCTTTGCTTCCCCAGGGACCAGCACAGGGCTAAGCACAGAGAAAACGTATGGTGCCAAAAGAATGTCTGACAGTAAAGCTTGTCAGGAGGTGCCTCTGGGGGAAGCTCACCCAGCTTCTACTCTGGGACCCCAGACATCCCATCCTAAGCTACACACACACACACACACACACAC
>NW_005362626.1:5544488-5560786 GCF_000412655.1 Myotis brandtii | reverse complement strand
CACACACACACACACACACACTCTGGGACCCCAGTAACCCCATCTTAAGCTACACACACACACACACACACACACGCACGCACACACGCACACACGCACGCATGCATACTTATGGTGCTGATGCTGACCTATTCCAAAGAAGATTCAGCTTTACATAAGGAGCAGCTTCTCAGGAAAGCTGTTTAGAAACTAAATTTGTATCAAATGAACCACAGGGATACAACTAATACAACCATATGGTCTGATCTGATTGCTAGCAAATCAACCAAGCTTCCCTGCTAAAAGAAACCTTGTTTCATCATTACACCCAACATTTCATACATGCTGGCACCCTTGTCCTCTAGCAAATAGGAAAAGAAATTCTAATGTCCACATGTAATTTAATGCAGATCACAGTCATATTCTGTAAAGTGAAGCTATATTATACCTCCTTTCCTTTAGATAAATACTTTTTCATTATTATATAAGTGCAGAAAGGTTTTCAAGTACAGACCAGAAGTAAAAATTAATGACAGTAAAACGCCTTTCTATGTACAGGGACTTGCCCTGCATCGGGTGGCATGAACATAAAATATAACCTAGGGCCCTTGCTGAACTCATTCTATTTGGGAAAGCAACAAAGGCGCAATGGTCAGTTCTGTGGTACCGGCACTTGGGACCGAAAAACCAGGGCCAGAGGGATCAGAATAGGAGGCTATGTCCTAGAAGACAAAATCTGTGGGGCGGGGACGATTACGGTGGGTCTTGACTGTCATCACCAGAAAAAAGAGACATCGCGAAGAAGAGGGCACCTGCATCCTACGGTATAGCCAACTCCACCTACGTGTCTAACCCTGCGTGCACCCATGTCCCCCAACCCACTCCCCACTGTGTGTGTCCCGGCGCAGCACCTGGCCCTGCACACCATCCACCCCATGGCCAAACCAGGAGCCGGCTCCTCCCTGATGCTCTATGATGTAGCTGGCATGCCATGTCTGCCTGCCTCTGGCCAGCACCTCCCCTGCGTGGGTTGCTCCAGCAATCTCCTAACGGATGCTCATTCAGAGCTCCCTCTGATCCATTCAGCTACTCCCCTACACATACATTCCCATCAGCTGACTCCCCTAACATTCTTCAAATAAAGCCCAAACTCCCTGACCTGGCACAGAGTCCCTCATGAACTGACCCCTGCTTACCTCTGCGTCCTCACTAGTTCCCTCTCATTACCCTCTCCCCACACCCATACCAGGAATTCCAATCACCCGCAGGTAACACGCCCTTGCTCACCACTGAACTTACACACACACTGCTTTCCCACAGCCCTAAAACACATCCTCACCTCCCAACATGCATGTGCACACACTAACACACACACACACACACATCTCCCAACATGCATGTGTGCACACTAACACACACACCCTAACCTCCCAACATGCATGTGCGCACACTAACACACACACACCCTAACCTCCCAACATGCATGTGTGCACACTAACACACACACCCTTCCCTCCCAACATGCATGTGCGCACACTAACACACACACACACACCCTAACCTCCCAACATGCATGTGTGCACACTAACACACACACACCCTAACCTCCCAACATGCATGTGTGCACACTCACATTCACACACTCTTCACCTTCACAGCTCCTCCTGAAAGTCTGACAAGACCCACCCCTTCTGTGACACTCCCACTACTGGATCAGATCCCTCATCCTCACTCCCTAGGCACCCAAATCAAATCCTTATCCCACAGCACAGTAATTACCTAAATACACATCAGTACCCTCCCCCAACAGTTGAGCTCCTGGAGGAAGGGGTCTCTCTCTCTCTCTCTCTCTCTCTCTCTCTCTCTCTCTCTCTCAAAAATAAAAACATCTCCTTGGGTGAGGATTAAAAATAATTGTTACCTTTGCATTGCAATTTTGTATCAATCACTGGCACTAAAGCTAAGTCCTTGAACTCAGTCCTTGACGTGTTCCAGACCATTTTGAAAGGGCTGAAAACCCTGGCTGTAGAGGTTAGAGCCACAAAGCACAGAAGTGAATAATAATATAAATAATGTGTTCAAAGATTAACACTGTGATGTTTTAATCATTAGAAACCCACTTGAGAGCTTACATATAGCTGCTCTGCCTGTTGTTCAGCTAACCTACTTTGCTTTGACAATTTTCTTCTCCCTGGTTTTCTGATAAACCAGGAATACATCTGAAATACACTGTGACACATCCGATGCCTGGGGACACAAGCAGGAGCAAGCTCAGTCCTGTCCTTCAGGTGTGTACTGACCCACAGGAGACAGAGCCTGGAACAGGACTCAGATCCTCAGAGGAGCAATTCTGCCAACCCTAGTAAGGACGCCCCCCCCCCCCCCCCCCCCCCCCCCCCACCCACCCCACACACACACACACACACACACACACACAAAGTGGGGCTTCGTAACCGGTTTGTTTGGGGCTGAATTCTGAGGGCAACGTACAGTTTCCGCTGAAGTTCTCTTCCAGATTCTCTGTTTGGCATAACAAGCTCTGAGGCCGTGCTGCTGGGAGAAGGGCCAGCCCGACTTTGGCCGCAGGTAATGTGACCTGGTTTAAGATTACACCAATGAGGGCAACCTCAGCCTTTAGGACTTCATGGCTGGCAGTTAAGGTTTAAGCAGCTGCCTTTGTTGCTGCCAACTCGGGTTACTGGTGTCCTGCCTTACCCTCATTTCCTGCAGGGGAAAAATATTCTAGCGAAAAGGGCGCTATTGCTTACCTTCCTATTGAATTCCTAATAAGAAATTTAAGAAAACTACAAAAAGGGTTGAGAAAAGTAATGCATCTGCTAATGTGAAAAACAAAAAGAAGTTCATTTCCATTCTCTCTACCTCTCATCTCACCTCAAATTCCCTTCTGCACACACAGAGAAGTAGATTTTTAAATTCTGGTTATAAAGGTATTTATTAAGCCAAATAACTTAGATATACTGATGGGAAAACAAATTTCAACATAAAAATTGATTTAATGTGAACTGACTCATCACATTCTTGGTATTTTTATGCATATTCATTGATGAACAGAAGAAGATGCAAATTCACAAGGTAAAGAGGACAGAAGTGCCCTGGAGGGCAGGAACCCTCTGGGAGGGGCAGGGGAGCCAGCTGGGAAGGAAGCCACTCATGGGGACCTGCTGACCTTGAAGAGATGACCAGCTGCAGGGTCTCCTCCCTTAACTCAAGGTCAAAGCGGGAGCTCAAGGAGCAGAGGCCAGCAGGGCTCAGGGGCACGTGCCACAAGTGCTCAGGCAAGGCTGTGACCCTCACAGCAGGGGAAGCAGCTCCAACTGTGTGCCCACAAAACGCACCATCCCAGCTGGAACACCGCTGGTGCCAGGGGCTGGGGTGACCGTGTCACCTGGGCCTGTGCTGAGGTCACAAGGCCTCCTGCTTGCTCTGGGGTCCCTGCAATAAATAACCCGGGGAGGAGGAAGGGAGAGGGGCAGGAGGGCCGAGATCACACTCTTCACGGGTTGGCTTCTGCAAACTTGCCCTGCTGCACCCACGCTGAGTGCCTGAGACCCATGGCTATATTTTTTGGACGATGGGGAATCTGTTTCCCTTTTTCCCATCCCCTAATTCAGGGGTCCTCAAACTACGGCCCGCGGGCCACATGCAAATACAAATATTGCATTTGTTCCCGTTTTGTTTTTTTACTTCAAAATAAGATATGTGCAGTGTGCATAGGAATTTGTTCATAGTTTTTTTTTTTAAACTATAGTCCGGCCCTCCAAAGGTCTGAGGGACAGTGAACTGGCCCCCTGTTTAAAAAGTTTGAGGACCACTGCCCTAATTGCTACATCAGTATCTTATCTACTAGGAATCCCAGGGAACACCCCCCCCCCTTAGCTCAGTATACAAACAAACACAAATGCATTGCAATGAGAACATGCAAAATAAGGTGTGGGGCCTCATTCTCCAGCTCCCCCACCTGCAGGACCTCTGAAGTACCTGAACACAGACCTAAATTCACCTGTCACCCAGGTGCTTAGGACATGCAGGAGATGACCCAGTTACAGACACGCTCCTTCCAGAGAGACGGGGCACAGACACAGAGGTGAGGACCGAAATTCATACCTCACTTCCACCAGCAATACCTTATACAGACACCACCCGCAAGCGATAGTGCCCCAACTCAAATCAAACTCTCCGTCCAGGTACAAGGGTGTCTGCGCGGAGCCAGGGCGGGGCCCTCCCGGCCGGGAAACCATGGGTGGGCACTGAAGCTCCAGGCACCTTGGTTTCCTCATCTGTGAAATGGGAATACCCTCACCTCTCAGAACTGACTAATAAACAGCGGCTCCAGGCACCTTGGTTTCCTCATCTGTGAAATGGGATCCCAATACCCTCACCTCTCAGAACTGACTAATAAACAGCACCTAGAACAGGAACGATTATTACTGCTGCCATCTGAGGAAGCAGTTTATTCTCAGATGCATGCATTTGATAAGGGCTTTAATAGATGCATGTGGGGAGATTTTGCCCATTTACCTGCAATTACTGCATTCTACAAGGAGATGCATTTTGACTCGGAAAAAAAAAAAGAATATAACTGAGACATGCAGTCATTGTCAAAGGCCACAAAAAATACTTTTAAAAATCAGCACAGTCATGGCAGATTAACCTTGGCAACTTCCTTCTCCCGGGACTGACTATAAATAATTTAAGGAACTAAAGACTTCTCTTCAGAAATCAGAACACTCGTCTGCCTGAGAGGCCCTACAGTGTATCCCCAGCCCTGTCACACTCGCCCAGGGCACCCACCCGCACCTGAGCACCAGGCCCTGCTGGCCCGTTCCCACCCAGGGAAGGGGCAGATCAGAATACAGTTAATTTGAAATGACACGGAGAAGCCAAAAGCCACCTGAAGGGAACGTATCTTTTTGGAAGAGATCCCACCTCTTCTCACTAAAATGGTGGCAACAGAACCTTCGATAACCTCAGAAGGGCTCCCTTCCTGACATCTTTCCACCTCGCGCCCCTCCGTTGTCAGCAGCCTGTCCACTGGTGTAAGAATCCGCTCCTCCTGCCCTGAGGGACAGGGCAAGGCATTTCAGCCACAATATTCCTGGCCGCGTTCCCAGCCAGGACTGGAGCTTGCTCTTGACCCCAGGATCTGGTGGAGATGCCAGGACGGGCTGGTTTGCTGCCCGGAGGGAAAAGGGCAGCTGGCTCCGGGGCCAGGCCCTCCACCTGCACGTACCCTGTGTCCAGGAAGTGTAACTCCAGGAGGAGGTCACACTCTGCCGCTATGGCGCTACCTGGCTCAGGCCCGAGGCCAGAAGGCACAGACAGCCCACACGGTCCTCCATCCTCATCTCTCATTCAGTCGCTGTCTTTAATAAACGATCATCTCTCATTTTAATAGATGAACAAGAGCAAACAGGATTTTCCTACTCTGACTAGACATGTGGTACACACTGAAATGTTCAAAAAGATGCTGGCTATGCCCTGGCCGGTGTTGGTCAGTAGTTAGAGAGTTGGCCCATGCACCAAAGGGTCGTAGGTTCAATTCCAGGTCAAGGGTACACACCTAGGTCGCAGGTTTGATCCCCGGTCTGGTCGGGGATCCTGCTGGAGGCAACCAATCTATGTGTCTCTCTCACATCAACGTCTCAATGTCTCTACCCTCCTCCCCCTTACACTCTCTCTAAAAAAGCAATGGAAAAAATATACTCGAATGAGGATTAAAATAAAAAGATGCTGGCCTTTGTACATACAGGGTTCCAAGTCGCCACACCCTCAGCCCACTCTGGTGAAGGCAGAATTCATTCGCAAATAAGTTTTTTAAACCACACTGTCTTCCTTCTTCGTTTCTGTGACAACAAGCCCAGATGGTCCTGTGGAAGCTCACAGCATGATATCAGTCCCTCTGCAATGGCAGCAGCTCAAAACAGGAGGACAGGTGGGTGCTATTATAGTAAATAACTTCTAAGAGCCCTGGTGGCTTTAGAAATTCAATGATTCACTTTATGGTAAAATAAGAAGGCTTTTAAATCAATTTTTCTAATTCTCTCAGCTACTAAACGACAGCCCAAGCAAAAGAGACTTAGAAGGGAACGTGGCTGGCCTGCACGAAGGAGCGGTGTGTGTATGACATGCGCATGTCTGAAACCAGCATCCTATTTCAGGACCAGAACACTGCCAGTACCCCAGCAGCCTTCTCCACACCCCCTCATGGTACCCACCTCCAGCTCCAGACATAACCCCAGGCTGACTTTCAGAACAACCATTTGCTTGTTTTTTTTGGTTAATATATTTTTATGGATTTCAGAAAGAAAGGGAGAGGGAGAGAGAGACAGAAACATCAATGATGAGAGAGAATCATTGATCGGCTGCCTCCTGCACACCCCCTACTGGGGATCGAGCCTGCAACCCGGGCATGTGCCCTTGACCAGACCCTTCAGTCCACAGGCCGGCGCTCTTTCCACTGAGCCAAACTGGCCAGAGCTGCTTGCTTTTCTTTATAGTTGTGCCATTTATGCCTCTACTGATACACAGTATTACTTCATTTGTCTTTAGCTTCAGAGGAATGTAATATACTACATGCATTCTCTCTGACGTGTATCTGGTTGGATGGTTAATCTACATTGATGTGCATGCTGAGCGGTATTTAATGCTCTGCTCTATGGCTCTTCTACAAACCTGTTCGTGCAATCTTGCTAACAGACATTTGCTAATTATAAGTGATGCTGCCGTGACCAGCCTTGTCCACGTATCGCAGAACACACTTCCAGGGCCTCCCCAGCCTGGGTCGGCGTGTAGGCACCTCCAAGTTTACGAGGTGAGGCCGCATGGCTTTCCCAAACCCTCCCTGGAGCCTGCATGGCTGTCAGATGAGTCTAGGTCGGTGGTCGGCAAACCGCGGCTTGCGAGCCACATGCGGCTCTCTGACCCCTTTAGTGTGGCTCTTCCACAAAATACCAGGTGCGGGCGCGCATGTACAGTGCGATTGAAACTTTGTGGCCCATGCGCAGAAGTCAGTATTTTGTGGAAGAGCCACACTCAAGGGGCCAAAGAGCCACGTGTGGCTCGCGAGCCGCGGTTTGCCGAGCCGCAGTTTGTCGACCACTGGTCTAGGTATTTAAGGAGGCAACCGTTCAGTAAGTTTTACCAAAATGAGTTGAAGAAGAAAACAAAAACAAGCATATCAATGGGCAAGAGATTAGTTTGAGATTAATTTGGAGTTCTAACCTCTGAGCTAACAGAACAATACACCAGATTCTCACATTTCACCCTGAAGCTCTGACCCTGAGAGAACAGGATACCCCAGATGTTTCCCCTGCTATTTCTATCTCAACTGAGTTCCCCTAAGAGTTCCTCCTATTTAAAACTCCACACGCGCAACTGCCAGAAAGGAACTGCTCAGAGACCTGGGCAGAAACGCCATCTCTAACCTCCGAATGGCCTGCGCTCTAAAGCTTTCTTAGTAAATCCTCCATTACTCAATTTCAGGAATGGGTCTCCCCAAAGACATCATGCTATAGACCAGTCTTAGGGTCCCAGGGGTTCCCTCAAAAGCCTATTTAATACACAATAACTCGTCTATGCTACTAGTGTGGGTTGGAGCAGAGACAGGGAGGAGGAGGAGTGGAAGCCAAAGGCACCAACCTTCCTGCCATTAGGGAGGACGGGGCCCAGGCAAAAGGCAGAGGCCGGCCCGCGCCTTCGCAGCCTTCGACTTGCCCAGGCCTCCTTCCCAGGCTCCTCCCCCTCAGCCCACCAGGCGCTAGCAAAGCAAGCAGGGAACAAGGCTTTGGTCTCCAGACCCCCTGACACGCTTAAAACTGAGTATCCAAAGAGCTTTGGTTTTGTGGGTTCTTCCTCTCCCCTACTGATTCTATCTATATAAGACTTAGATACCTAATATGGATACTGACCACATTACAATGAAAACTGAAAACGTTTAAAATATTAATTTCTTTAAAGGTAATGATATACCCATTACACGTTAACAATAATACTTTCTATTTAAAATATCAGTATTTTCAAAACTAATCAGGAAGAAGGCTGGCCCGTTTCCCATTGGGAGACTGGCTCTGACAGGATTCTCACATCCGCTCTGTCGTGATGTCACAGGCCACCCAGCCGTGAGAAGACGTCACTCCGCACTGTGGGAAGAATGAGGGTGAGAAAAGCGAAGACTATACAGCAGGTCCATGAATAACATAATTGGTTCAACATCGTTTGGTTATATCACTGATGGCACGCCTTAGGAACTTAACTCTTTTCTATCAATTACCCAACAGTAAAATTGGCTTCGTTATACTAGTACATTGTTTTGCTTAAAGTCCCAAACCTATCCACATTAACTGAGGACTTAGTGCATTTACCTCCTGTGGAAATAGCTCTAATTCAGTTCTTGAGGAGCAAACGGGTCCTGGAACCACACTTTGAGAACCACTGCCCTAAAGCAATACCCCTCAAATGCTTTTGCTCAAGAATCCCATCACCAAAGAATTTTACTACAAACCGTCAATTATGCTTTAGATATACTATTGTACTAGCATATTACATATCCCCAAATAGACACCTGAAAATGATAAGCTATAAATAAACATCTGTAAGAAGCTTTTGACATTTTCTTCCACCCCCTGCTTTGGCGAATGCAGAGCTCATCCTCCCTGGAATCAGCATTTCCTTTTCTTCAGCCAAGTCCCTCTGAGCTGCCACGGGAAAGACAGTGATATGACAGGGCAGTGTACACCAGTCACCAAAAATTGTGCTGATATAGAAGGTGTGTCCTTGATCAAATAAATGCTACTCCTGATTTGGGGGCCAGGCTCCACAGTGAGAGAAATGGGACAGTGTGTATGGCTGAACCCCAAGCCCAAGAGCCCTGCGTGTGCAGGCCAGTCTTGCAGGAGTCTGCCCAGGGTCAGCTCCCCCACTCTGCACCTGCCCCCCTCCCTCCCCAGGAGCCTGGAGGGAACAGGGAAGGCTGCACACCTGTCCAGGGGCAGAACCTCTTCCCTCTGCTCCCCTGGCAACACGACAGGGGCCATCCTCCTGGCTTACAAACTAAACAAAGTAAAACCTCTACTGGTTCATATTCAGCAACCCAATCGGAGTGGAGTAATGCAGACCTGGAAGGCAGCTCTAAAGGAATGGTGAAGGAATGGTTCCATCATTCCTTGCGCGCTCCTGTCATCTTTTGTTATTCCTGTGAGCGATGACAACAGAAAGCGCAGGTGCCCCTGAGAGCTGTGCCTTGGAACAGGTCCTACATCAAGAGCAGAGGTGAGTCCCTCAGGGACACAGGTGAGGCCACCTGAGAAGCCCACCAGCAGCAGGCTAATGATGAATATGCCAGTCTGCTTAAGTCTAGGCGGAGAAGGTGGGCTGAGGGCAGGCAGTCGGTGAGGCAGCCCGGCTCGGGCTTAAGCAGTGGCGGGTGGAGTGGTGAGAAGGGACCAGAAGGGAATGACCACAAACGGAAAAGCAATTAGATCTGTCAACTGACGTGATGGAAAAGCAACGGCCCTGACATACCGAAAACGTCTCCACAGACTCTTGCGCAAAAGATGCTTAATTTTTAATGAGACAAAATCTTGAACAAGACACAAAATTACCACAACTGAGTATTCAGTCAGAAAGTGACCTTTTCCTTTTGTAAACAAGTATAAGCAAAGCCAAACTGGTATTTATTTATATCTCAATGTCTCATTGCACAGGATCTGGCCAAGGCTAAAGGCACGATGGCTTGGGAAGGGCATCTTCCAGGGGTGGTTCCTTCAGAAGCCTGTGCTAAGGCTGCACTGTCATCTCACAGGTGGGCCAATGAGATCCAGTGCCAGGTGCCCCATCCCCAAAACCAGGACCACACACCCAGTGGACAGTGGCTTAGCCACTGTGCCTGTTCCCAAGTGCCCTGCTGCCCTGGACCTCAGCCCGCCCTCTCACCCAACAGGCACTTCTTACTTTGCCAAGAAAAGCCAGGTTGTACGCTGGATTTTCTTCCCTTCCACGCCCAACCAGCTCTGCTGCTAACTTCCCTGCTGATTTCCGAGAAGAAAGAGACTCGGTCTTTCCTCGAATAATCTCCCTCGGATCCCTTGGCTTCTGTTGGAACCTGCTTCATTTATTGATTAGATCACTCCCACCCCTGACCCCTCACCCCTGCAGATGGATTCAAGGCCCCAGCCGTCCAGTGCAGGGACCGTCCCCACCTCCCAGCTGCTGCAAGGTTTCAGAGGTGACACCAACAGAACACGAAAATCTGCTTAGTAATGGTGCTCTGTGCATGTCATCTCAACAAATCAGAGGGCCCCGCACCTCTGCTCCCTGCGGCCCAGTCCTGAGCCTGCACTGCCCACAGGGAGTGACGCCGCCGGGCTCGGGTGCAGCCCATGGCCACACATCCCAGGTGTGACGAGGGCAGCACAGACCAGTGCTCCTCTCAATCTCCCATCACCCCCATCTCCAAATTCTCCAAGTGATAAGGCACTTCCAGAATCCGGGATTAAGGTGCTCTGATTATTAGTTATACAGAAATTAAGCTCTGTCCCTTTAAGTGCAATCCATAAATGCTGGTCTAAATTAGTGCTGACAGAGCTTAACAATAGGTTCCCAGAGGCATGGGGCCCCCTCGATCAAGGAAACCTTGTAAGTCCTTAAATAGTACAGGTCGCAGCACCTCACCACTGCAATGACATCACCCAGAAAGCCAGGCACACGGTGCAAAGCTGTCTCGGTGTCATTAAGACTGAGTGGCTGGGGACCCGCACACCCAGGGACTCTGAACCACTGGTGAAAGAATCACTGGGACCGCTTGAGGAGAAGAAAGGCTCCAGACCGAATCTTTCGTTTAAATAATAATTTTTTTTAATCCTGGGGTCAAATGCAACATGCTGCCCTAGCCCGGCTCTCTCTTCACAGCAGCCCACGTCCCTGGCCGTGGGTGCTGGGTTTCAGAAACTGTGGGTGAATCTAAGGAGCCAATGCAGGAAAGCGTTTCACCCAGAGCTGAAGAAATGGGGGTGCCGTCCACTGCAGTGACTGCGCAGCTGCTACTGCCCTAAGTCAACAGGATGGAGTGACAACCACAGAGGAAGGGCAGCCAAAGGCAGCTCGTGCGGTTAAAGATGTCCTTCCACGCATACGCAGCTGAGCACCGCAGCTTTCCTGTTCAGTGCTCTGTGTACAGGCTCAGCGAGCTGCTGCCAGAACTCAGAGAAAGCCGTGGAAGAAAGGGAAAGCCCGAGCTGTGAGCTTTCACCCTCTAATAAATAGGTAAGTGGTTGCTAATGGCAACAGTCTCCCTCCCCCCAATTTTAAGTCTGTGCACACACAGCCTCCATGGCCCTCTATAACATGCTACTCTGGTCATGTTTCTGTAAAAAAAAAAGTCACCCATGGAACATGCAGGCACACGTGTGTATAAAGAGGTGTGTGCACAGCCTTGCAGGGAGGAGTGAGGCACTGCAAAAGGAATGCGATTTAATTCCAAATGCACAGTCTTTCCAAGCTGATAAGGAGCTGGCAGCGCAGAGGTATCCGTGTGAAGACAGTGACGGCATGCTTATGCCACGTGGCCGTGGTGGAAAAGATTACATCATCTCCTTTGTGCAAAGATGAGCTGCGGGGGAAGCAACTGCTCGCTAGTTTAAGCGCCACACGGGGCTGCGCTACAGTTGGCTGCAGTTTCTGTGAGTGACAATCGCCCTTATTTCTCCTTTGTGTCGAAAATAAAACATGCCCCAAAGACGGTAAAATCATGTAGCATGGATTCTCTAACAAATTCATAGTCACCGTTTCCCTGTGCTTTCTGAAGCACACAGTTTCTTAACAGGAAAATTCCAAAAACTGGGAAGGGGAAATAGGTCTTTTTATGAACTAGGTAAGAAAATCGGCAGAACATCATTCATTCCAGACCCACTCGGTGCAAGGTGGGTGCAAGGTGGCATGTTACGGACTTACACCTGGTCGCCACGTTCTCTCCCACCGTGAGCTGGAGCAGCTCTGGGCGTCAGGGAACTCTGCTCTCCACTCCTTTTAAAATGACCCTATTAAACAGGCCAGCCAGGAGTCCGCTCAGAATGGCATTATTGCCCAGAATCCTGCTCAACAAATGTGTCCTGTGAGTAAATGTCTGTCCTTCACCTTCCCTGAACCTCATCCTCAGCTTTGCAACAAAGTACTTGTGCCCAAGGGTCTGTCCAGCTGTTGACCTCGACACATGCAAATTCAACTTACACAAAGAACAAATGAAAGCCCCAACCACATGAACACACTCTCCACCCATAAGTCCCTCCTCTAAAGCCCAGACAGTTCAGCTGTTTTTCAAGCCAAAGTAATAATGAAGGTGTCCTCCTCACCCCGCCCCCCCCATCACCCCCATCCCGCCCCTGCCTTTGTAAATGGCCTTGGCCTGGAGTGATGGGCAGTCAGCAGAGGGGTCAGCCTCTCTGAGGGCTGAGTGTTATCAGCTTTAGAGGGATGGCTCTAGGACCCAGAAATCCGCTGAGCCAGAAATCATTTTCCACCTTTCCACTTGCAGGTCTGCTTCACCAGCAAGACCATTTCCACGTCTCTGCCCATGTCCACTGCCTTCTTCCATATTTCCACATCTCTGCCCATGTCCACTGCCTTCTTCCATGTAGAAGCCACACACCCACCTCTGAGAAACACCACACAGCTCAACCTGCAGAATACATGTTTGTAGGTGTGCGTCCCATAAAAACTCCATCAGGAAGTCCAGTGAATTTCCCAAAACCATTTTCAAATTATCAAGAATTTTTTCAATAACTTCAATTTCTAAGTTACCCTATAAGAATGAACTCCTTTAAAGACTTTACTTTTGTGCTCGCTTCGGCAGCACATATACTAAAATTGAAACGATACAGAGATTAGCATGGCCCCTGCATAAGGATGACTCGCAAATTCGTGAAGCATTCCATATTAAAAAAAACAGACTTTAATTTTTTATCATAACGGTACACCCAAATAAAACTGTTCACTTAAATTTGAAAATAACTAAATTGCATATTATTAGAATTTTTCATAATTCAGACTGATCTTCCCTAGAATTCCCAGGTTTACATCAACATACAAAACAAAGGATGAAGGCAGCAGAGCCCAAATCCCCACTGTGACAGTCAGGGGACATTCCCGCGGTCCTGAACTTGGCTCAGACTGGGGCAGAGGGGGGAAGTGCCCCTGCATCCTAACAACCAACCGCAGGCACATCTGCAAGGCCTCCGGGGAGACCCCCAGCCCAGCGGAGCCCTGGTGCTGCTCCCAGCTCTGCGGGCCAGGGAAAGAGAGAGGGCTGCAAAGACAGTAGCTGGCTCTTTCCAGTTTGGGAGGGCACACATACTGCTGGTGTGGCCAAAGGGACCGAGGAGAGAGGCAGGAAGACAGCGGACAGGCCAGAGGGCCCCCGCAGAGGGGGCGGAGTGGGGTGCACCCCCACGGGGAGATCTGGAGGGAAGTGTAAAAAGGTCACCAGGATGTGCAGAGATGGACGCAGGGAGAGGAAAGTTAAATTTAAGTTTTAAATTTAAGAGATGTAAGGTATAAAACTTTAATACTGTTGATCCTGAAATTAAGTTACATTTTATTTTTCTGTTTTAAAAAGGCGTCCTGTTTGTTTTGAACTTTTGCCTTCTGATTTAAATTGTTTCAAAGACAATTTAAATAAAAGAAACGGTTTAAGTTGAGAGGAGAAGTAAAATTTACAAGGGATTTAAACAAATCAAGGGGCTGGATAATGTTTTCCCCCATTATATCATTAACTAAGTTACTTTCCAGAAAGATCAAGACGTATTTAATGCACACTCTAGACCAGTGGTTCTCAACCTGTGGGTCGCGACCCCTTTGGGGGTGGAACAACCCTTTCACAGGGGTTGCCTAAGACCATCGCAAAAGACATATATAATTACATATTGAAAACATATATATAATTACATATTGTTTTTGTGATTAATCACTATGCTTTAATTATGTTCAATTTGTAACAATGAAAATACATCCTGCATATCAGATATTTACATTACGATGCATAACAGTAGCAAAATTACAGTTATGAAGTAGCAACGAAAATAATTTTATGGTTGGGGGTCACCACAACATGAGGAACTGTATTAAAGGGTCGCGGCATTAGGAAGGTTGAGAACCACTGCTCTAGACCTAAGTAGCTTCCATCTTTACCTGTTTGGAATGTAGACACCATATCCTCAAAACTCAAAATAAGCCATCTAATTCCACAGCCTCATTGAACTGAAAAGGCAACCATTTGACTAATGGGCTTTAGGAAGGTCAACCCGCTGCATGGCAGAGTGACAATAAAACCACGGGCCACCAATAGGCTGGATTCTGAAGCACCGGTACGCTCTTCGGCACTCGCTCTGCTCAATGACCTCTGTGTGCACAGGGAGTCTGCCACAGAGGCTGCGGACCCGCACAGAGAAGCCCTTCCACGAGGCATCGCCCATTCACGGCAGCAGAGTTGTCACCAGCTTGGCCCGATGCACGCCATCATTAAGCAGTGACAAGCACGGCTCTTAAGAAAACAAGATTTTTGTTAGCAGCTGCCTCAAAAATAATCTAAGCCTTTCTTCTCTTAATCTAAAGGTGGAGGAGGGGAGGGAAGGAACGGCAAACACTGCCCTGAATGAGAAGTTGTCATTGCAGAAAAGACGGAGCCATTTGAAAACTGTACACTGATCCTATCACACACATTCAAAAAGAATGTTCCAGCTGAAATAAGACCCTTCGGTGAAAGGAGGGCTCAGAGGTCTGGGGTGCACTCATGTAGAAATTATGCCAGCATTTGACAGGTGCAAAGAAGCTTTCACAAAAACCTAAGTGCCCTGGACAACTGGACACACCACAGAACCGCAACGTTAGAAGTTGAGAAGGGCAGAACGATTACAAGGGAAAACATTAGACATGCTTCATCACAACACGTGCTCTCTTTTCACTCACCCCAAAGACTCACTAGCTTTTTCAAACTTTCTGTCAGCTACACTTTAGCGTTTGCTGCAGGGAATTTTGTACATGTAGCTCTCCACGTTAACATAGCACACGCCCAAACCTCATCCTCCCTGTGCTCCCTGCAACCTCCCTATGAGAGCCGGACCCCACCCGCACCCACCAGGAATCTCCCCTCCCTGAACGCACAGTAAGGAGCAGCACAGTCCCGGCCCCTGCTCAGGGTGCTTGGTGAGCTTCACTGGGGGACAGTGTGGCCCCAGGGGCCATCGGGACTTCGGGTCTATCTAATGATTACTGCTTCTTTTCTCTAACGTTGTTAACATTATAATTCAGCGAAATAACAGGGTAAGTCGATTTCTAGGGCCTGGCCTGAGAGCCTGGCCACTAGGAATAATTCTACAGGCAAACACATTCTAGGCTATAAATAACCGATTCAGAAAGGTTGGCCATAAGCTGCGTGGCCATATTCGATATACTCCAGTGAAAACTCAACAGCCTTAAAAGAAAGCATCGGTTTCTACGTTCCCCAAGTCAAAGAGGTGAGTCGGCCTTTTCTACAAGGTTTGCCCTGTTTAGGGCAGACACAGCCAAACCCTAAGTCAGAACTCCTATTCATTTCTATCTCGAATGCTGTGAATTCAAAAGGAAATCTCAACTTCAGTGTGTTCCTGAAAAGCAACTTCAAATGCAAAACAGCCATCTTTACGAAAAACAGGTTGTCTTTTTTACAGTATTAGGATCTACTTAGATGAAAGCAACATCCATCCCCATGTTACCAAAGCATTCTATTCAAAGATCTTAAAGTTTTTCCATGATGTTTATTTTCCTTATTGTAACTAAGGGACCAAAAGCATAAAATGCCAAATCAACTCACGTCTGTCAGGCAGTGGCTGAGCAGTAGCCAACCAGACCCCATGCAGGACCTGAGGCGCCCCTCCCTAAGAGGGAGCCCTCTGCACCCCCTGCCCAGCTGCACACGGGGTGTCAGTGTTAGCATGCTAGCTGGATTGCTGAACAGCAAGCGGTAAGCTCAGATGAGGCCTTTGCTACTTTTCTAGAAAATATCCTCTATTTGATGAATTAGGAAGCTTGAGGCTCCTGGCATGCCCATACCGAAAACTGATCATACAAGAAAAAAACTAAGGAAAAATATACACAATTAAGGGAAAAAACTGCCAGCCTACAAAAGTCGATGTGGTCTTTTAATGCACTTAATTATTTTCACGGCACGTTTTCCTTATTCAATGTATGAGAAAAGCAAATACTGGGAAAAACATTGGCTGATAATATCCTCCTTCTGAATCATTAAAAAAAAAAAAAAAAAAAAACAAGGC
>NW_005362626.1:5463855-5544403 GCF_000412655.1 Myotis brandtii | reverse complement strand
TGCAGACTGAAGTGTCCCAGGTTCGATTCCGGTCAAGGGCATGTACCTTGGTTGCAGAACAGCTGATCGATGTTTCTCTCTCATCGATGTTTCTAACTCTCTATCCCTCTCCCTTCTTCTCTCTAAAAATTCAATAAAATATATTAAAAAATTCAGAGAACTACATTCATTACCGTCCGACCAGTAGCTATGACACACAATGACCACCAGGGAGCAGATGCTCAGTGCAGGAACTACCGAGCTGCAGTGACTAGGCAGCTGTGATTCTTGGGTGATGCACCCGAAACCAGAGAGGAGGGAGCCTGATTCTGGGGTGCGTCACCCGAAAACCACCCTTTCGCAATCCGGGGCCCCTCGGGGGATCAGCATGCCGGTTTCAGCCCAATCCCCACAGGCCAGGCCTCTAGTAAGATATAATGTTTTCTCGTTATCCTCTCTATTTGAAGTATATCTTCCCAAAAATCATTTTCTAACTTAAGAGACTCTCATAATAAAAGTGGCTATTAGAACAGGCAGGTCCGTGGAAACTCTTTAAAATCAAATACCACAAAGAAAAATCAACCAAGGACTCTATAAGCTAAAAACAACTTGGTAGAAGTGAGGGAAAAGTTTACTACCATTAGGGAATATAAACTTAAATCAAAATTAAATTAAACTTAAAAAAAAAACCACTCCATTCCTCAGCTATGGGCTGAAATTGAGAGAAGGAGGATAAATGGGAATGAAGAGGAAAGGGAGAATGACAGCAAAACATGAAAGAAGACAGAGCAGCCCGAAAAGCCTGAAATAAGACCCTTCAGAAAGAAGGGCGTGGGGGCGCCCATAACCCCACCCCACCCTCCCCGCTCCTCCTGAGCCCCTCAGCTGGGGGGTAGGAGAAGAGTCTCCACCCCACACCTGCTGGCTTGCCCACGTGGCCGAGTGGGGGGGCTCCCCCGCTTGCTCACCACTGCGTGTGTCTGTTCGGAAAGTCTCCGCTGCTGGAACTTACTGGCAGCATGTAATTCACCTCCCCCAGCAGAGAGGGAACTTAGAGGGGGTGGGGCCAGTGTTTCCCATTTCTGCTTTATTTTCCAGCAATCAATACACTCCATGGTGGGAATTCAAGGAATCAAAGAGCAGATAAAACAAGTATTCACTTGTGAAAGTGTGGATACAAAACCAGAAACCTCTCTATGCCTCTTGTGAAGATTCCCCTTATGGGAATCTCTATCACCTGTAATAATATTTTTAATTACAAAAATGAGAAAACTTTAGATCTGCACAGGATGGTCTCTTTTGTGTTTTATGTTTAACAACTTTATTCAATGTACAAATTTTTACTACATACATGATACATATATTCACATTCTAAGACCATAGTAATGGAATGGAGAAAAGAACTTGCTACCGGTCAGCTGAAAACACCAATCAGAACAGCAGCATGTGGTTAAGAGCCAAGGAGTAAGACCACACTGCTTGAGTTCCAAACCTGGCTTTGCCCTTTAGGAGCTGTGTGGCCTGCGGTGAGTCATTTAACTTCTCTGCATCTCAGTTTCCATATCTCTAAAACACTACATCCACCTTGTAGTGCTGTAGTGAGAATCAGAGTTAACACAAGTCAAGGTTTAAACCAATGCCTGGTATACACTAAGACCCATAAGTGACCATGGTTGTTGTGGTTGTTGTTATTTAGAATGCTGTTAAAATAATATTTCCTTTTCATTTTAGTAAAAATTAAAACACTCAAATATATTGCTACAAAAACTGTTCCAAGCTACCCACAAAATATAATGTGTCCCATGTTCGGCAGTGACAGGCTACACAGCTGATACGACTGGACTATCTAATGTGTAAAACTAGAAGCCAATGTGATTATAGACAGTGTCTGGGGAGGGAGTGAAGAAGTAAGACCTAAAGTGAGCAAATGATGTTTCAGATCATAAAGTACTGCTTTGCCTCCTTTAAACTGTGTTATTTAAAATGAAATAAAATGTGAAGAACGCTACAGAGTTTTAGAGCTGAAAATGTCTCTGTATCCACAACAATATAAATAGGTTATAATAGGAATGGAGTTTCAATTGCATTAAAAGCTCTAATGACTTTTTTGAAGTGCACAGTCTTAGTTAGCGACCGCTCGCAGATTCTATCTACCCTCCTAGGCTGCTCCCACTGTGTCCAGTAAAGAAAACCCTAATTGAGTTATTGGTTTTACGAAGCAGATTTCATGATCACACTAAACGATCCCTAAAAAAATTACAAAATCTTCTGCCTGCTCTGTAATTCTACTGCTTTCCCAAAATCAATATCATTTGATTCCCTATCTTGATATAAGGCAAATTTATGGTGTTCAAAGGATAATTACCTAACTATGAATTTGAATATGTATGAGAAAGCCCCCCCAAAAGGCCTACATTTGTAGTTAAAATGAAAGAAAGGTATTTGGAAAATACTCTTCTTTAAATAAACCCCCCCAAATTGTTTCAGAGATATTCACCAAAAATAAAAAAACAATCAAAGTGGCATTTCTGTTTCTTTCAGCGTATTCAATGCACTGCTATTTCCTTAAGAAATTATCATTGGTATTTTTTAAAATATATTTTATTGCTTTCAGAGAGGAAGGAAGAGGGGGGAGGGGGAGGAGGAGTTTTTTGGAGGAGGGAGAGGGGGAGGGAGAGGGAGAGGGAGATAGAAACATCAATGCTAAGCGAGAATCACTGACCAGCTGCCTCCTGCACGCCCCCTACTGGGGATCGAGTCTGCAACCCAGGCATGTGCCCTGACGGGGCATCAAACCGTGACCTCCTGGTCCCTAGGTCAACACTCAACCACTGAGCCATGCGAGCTAGACTATCATTGGTATTTTAATCACTCAGGCACTCTATGGACCAAAGGACTGTTGTTAAAAACCTGTTTCATAATACATGAGAAATATTATAAATTTCAAACCTTTATCTATTATATTAAAAAATAGGTTTTGTCAACAGCTTTAATGAAGAAATCCCATCTTGCCCTGGCCAGTTCGATTCGGGTCAGGGCACATGCCTGGTTTGTGGGCTCAATCCCTAGTAGGGGTTGTGCAGGAGTCAGCCAACAGCCGTTTCCCTCTCGCATCACATGGATTTCTCTCTCTCTCTCTCTCTCTCTCTCTCTCTCCCTCCCTCCCTCCCTCCCTTCCTCTCCCTTCCTCTCTCTCTCTAAAATGCAATAAAAATATTTTTAAAGGGAAAAACAAGAAATCCCATCTTGATAATAAAAATAAAAAAGAAAGTAGGTAGAAAAATTGAAGCTTTTCAAATTCAAACCAATTGGTAGATCTGCAGAATTTTATCAGATAATGATGACTGGGGTCCTGTTATCTATGACTTCGTATAACATGGACTTTTCCGCCTTCAGTAAGCTGTCAGTAATCTTTCCTGTCTGAAAGGCCTGCCTCCCCCAGGGAAGGCATGCAGGCTGCCTCCTGTGTCACAGCACGTGGCAGGCAAGCCCACTCCGTACAGCTGAAAGGGTTTTGGAAAATGTCTGGCTGGTTAACAGATGCTTGGCTTGGATTTCCTCCCAAATATGTTTTTAATGCTGATAATGCTTAAATGCAACTGTTCACAGCAAGGAAAAGAGTGAGGGGAATGAAAATCTGCTGTTATGTAAAAAAAGGGGGACAGCCTCAAGATAACAGCTTGGCTATAACTGTACAGTGATTTTCACATACAAAATCCATCAGTCGTTCCCAATGATCTTGTCACCGGAACTCCTTTGTCTTCGATTGTCCCCAATGAGCTCATGATTTGAAAGTCTCCCTACTGGACTGCATGTAGTAGAAATAACTGACCCCATTTTTATAAATCACTTATCAGCTAGAATAAACCAATGTAACCACACTGTATTCATAATAGGAAGTACACTTCAGGCTTTACTTGGTTACCAAAGCCTTCTTCCAAAAACCTGTATGATTCCCATTAACTTTATTATTATTTGAAAACTTATTACTCACAGACTAAAGACAAAATCCTGCAAAATAGCAAAATACAGGCTGCAAAGTAAGGAAAGAAGGTACAGCTGGAAAGACAGGAAAACCTAAAGAACATTTTAGATGGAAGATGGAGTCCTCGGGATCAATTTATAAATTATGTGTGAATTCCTTCAAAATCAAGAAAACACTCCTGCTCCCATCATGGTCCCCTTCCCCCCACCCCCACCCCCTGAAGCATACTTCTTTTTAAAAAAAATATATTTTATTGATTTTTTACAGAGAGGAAGGAAGAGGGAGAGTTAGAAACATCGATAAGAGAGAAACATCAATCAGCTGCCTCCTGCACACCCCCTACTGGGGATGTGCCCGCAACCAAGGTACATGCCCTTGACCGGAATCGAACGTGGGACCCTTCAGTCCGCAGGCCGACACTCTATCCACTGAGCCAAACCGGTTAGGGCTGAAGCACACTTCTTTTAAGGCCAGTCTCAAAGTTCATGAAGCCTTTCCTACAGACAGAGGGAGTGCTGTTCCCTTAGACCCCATACAGTTCCCTATCCATCTTTAGTGGTTGCTGAACTGAACTTTATATTTCCATTATGAAGTCCACAGTCACTTATATTCCTGTACTGTCCCCTCCACACAATGTGAAGGCAGACAATGATGGGAAGAATGTGTGTTTGCACAGTTGGCTCAGCCTGATCAGAATTCAGTTCTGCAACTGGGTGGCCTTTGGTCTCAGAGTCTGTGAAATGGGTGGTAGCACCTGATGAAGTCAGTGAGGATTCAATAGGGAAGTCAATGACCAATCAAACGCCCAGTTAATGGAAGTCAGTTATGTGCTTACTGATTATGTCAACAACATCTCAACATATCCAAGGATCTGGGGGGAGTAGGTTAGGGGGTGGGGTGGGATGACTATTTCTCCCACGTCAGTGTGCCTAAGACCCAAACTTTTGGACCCACGAAAGCTGTCATTGTAGATTGAATCACTGCATATAATTCTTATTCTGTACATTTCAACTAAGTATAGGAGGAGGAGGAGGAGGTACATTTTGAAAGACACCCACAAAAGCACCAGGAAAGGCTGGGGGACGTGGGTTGGAAGAGGTCTAAATTGCTAACCAGAATAGAAAGCTACAAAGTAACTGTTAGACTTTCTATCAAAAACAAATATGTAAGCATAATGTCAGAATGCCATTTATATATTCTGGGACTATTCCCGTTAATTTAATATTTCAATTCTTATTATTTTTAAAATTTGATTATACAGCCACCAGGGGCATTCTGCTCTATACTTCAAGCCCATGCCCAACAATGTCAGATTACATGTGACCTCCTACCATCCTGTATGAAAATACGGCCCAAATGTAGTATTATCACCAGCATCACCATTCGTTGAGTTAATACCATGAACTGGCAACTCTCCTAATTCTACGAAGCGCATGTTTTTATAACCATCTTCCATGATAAACGGAGGTTTTCAGGGGCTCATTAACTAGCAGAGGTGCCAGAGCTGGAGGACATGAGACCAGGGACTTCTCCGCATCACGCAGCCCCATGCAGACAAAGCGGAAAATACCAGGGTCGTGCCCCAGTCTCGTTACAAAACTACACTGCAAGACTTCACTTTAGGGACCGCTTTATGAATCAAAGGAAAAAAGAAGCACAAAAAGTTAAAGAAAATGGACAAAGACTGAATTCTGTTTTTAACACAGTCCTGATGATAAGCACTTGGAGCATCAAGGAGGCAGGGCGCCTGCACCCAGGCCACGTGGTGACAGAGCTGCCGCCAGGAACCAGTCACAAACATGGTAGGACAACGTGGCTTCCGGTTTACTCTGCACGGCAACAGGGAAGGGACCCTGTCTCGGACATTATAAATGTCTTCCAGTATTGAGCAGGATAGTTTAAAAGTTCAAATTGGCATTAAAGAAAACACTGAAATGTTTTTCACCACCTAGTTACTTCTTACTCACAGAGTCCTCCCTGGCATGCAGGGAGCCAGTTCATCCACAAAACCTGCTGTCCCCTCCAGAAACAGGATCACGGTGCATTTTTCCAACTTCTACTTCTATTAACATCTATTAACAACAAATCTGACCCAAACTCAACTTCCTCACATGTAAATCACTCCATATCTCTGACTTAATCGGAACATTATAGTCACTTTTGAATTCATAGAAAATAAAAAGGGAAGCGTATCTTACGTAGCTCTTCTCCATGCCCAGTTTTCTGTAGTCAGGCAGGATAGGGGCAGTGGCTATTCTAAATACCCGGGGTAACACCTTTAACGGTAATCTTTCCCAATAAATAATAACAGCACTAATGCTAAGAAAGAAGAAAAACAGTTGGCTACTAACTCTACTTCAGATAGTAGCTACCTCTCATTGAAAACTAGGCAACCGGGTGTTGGCTCAGTTTGTAAGCTGCCTCCCTTTCAATACCTGGCTAGCAAGTCCGAACCACTATTGGAGGCCAATGGATTATTTATCAGCCAGAGAGCCGAGGTGGGTGCGGATGAAGTGGCCAAGTTCAGGCGTCAGCCAGGCATTTGAAGCACCAGGCTGGCCAGTGACTTCGGTGACTGTGCAGAGGGTCTGATGTCTCAGATTCCACTGTGTCACCTCCATCTGTGTCAAGGCTACAAATGTTGTTGGTTTCCACCCAGCAACTGCTGGCAGCAGCAGGTGTGCGCACCATGTGTGCACAGGCATCTCCAGCGTGTGCCACATCAGCCCCCCCACCCCGCCCCCCAGCTCTGATTCTCTGACGTTCACAGCAGCATGCAAGCCACTTGCTACCAACCCTACGTCACACACACCACACCTACAGCAGCACTACAGTTCCACCGTACCCACTGCTTCTTAATCACTGCACCAACAACCACGTCAGTACCAAAGGAAAGTAACTCTGATGCTGATGAGCGGCAGGAGGTGCCATTCCTCTCTCAGCAGCTTAGAAAGGCGCACCGAGTTCTCACACAGGACAACACGCAGACACCCAGAAACTTCTGGAGAACACCTCTCTCCAGTTATGAAAAGAGGTTGTTTTATGGGCAATTCCACAGAGAAATAAAGTAGCTTAGCGGAAGCCTAGGACTAGAAGGGATGATAAGATTGGGGGGGATGAAGGTTAAGGAGAGTGGGATTTCTTTGATGTGTTAAAGATACCCTAAAATTGACTGTAAGGTTGGGTGTTCAACTCTGTGAATATACTAAAAAGCCGCTGAATCATAGATTTTAAATGGGTGATTTTAGTGCCATGTCAGATGCATGTCAGTAAAACTGCAAAACAAAAAAAGGTTTGGAAATGTTACAAAAACATTCTACATAAAACATTGTTCTGTAGCTGATTAAAAACATACAAACAGAATGGAGGAGAGGTCATTTTGAGTAGACACAGTATAATTATTTCTTCTCTCCTAAAAACACACAAAATTTTGGTATATTTAATAACTAAATAGTGATAAAGTTTAATGCCTTGGCCAAATACTCCTCTGGAGAAATAAATGAATATATTCTAATCAAACAATTTCTGAAATCAACAGTTCTGTTTGGGGCACTGAATAGAAAGAGGACTGCTTATGTGTTCATTACCTTTGCTTGGCCAAGTAGTTTAGTAAAAAAAACTAAGACCTGAAGAATAAACATTTGGATTTTATAATTAAGACTTTTTCCTTAAAATGTTTTTTTTGATATATTAAAAAAGGTGAACATTTTTAAGATTTTGAATCTTGAATTAAAGAAACTACCTTTAAGCCGATTGGTGTGGCTCAGTGGTTGAGCATGGGCCTATGAACCAGGAGGTCACAGTTTGATTTCCAATCAGGGCACATGCCTAGGTTGCAGGCTCAATCCCCAGTGTGGGGCATGCAGAAGGCAGCTGATCAATGATTCTCTCTCGTCACTGATGTTTCTATCTCTCTCTCCCACTCTGAAATCAATAAAAAATACTTTTAAAAAAAGAAACTACCTACCTTTAATCACCAGTAATTTTTTAGTCTTTGGGGACCTTTGATGTTCTGGGAAAACAGCTTTATTAAACTACCCTGTGAAGGACCAAACCACCACAATTCCATATCATTTGAACTTTCATTCTGAGAAATCAACAGCTCAATAAAATTAGCATGGCCCCTACCATGAATAAAGTATTTGTTAAATAGGTGATCTAACTTACCAGGCCAGTGGGTAGAATCTACGGTCGTGTAAGTTTTACGTTTTGTCAAAAAAGTATTGTTTCATCAGCGAAACCACAAAAAGCAAACGTCCCCTCCCTTCCCAAAAGCTTTTGATAACTTTCCCATGAACTCATTCCATAAACACATGCTTATAGATTAGAATGAGTATATACATAAGTGCTGAAATTTCATTATGGTTTTCACATCTGCGGTTTGGAAAGGGAAAAATTTTTCATTTCTCTAGATTTCCAGTTTTTGTAAATTAAACCACATTTGGACCTAGCCAAATGATCACTGGCCAATATTCTCACCTTTAAACTGTTAAAACCATTAATATTTTATATAGTCCTTTACAGTTTTCAAAGCATTTCCCAAACCAATTAGCTCACCCAATGACTAAACCCAGCCTGTAAGATAAATACATCTGTGGTCTACACTTTGGAGAGCAGACACTCTGGGGTCACAGATGAGACATCACCATTTACTGGAGCTAAGGTGGCCAGGAAGCCATAGCCAAAACCTGACAGGTTTCCCCCCAAGTCCCACCCCCCTCCCCCCGTACTCAACCCAGAGCCTGAATTGTATTTTTGATCTGATCTGTTTTATTAATAGAATTTGTTAGTTTGCATAAATAAATTAGATTGCATCATCAGATGCTTAAAATATACTTTTAAAGTATCAAAATAGGGTCTGAAATGAAATGTGCTACAAGTAGCAAACTATACCTCCTCGGTTTGCCTTATATTCTGAACATGTTATGCGAGAATGGATAATATTTTGTTGGGTTTTGGTTTGTTTTCCAGAGATACCATTCCCCGCCCCCCTTAATTCCTTACTAGATCAGAGACCTCAAAAAGAACAAGTGTTCTTCATTCAAGTCTATACTAATATTTTACTCAAATTTTCCAAATTACTGAAATATAATTTCAGGCAAAGTAAAATCCCTTTCTTTTATATACTTTTTAGAAAATAATATTTTAAAAGAAACATAATGCATTTTAACCCAAAGCAAACTAATCCTCTCTTATGAACACGCTGCATTATCGACATTCCTTGAAAATAATCTAGGTTTTTATATGAACTCAAAAAAACGTTAATAGTCATTTCAGACCTTTTCACAAATAAAGCACTTTTCAGTGCCCCACACCTCTGTGAAGTGACCTGATGACAATTCGGACTTTCCTCTTAATGGGCTGCTGAGTCTGATTCTACGAAATAGGATAAACACATTTTGTATCATAATCTGCAATCCTTACAATGCTTCCCTTTGTCACAGTTAGAACAGAAACCATTTCAATATTTCACTCCCGACACTACACCAAATATGATTTCTTAACATTGATTCTCTAAACACAGCTCTCAGAACATGTCCCTCAACGCCACCATGTTGTAAACTTTCCCTCAAATAGGGAGATGCTGAGATTGCAGAACTGCCTTGTGGGGGCTGTGCCTCTGTCAGGCAGCGGCTTCGCCTCAGCGTCTCTGGCAGCCTCTCGCAGCACCACCCACCCACAGGTCAGCCAGTGAATAAGCACATCCCCATACACTGGAATGGCCACCGGCTTTGAAGGTCACAACTGCCTGCTCCCCCTATCCATTGCCCAGCTCACCCAAATGTCTCCACTGAGCTGAACAGTTTTATCCTCTGCCTTTCATTCATTCTACCTCTGACACTGCCAGTACTTCCCTATGGGCTTAAAGTAGTCCAGGCATCATGCTGTGATACATTCTTTGTATAGCGACTTCATCAGCATTTTCAATTGCAACAAGGAGGAGTACATTTTTGAGGAGTCTGTAAAAAAAATCTAAAATGATCTCATTAAAAATGTAACCAAGATCTTAAGAAGGGATGGAATACATTGTACTATTTCTACTAAAGGATAAGAGGGGGCAGTTACCTGCTTCCTCAAGAACTCAACAACCTGTCATTCCAGGATGGTGCAATCTTCCACCTGGAACTGGTGTTGGACCTCAGTCACAGCCAAGTCGCAGCCTTCCCGATGGATCTTCTTTTCCCACCACGGCCCGGTGAACCTTTCTGCTCAGTGGCTCACCTGTCCCTGCATGAGCCCGGCACGTCCCACTCTCGACCACTCTAGACTCTGAGCAGCCCCACAGTCCCAGCCCACCTGTCACTTCCTTCTCCCACAAAGCCTCTCCAGCCCCAGCTACAAGTGCAGTAGTGCACTTACACAAACTGATCCTCTGACATACAGAAATATATATTAGAAGCTCCATGCTTTTTAAAACATCATCTTTTTTAAAGTTCCAGTTTTGTGAAATTTTGCAATAGACAGCATATATTAAGTAAACAAACACAGATGTTGAAAATATACACCTTATTTAGTTTTACTGATTTAGTGTGTAATTTTTCAAAGTGTGATGCCCACGGCCTGAAGAATGCACACCTCTTTCTGGGGGCATCTCTTACTTTCTAGTCTGTGTGCAAGTAGCACAGGACATTGTGGGCAAAAGTATGAACATTCACTCACTCGTTTAATAAATATTTCTTGGACATCCTCCATGCTAGGCAGTTCCCGCCCCCTGGAGCTGACTCAAGGAAGGCAGATACACATAAAATAACTAATACCATAAATCAGTGGTTCTCAACCTTCCTAATGCCGCGACCCTTTAATACAGTTCCTCATGTTGTGGTGACCCCCAACCATAAAATTATTTTTGTTGCTACTTCATAGCTGTAATTTTGCTACTATAAACAATATGTAATTATATATGTGTTTTCCGATGGTCTTAGGCGACCCCTGTGAAAGGGTCGTTCGACCCCCAAAGGGGTCGTGACCCACAGGTTGAGAACCGCTGCCATAAATGCAATCAAGTACAGTATAAAGCTGGGGATTACAGGCAGTTAAGGGAACATACAGCAGGGGTTGGGTAGGGTCACAACGTTCATTCGGGAGAGCAGGAAAAGCCTGCAACATGCAAAACTAACAGGTAAGATGAACTTGAATGATGGTTAGAATGTAACCAACCTGGGAGGGAGGCAGGGGTAGGGAGGATGTGTCCATTGAAGGCAGAAGAAACAGAAGCCAGAGGCAGCGAAGTAGGCTTGCCTGGCTGTCATTCAAGGGCCTGAAAGAAGCCCAGTGTGGCGGGAATATGCAACAAGGACAGTGGCAAAAACACACACTGTCCCCTACCAGCCCTGTGACCTTGAAACCACTCAGCATCTCTCATCTGGTCTCTAGCACTCTAAAATGAGGCAAACAAGACCCCTTCTGACAGGACTGTGGTAAGGATTACATGAGATAACTTCGGTACCTCTCATCACAGGGGCTGGTGGTGACTGCTGCTACTGCTGTTATAATTAAGTCCTTACTTTCTTAACTAGACTTTAATACCTGCAGCCAGAATCTTCACCTGAATGACCCTGTACACGCAGGTTCTCAACAAGTATCTCTCCCAACCCCCATGAACTATGGCAATATGAGTATATAACCAGAAGGAAAAAACCTAAGGCACCTGTTTATGTCCAAAGGAGTACAAGTCCCCAGGAACAGCAAGGATCCCCTACTGAGTCTACAATAAAATAACTTTCTGTAACGTTGCATATTGGAAGTTTTACATAAGTGCGCCATAACGAAACATTTTCTCGCATACGTTCTGTCCTAACCGTACTATTAAATTAAAGTCACAAGGGTGGAGAAGGAAACTGGCACACAGCGCAGACTTGGACTGCAGAGAGGGCGAAGCGGGCAAGGCGGGCCGAGGAAGAGGTGTTAACACACTTTTAGATTAACCCCAAAGAAAGGTTTTCTCCCCCTCACGGACAGCCTGGAGGGCCCGAGAGCAACATGTGTTACCCCCTGGTTGGCGAAAATTAAGTAGCAATTATGACTCATTCCTACTCAACTGTGAAATCCATAAAAGTCAACTGAAAATAGCCAACCCTGGTTCATAAAATATAACCTTGACTCCTGTTTCAAACAGAACAGTAGTAACACTGCTCCCCCTTCCAACATGCATTTTAATGCACATAGTCACACATCACCAAAGGGTCTGGGTGGGGTGGGAAGGGTATTATTAAAAAATGGGCTTGTTCGTCAATACTGAGTATAACAGGGGTCATGGATGAGGGACAGAGCTGTTGAAGCAAAACACATTTCTTAACTGTTGGACTATTAACATACCAAACGAGTAAACATGAAAAACAACTTGTGTGTTCCCCTTCTTTGTAACGTGCACCACTAAGCAAGTACTTCAAACGCATCATCTTGCAAATTTCACCCTCAAGCAACCTCACATGAAAAGTACTAGTGTTTATAGAATTATGTTATGCATTGAGCCTTAACTCCACCACTTTCTTTCCAGCTTAAAAAGAAAAGAAAAAAAAATCAGTAGAGAAGTGAGTGATAGTGGAAAAAGTACACTGCAAATTTCAGTGCTTTAATTATTACTGGGAATAAATTATTCTCAACAACCTAAGAAATGATAAAACCCTCCAGTATGTTGGAACATCAACATACAGAACTTTAACCGAAAGGATGATACAAAAGATAAATGACCAGGGAAATGGGGTAATGCCAGGGAGGGTGGGAGGCATAGGGAAAAGACAGAAAAGTAGAACACAAGAAAGGGAGGAAAGCGACCAAAGAACAACAGCTCAGAAACTCTGAGGGGAGACTGCGTTTCTCACCTCGCAGGCCATCTGCACAGCGAAGTGCTGATCCAGACACTCGACCTTGTGACCACACTCCTCATGGATTCTCGCCTCCACGGGCCTTTGTTCTGTTTTCTATTTGGAAATCTATTGGCGGCATCTGTAATGGTCACAATGACGGGGGACACCCCTGGCATGTAGAGGAGGAGAGCCAGGAATGCTGGACAGACCCCTAACACTCTCTCTCTCTCTCTCTCTCTCTCTCTCTCTCTCTCTCTTTCTCATGCAGGCAGCCCTCACTAAGCATCTTGCCTGACTTTCCAATGTCTTTTGCCAGATATTCAATGAAACGAAAATCCTGAGCTTAGACCCCAACTGCATTTTGTGCATAAACAGAAACAATGTGGGGCACAGTTATCATACACTACATTTTCCGGGAACACAGGTCTCCTGCGAATGGCAGAAATTTCTCCGGTACTTGGTTCGGAAATGTACCAAGAGCTGTTCACTTCAGAAAACCCAGTCACCAGCAGCATGTGGCTCCCGGTCCCGAGTCCCAACTCCTCGGCAGCAGTGGGCCTCCGAGGACGTCCCATCTGTGGAGCATCTACGTGTGGCTGCAAACACTATTCCATCTGCTGGAGCTGTGCAAGGCCACAGCTCATTAGCACCTCTCTGCCCTGAGATAAGCAGTTGCTCTCTTGGGCTGACTTTATTTTTCCTCAGCAAGACTTAACAAAGAGAGCTGCGAGGCCATGTAGATTTACATCCTTACAGCAGACCTCGGTTCCAGTACAGTCATACCTGAGCACGTACAGACTTAAGTCAATGTTTGCCGGTATCATGTATTTCATTGCTTCTTGATTAGTTAAAGCAGAGCCTGATTTCTGAATTATGTGTTAATTATACTTCAGGATAGCACAGGAACATTACACACTATGCTACCAAGGGGAGCTGGGTGTGGCAGGGCTGGGCACCAGCACTATGAAGGGGAGCTGGGTGTGGCAGAGCTGGGCACCAGCACTAAGGGGAGCTGTGGCAGGGCTGGGCACCAGCACTATGAAGGGGAGCTGGGTGTGGCAGGGCTGGGCACCAGCACTATGAAGGGGAGCTGGGTGTGGCAGGGCTGGGCACCAGCACTATGAAGGGGAGCTGGGTGTGGCAGGGCTGGGCACCAGCACTATGAAGGGGAGCTGGGTGTGGCAGGGCTGGGCACCAGTGCTGTGAAGGGGAGCTGGGTGTGGCAGAGCTGGGCACCAGTGCTGTGAAGGAGAGGAGCCTCCTCGGGACCCTGCCTTGAGCACTGTCTTCCTGATGGCACTGGAGACCTATCAAGGGAGCAAGGTTATCTGGACTGTTCCAACCTGATGAAAATTACATCACCCAACCCTGAGTGAAACTCCTGGCCCAGGCTCCAGAGACGGCCACTGATGTCTTACAGCTTCACTGCTCTCCAAAGTATTCGAGAGGAAAAGGGAGGCTGCCTCTCCTCCCCAGCCTCCAAACCACGCTGCAGGCAGGGACAGGCAGGCACGGCCTCGGGCCAGGCCTGTTCTCCACCGTCCTGCTTCCCACCTACAGCTGTGGGCTGAGCAGCTGCGACGGAGACCACATGCGCCCAAAAACTTTAAAATACTATCTGGCACATCCCAAAACGTGCCAACTCCTCTTCTATCTTAAATCTATTTTAAATATATAAATTTACATCAATCAATATTATAAACTTAAACACTATGGGGATGTCTGGGATAAGCAGGATGGTTTGAACTTCCTTAAATACGGCTGAATTTTAGTCTTTCACTTTCTGGATGTAGATCTAAAATGTCCTGTCCAGATTTTTGCTTTGTTGCAGCCTAAAACTAGAATGGTCTGACCCCATCAATTATCATTTGATATATTCAAACCCCATTATTACAGAGAAAACCTTTCTCTAGGAGGTAAATTCTTCTCAAGTCCAACAGTTCTGTAAGTACAAGGGGTGATGAAGGAGTTATAATTCCATTCAAAATGGCGTGATCTGTGCCGTGTGAATTATCTGCAGTGAAATTCACAGGCCACCCCCTGAAGCTCAGGTGACTTCGGAAACCCGAGGGGGTAAGGGGAGGGTTCTCTCCGCCCCAGAAGCGGCTGAGCTCAGGGGTTTGCGGGTGTGTGGGGAGGTATATGCTGCTGTGGTCACACAGCCCTTCTCCTACACCCCCGGGCCATTGTCGTCTGGTTCCCAGAACACTGAAGCTCCTGGTGCACTAATAGGCACCCAGCTGCAGGTCATCTGTCCCCTTCAAAAACTCACCACTCACCACTTCCCAGCGTGGACCTGGGGAACACCACGTGGGAGAGAAGACTGTCACGGCTAACAAGAGGGGATTTCTGTCTCTGACACAACACACAAAACATACCGGAACTGAAACTCTAGGTGCAGACAATGTAATAAAACAGACACAATTTCCCCCAAAACCTAACCAGGTAATGATGAAAACAAATACTTTCTTATTTTTCTCTCATTGGGGGGCAAGGTTTCTTCTGTTTGGAAATTAGCCATCAGGAACCCTGCCTCCCTAGCTTCCCCTCACACTATGGGAGCTGGGTGTGGCAGAGCTGGCCACCAGCACTACGAAGGGGAGCTCCCCACGCCCTCCCTCCGACCTGCTGGAGAGTCGGATACAAACCCTTAGGGGCCTCTCTCCTGGAACACTCCACTGGACATTAACACGAACTGTCCTCACTGCAAGTTTCAAAGACATCAAATACAGTATTAGCAAAAGACTCCTAAGACTTTTCCCATCACATAGAAAAACCAACTTGACTCTTATACCATAATCTCTTCATTGAGACTGAAGAACAACGATTAAGTTGTTTCCCTAAATTTCATTTCTAAATGTTAGACTCCTTCTCACATGACCTAAAACAAACCCTCCCGGTAAGATTGCGTCATATTCCGCACACCACCATTCGCCTACTTGTCATTGGGGAAAACCACGTGGGGCTCTATGTGTCCCTTTCACACAGGTCTTGCATCCCAACCTAACCCCTCCGCGGTGCTGTCTGCTAGTGCCATTTCCTAGGGAGCTGAGGAGACAGTCCTGAAAACCCAATCGATACTGAGGACGTGCTCCCCAGGTGACTGCATGACACAAAAGCCAGTGTGCCACTTCGTCAAGCGAGTCTGCCGTTTTCAGAACCACAAATGAGGAAGCCCAGCAGGCACCTCAGGTCACCCAGCAACCAATGGCCTACCAGAGGGCTCAGCTTCACACAGCACCAATGGCCTATCAGAGGGCTCAGCTTCACACAGCACCAATGGCCTACCAGAGGGCTCAGCTTCACACAGCACCAATGGCCTACCAGAGGGCTCAGCTTCACACAGCACCAATGGCCTATCAGAGGGCTCAGCTTCACACAGCACCAATGGCCTACTAGAGGGCTGTTTCACACAGCACCAAAGGATGGAGGTTCCTGTCCTGTTCTTGGCGGTCGAGTGGGCCGTGCCTGGATTTTCCCCTCGTGCAGTGATCTGCACAAAACACTCTCATTTTAACTTTCCGAGCGGTGATCTCAGAGCCTGTCTCCCTCACTTTTCTGACACAGTATGAGCTGCTGACATCAACACACTTCCTGAAGGATACAAAGGGGGATTGGCCAAAACGCTTGACATTCCCCCAGGACTGAGGGATATCTAATAAAACAAGCCTGGCCTGCAGACTGAGGGCTGCAAGTGACACAGTATTTCCTATTTCCCCGTTTTCCGCAGGCCGGCTCCCGTGCCTCCACTATGGACATCCAGTAGCTGTGAGTCTACTGCAGTTCCCCCCGTTTTGAGGAAGCGGCTACAGGGGCACGAGCCTTGGCCCTGCCACTGAGGAACTCGAGGTTGACTTTTCATTTATTACTCCCCACTGTCCCTTTCACTCACCAGTCCAACCACATGCATGGAGCACTGTGGCAGCAGAACTGGAAGAGGGCCCATGACACCATCCCAGCGTTGTGCCCCTTGTACAGTCCCCTTCCCTTGAGTGTGGGTGGGACCAGTTAATGGGGGATGTCACTCCTGGGATAAGGTCTTGGTTCACCACAAGGGAGATCATCCTGGGTGCACCGGACCAATCACTGAGGGCTTAGAGGAGGTGATGTGTCAGAGGTTGACTCCCTGGCCTACAAAGCAAACTGCCCCGTGGTGCAGCCAGTCACCGGGTGAGGACCTAAGAGTGGCCTTGGTGATGAGAGTGACCTGTGGCCAAGAGCCAGCAAGGACACTGGGACTGCAGTTCTCCAACCACAATGATTTGAATTCTGCCAACAGCCTGAATGAAGTCAGAAGAGGCCGCCAAGCTTCGGAAAAGAGTGCAGTCTGGCCCTGACCTCAGCCTGTGAGACTCCGAGCAGAGAACCCAGTTATGCTGTGTCCAGAGCTGGACCTACCAGAGGTGAGACAATAAATGTGTTCTTTTAAGGGGTGATTTGTTAGGCAGCAACAGAAACTAAGATGGGCACCCAGATCAGCTTTGGGTTCCACAGACTTTAATTCCGTCCGAGTTTTCTTCTTTTCTCAGGAAGTGTGCCAAATCTCCCCCTCCTGTCTACCCCACCCACGTCACCCGCATCCACAAAACAGCCAATCAAAGTTGCTGATCAGGGTGTTCAAACCAACAACTCCACACTGACTCTCTAAAATTAAAGTCAAACTTGAGGAAACTCCATGCTTCAGGTAGCCTGCGGGTTCTCATGACAGAGAAGCATGTAACTTCCTGGCTTTCAAAAATGATGAAAACCGCTCAGGACTTCTGCGTGGGATACAGTGACAGAGCACAACCCTGTTCGTTCTTGGAAATGAAGAAGCTAAGGTTCAAAAAGTGTGAACACTGAAAGACTAATAGTTTTTACACAGATATTAAAAATGCACAGTATGTCTTTAATATAATGTCATCTATCTAAACCTATGTACATGTTTAACATTCTGGTACCCTACCTTTTTCTCTTTCATTTAAAAACTGGTTGCATGCTCTAGTTCTCAGTTCCTTATTATCTTCCATATTTATAATTTCTACACCCATGCCTACAGCATTAGGGTCGAGACTCCAGAAAACAATGCAAAGACCATCACTTTTGTCAGTCGAAATATAGTCTAGCTACTGCATCCTTCCACTCTGCTTCTCAGTGTTTGTATTGCATTGCCTGCCAGCAACTTATAACTCATCCACAAAAGTAAACACCCATCCATCCTTCCAAAGTCAGCCTATCCTTTAAAACCAGTATAAAGTCAAACATTTCAGACAGTGCTGACATTATAGACCGCATCACCTTCAGAGTAACCTCAGCCTGTTCCTCACTGTATTCTGTCTCATTGAAAAGCAGTAGGTGAACTTAGCTCTGTGCCTCAGCAAACAGTTCTTCCTTACTCTGGAAGCCTAAACGGTAAAATGGCTGATAATGGATCAGCTCTGCTTCTTTTTTTAAAAAAAATATTTTAAACGACAAGTCCTAGAATTTCTACTTAAAACAAATAATATATACAGTTGTCTGTACGGAAATGATGTGCATGTTAGGGTTATTACAATAGTTTTATTAACTCTGTTTTGCATATTCACACCTGTAAACCTACTTTTGCCCATCCCTGCATAAGGTTAACCTGAAGATGATGTAGGGTTTTGGCTTCACATACTTTCTGAAAATGAAAAAAGTAATGATGTTTCTTCCATTAAAAAAATCAAGAAATGGAAAATGGATTAACATTAAGCAAAACTAAACATATAAATTCTCAAAGTGTAGATTCAATTTAGTGGGATATCAAAGAAAGATGGCTACAAGCTTATTTGAAAACATTTACCCCTATACTAGTAGATACTATTGTCAAGCCAAATAAAGGTTGTCTCAATGTATGTACTCTCCAGGATATCAAACTGAGGAATAACAAATTTAATCACTGGCAGAAATCAAGGTTTGGATATATTAAGTGCTTAATGATTGTAAAATAGTATTTTAAGAGGACATATATCTCTATAATCCAACTTAGAATTAAGACTAAAATTTAAATCGGAATTTAAGCATAAAATGTTACAACTTTTAAGAAAGGACAACCCGTGCCAGAGAGACAGGAAGAGGGATGATAATCTGCAATTTAAAAACAAAGGGCCTGTTTAGGATCACAAAGTGCACAGCTACACAGCGCCAACCTCGCTTCCGGGACGCATGACCATTTCCTCTTCTTCACACGAGTCCCACTGGATATAAGGTCCCACCTACACACTGTCAGAAGCAGGGGGCCTCATTCTCCCTTTCTCTATGTAAAGGGATAAACCTGAGGCTGTGCAGCCTCAGCGTGGTCTAGCCCAGGTGCACCGCGCCTTGTCCCGCGCCTGATGGACAGGAGGCCAGGGAAACGGCTGTGAGTCTGTGTATCCCTCTCCTGCTGGCCGGCAGGGCTTGTCCCCAGGGGGAGCTCTGGGAGCAGAGTCTGACCTGGGGGCTGCAGGGCCTGTATGATTGCTTCTGTTCACATCGTTCTCCCTGACGGGTTCAAAACAAGCGCACACATCTTGTTCAGCCGCCCGGCATTTGTGTCAGGGTCAGGGACAGGCAGTATTACTTTCTCTTTTACTTTTTAAAAATATATTTTTATTGATTTCAGAGAGAAAAGGAGGAGAGAGAGATAGAAACATCAATGATGAGAGAGAATCATCAGCTGCCTCTTGCATGCCCCACGCTGGGGACCTAGCCCGTAACCCAGGAATCAAACCGTGACCTCCTGGTTGATGCTCAACCACTGAGCCACCCCGGCTGGGCTGGCTGGTTTTAATATATGTCTCTTGGGGAGGGGGAAGACTCTCAAACAGGTTGGGTTTAAAAAGGTAGCTTTTTTAAAGTCAGCAGAGACATCCACCAGGACAGGTTTTCTCCCCATCACCCTCAGTCCTGGGGGATGGACACTGTCAACACACAGCAACCGGACCCCGCTGGACCTGAGGCACCCACATTTTTGTGACAGGCTCAGGACTCCCCATTTTACCAAGTGCTCTATGTGAAAACTAGTGAGGAACTATCTCTGGAAGAAAGAGAATAGATGGGTATTTTTCAAGCCATAGATTGTTACCAGCATTTAAAAAAAATAAAACTTAGACTAGAATAACACAGAAAAACATTAGTTCATCGCACATGCCAAATTTTGTGAGACTGAAGTCAGTATGTGTGCCTCCTGTGTTCACGCATTGGGTTGCGTTGTAAAATGTATGGCGTACCGTGGGTCAAGGTCAGTAAAGGTTGAAGGCCAGCAGAATAGCCGCCTCTGAGCTCCTTCTCCTCAGTGTCTTTTTGTATTGTTTGCAACCCTTAGCCTACACACCTGCCAGTAAATCATCTACTTTGTGACGAACATCAATAATGAAAGATGCCGGGAAGCCTTTAATCTGTGCTTGGCTGTGGATCCACACTTGGCGTGCGCTGGAATCTCCCCGGGAGCCTCGCAAAGTGCAGCCTGCTCCCCATCTCCTGCCTCAGGACCCAGGGGCGGGCGAAGGACCCTGCATGTTAGCAAGTGTCCGTGTGACCCTGCAGCACATGTTTGTGGGATCACCTTTCCAGAAACACTGACCTGCCTGTGCAGGCACTGCCCATGTTCTATGCTAAACCTCGGAACAATACTGTGAGGTGACACCTCATCCCCATCTAACAAGTAAGGACCCAGCAGCCACACTGATTCCATTTGGGGACTTCCATGGCATCCCACAGACCGCTAAGGGCAGCCCTCCCTTCTTGGAAAGAATTAGGTGATACAAGATGTGAAAGGTAAATGGTGCTGATTGAGGGGGAAAAGAAACAGGATTGTAATAAAATGACAATTTTCAGAGAGAAGATGGCATGAAGCATTTTGTCCTGGAAGCATGAATTGTTACTGCAGGTCCCAGGGCGGCCTTTTAGACCTCTGTCCTTTGTGATCTGAGCTGGGGAGATGAGACATGAGAGCACAGAGGTGTGGACCACGGGGTGGACTGACTGCGCGGTGCCCGAAGTCACGGCTCCAGACCTCAGTCCAGCTCTGCCTCCAGCTCTGGGTCCTGGGCGGTTCACGTCTGGCCTGCTGCATCCCTTGTAAAACCAGGTGTTGTGTGACAGCATCTCACCCTGAGAGCTCTTCCAGACTTCAGAGCCTGTGATATTTATCTTTTGAAACGTAATATTGCCCGGCCAGTGTGGCTCCGTGGTTGAGCATCGAACTAGGTACCAGGGAGTCACGGTTCGATTCCTGATCAGGGCATATGCCTGGGATGTGGGCGCGATCCCTAGTTGGGGGTGTGCAGGAGGCAGCCGATCAATGATTCTCTCTCATCATTGATGTTTCTATCTCTCTCTCTCCCTCTCCCTTCCTCTCTAAAATCAGTAAAAAAATATTTTTTTTAAAAAATCAGCTAATTAAAGACAACTTTATTCCTTTAATATGAAAAGCAAAGTATTGTTTCTAAAGGTAATTGAATATTTTTAAATGTTTGATTTCAAACTTATAAAAGCCACTTAATATTTTCCCCAAACCGTAGACTCTCAGATAGTTAGCATTAGTAACATAAAAGACAGAGGAACGTTCAGATTACCTTCCACAGGCCTCTCCGTGGTAAGGGGCACGGACGTGACCACATGCCCCGGGGACTTGCCCGCTGGCTGGCCCTCCCAGTGCTGTGGCCCCCGCGGTGCCCCCACTTGTGGAATGTTACCTACATTTGAAATAGCTGCTCACAGTTTACCTTTTCAGTTTTCTCATTAACTGTTCACGTGTGCCCTTGTCATTGTTGAGAAAAGACAATTTTCCTGTAAATCATAAATCTGATTTGAACACCTGAGAAAGTCCGTGACTGAGCAGACCGAGGTCAGCTGACTGGAGGAAGCCACCAGAATCCTCATTCCCAACCTCTGAACACTTTATACCTGGGGTGTGGGGGAGGGGAGGGGGGGGGACAATGATGGTGGTGATGACAAAATGTGGACATTTAAATAAAATACTCTCTCGCCTCTTGAGGAGACAGGGAGAGGAAAGGTGACTCTAAGTGCCCTGATTAACAATAAGAAAGAGACCCCAAAAGGGACCTCAGGTGTAGAGATAGTGTCCTTTCTGTGACCTCTGCAGCAGTCTGTGACAGGACAGCTAGGACGCCTGAGAGAGTGCACCCTGGGTGGCCGGGCACAACCATCACTTACCGCATGGTGGCTGGGTTTGTTGGTTTTTAACTCCAGGCTCTCGGTAATCTTAATAGCAAGTAGCAAGCCAAAAAGGGGAGGGATGAAATATGTAAAATACACAGAACAGCTGCATCCCCAGGAACTCTCCATCTACACCACCTCATGCCTGGTGCACCTGCTAGAGCAGAATTCACGACCTGGTCCCCGGCCCACCATTCAGGCTTTGAGGTCCTGCTCTAAGAAGCCAGTTCCCAGCAGGCTCCTCATCACACAGGGGATTTCTGATTGCATCTGTGGGTCTTGAGAGAGGTGGCAGAGCAAGTAAGAATGCCAGCTCCCCTTCCCAGCCACGGGACCTCGGGCTGGCTGCCTACCACACCAGGGTATTATAAGGGTTTAAGTTAGCAAGACAACAAGGCCAGTGATGAGAAAATAGGAAAAACAAATGCACTGGCCACAACACGTTCAGGTAATTTCCCCAAAATCACTGAATCATGATAACAGTAAACACGCCTTTATCCTGTAAGTCCCATACCAGCACAGGCCACACGGAATATACACACCATTAGCAGTATACTATGTGATACACAGGGTCTTTAAAATCCAAGAGGTATGGCTGAAATCCACCATAAAAAAGTTTTCACTATGATTGGAAGAAAAGTCCATTCATCATGAAGATACCTCGGTATTGCTAGTATCAGGAGAACATGGGGTACAGGTTATTTCTGGAAAAAACATTAATACTCCAATGACCACTCAGGTCTCTCTTAATGGCTGGGGTAGGTGACACTAACCCCAGCAGTCCACAAAAGGTGAAGCAAATCCAAGAAAGAAAATAAAAATAATCTTGTTGTTGGTGCATCACTTCTTTTCAATAATCATATTAATAAATGCACAGGCAACAATAACAACAATGATGGGACCAGCGTGAGTCTATGGCTGGCAGCAGACACGGGCAGGTGTGGGGGCTCCACGCCCGTCATAAACTCTGGGAGAGCACACCGCATCTGAAGTGTTTCTGCAGTCAAACCAGATCCTGGGGCTAGTGCTGAGGGCAGGTCCCGAGCCTGCCCAGCTCTCAGGCTGGAAAGATGTCTCCGCAGGCTTGCGGCAGCAGTGAAAGGACAGTCATGAGGACAATCCACAGCCAGCCTCTGTTAGCTCTTGCTATGTGTCCCGCTCTGCGCATATTATCTCACTGCGTCCTCGTGGTAACAGCAATGGACACCAGTGCTGCTCCTGATTTACAGAGGAGAAAACTGAAGCACAGCGAAGGTGAACTGCATGCCCGAGATCAAATAGCTATTGAGTGGGGGAGGGGAGGGATGGGTTCAACGCTGACTCTAGAACACAAATTCTTAATGAAGTACAGATAAGCTAAAAATAATCAAATCAGCATAAATCAATGACCAGTTCTCAAATCTAGCTTCTATTCTCAAAACTCTATTTACAAAGAACAAGACCAGTGATTTGGTTTCTCAATTTCTACACACTTTGCAGTAGCAGAAGCAGAACTTCACCGATGCCACTGGTGAAACTGCAAATTAAGATCTGGCGCACAAGTGAGATTACGCACGTCATGGGATGATGGGCCTCAGAGCTCGAGAGACCCGAGGAGTCGTTTAGGACAGCCTTCCCTTTACCGATGAAAAACAGACGTGCAGAGAGCTGAATGATGTTCTCAAGGTCACACACGAAGAACGCAGGTCTAAGTAAAGCCAAAGGGAGGGGGAAACTCACATTTTTATCACTAGCACGTTCACTAGTAAAATATAAAAGCATAGTAAAGTATGGCAGGCTTCTAGATCACCATCGAATCTGTCATCACCACCAATAAGCATTGACAGTGAGCAGCAGCAAACATAACGACAAATCCACACAGAAGAATGTCCCTCAAGGAAGTGGGACAGAAACAAACATTACAGTTCAGCACTCTCCTAATTAGCATCACATAAATACCGTGCACGCTTTTGAAGTAAGTTTGTTACAGTATCTTTTAAATTAATATAGTTATAAATAAGATCCAAGGACCCCAAAATTAAAAGCCAGAAAGACAAACTCCAAATCATCTTTCTTAATAATAGAAGAGCAGAAAATCTAGGCCATTTTTACTTATGGAAATTCATTTCTCCAATCTTACTATTGAACTGAACATTCAGCTTCTTTCTTTAATCTCATAGGGTCAAAAGCAAATATATAAAAGATTAATTTTTTTATCAAAAATAAATTTCTCATCATTTTACTTTCTTCCAAGTTGTTTTTAAGTCACTATAACGTTAATTTTTTTAACATAAAAGAAATAAAAATCACCATAACTGCTGCTTTGAAACCAGAGAGTGAGGCAAAAGGATCTAAAACAGGATGTGTCATTACCTAAGGAGTTTCCTTCACCTTGGTCAGAAACAGAGCACACTCCTGTCTATACATGGACACCAACTGATGTCACAGACAAATCAATGAGGTCCTCTATCATCAACCTGAAATATAACACTCAGGTGAATCCACCCGTTAAAAAATAATTAGAGGAAATAAAGTGGCAATGGGATTGATTACTGGTTTGTATGACAACAGGTTTTCATTCCATCTGTTGTCCTCTTCCAAACTTTCTGGGGAGCTATGGCCGATGTAAACGTTAAATAATAGATTTTTCCTAATCTTTTCAAGTGAACCTGTATTTCCAAACTGAGATCACCCTATGCCCTTTCAGGAAACAGGAGGTAGGGAAACCCCTGTGGAGTGGCAAGCGTAGAGCCTGTGGTGTTTAGCGTGGCCAAGCACCTGTGAGACCTGGACAAAGCCTCGGTCTCCCTGCCTGTGAATGAGGCAGGGGACCCACATCCTCCGGGGCCCTGCTAGGTGGCCAGCATCCCCTTCCTGGAGGCCTGCAGGTTCACTGATCAGCAGTCCCGGGGCGTACTGGTCAGCCCGGTCAGCCGGGGACAACTGAGGCCAACAGGTCATTTCCAGCCTCGGGATGGCCAGTCCCCCAGTCCTCTGGTTCCTACAAACATGTATTGAAAGGGAAGGAAATGAACCACTGTCCAGCGGGAACACACTGTCCGCCGGGACGACGCACACGGTGACGGAGCCCATGCCCCTGGCTGGTCTGTGCAGAAGCCTCCTTCTCAGTGTGATCACTAATGATTGGTCAGTTAATTTTTAACTAAGTTCGTTACAGTGGAAAGCCATTAAAAAGACACATAAAGATTCTGGTTCTTTCCTCCTCCCATTCAGTATGGACACAACACCGAGTCCAGTTAAGAGCCTTGCCCCTTGCTGCCACCTTCAGACCTGGGCGAAGGTCTTTCCTTTGAGCATGAGGTGCGGGTGCGACCTCTTCTCTGACTTACTGGCATAAACCCTACTGTGTCGGTTCTGGTATTCACTCTTAAATGAAGCTAGACTACAGAGCTGCTCCAGAAGAAATCTCAGGGCAGGATGCTCATAGATATGTACAGAATTTCCCTTCCTACCACTGTCTCTCCCACACTTCATTTGTCCGTTTATTCTAAACTAGTGGCCCGGTGCACAGATTCGTGCATATTGAAAGAGAATCTGGTGCAGGCGAACCAGATTTGGGGCCGACAGGGCCCCAACAGCAAGCTAACCCTCGGCTGATTCCACAAGGAATCAGGCTCACTACTCCCTCCTCTCTGGGTCCGGGGTGAGGGTGAACCAGATTTGGAGCTGACAGGGCCCCAGCAGCAACCTAACCTACTGGTCAGAGGGTTTGCCCCCTGGTGGTCATTGCGCGTCATAGGTACCGGTCGAAAGGTCGAACGGTCGCTTAGGCTTTTATATAGAGAGAGATGTTCTGCCTTTAGGAAGCCTCCCCCAATCATTCTTTAGTTTTTACAAAAATGTTTTCTTTTCCCACTAATGTCTTAAACCTTGGTAACGTTTAATTAAATTATATGCTGATTATAAAAGGAGACCTAGCATACACAAGTTTGGAAACAATACGGCTAACTTCTTCGTCGTGTACTATTAAACTGGTGAGAGCTGAGTACTCAAGCCTGCTGGAGTGGTGTGCTCTCTTCAGTGAGCAGCTAGACCTAATTATCAGGTTAAGGTTTATTTTTTAAAAGGAGAGGAGGAGGTGGAGGAGAAGGGAGGGAGGAGGGGAAAAAAATGAATATTCCTGCCCCTTCCTTCCACTCACAGGAGTCCTGCTCCAACTGAAACCACTGGCATTTACAAGTACAAAGCAGCCTTGTTTCCCTCTCACCCTTATCAGTGCCTGTAAGGTTATTTGTACAAAACACACAAAGCTCTGGGAGGAAGGACCTCTCACCTGCTCTGAATCCTTCGCACAGACATTGTCAGTGCTGCTCAATGGCACTCAAGCCTTTCTTAGGTCACAGCACAAATTCTAACTCAGTGGATAAGGCCACTGGTCTCAACTTCGTCACTAACTGTACCCCGCTTTCTTCATCCAAACATGGAGAAAATACAGCTTGTCCTATTTGGCTTTTTGATTGCTAGAAACTAAATGAACCAGGATGAGCCCTGCACAAATAAAAATCTTGAGAATTGCTTTCTCAAATGTTTTGACCCAAATCAAATACAATCTGTAAAAACAGAGCAATGGGGTACCAAACCCCATCTTCCTGGCTACACGCCGCAGACTTTAGGTACCCTGGTTGGAAGAGAGTCATTTGCTTTGTTCTGCCAATCTTCCAGGAAATTAAAAGATTAGCTCCTTTTTCTTCAATAGTACCAACAGTTCGGACCCACTGTCCCAGCCCTTCCTGGCACTCCTGCCATTGTGACTGGCCCGGGCCAGCAGGAAGGGTTTGGTGAAACACCCGTGTGCCTGAGACTGAGTTCAGTGGCAGTGGTGCGCGTGCCTGGACAGGAGGAGAAGCTGGGCCTGGGCCTCCCTGCGTCAGTGCTGACACACTCATCCTGTGGGACGCTCACAGCCCTGACAGCCTCATAACGTCGCTCCCCTTTCAACAGGAAGGTAGGAGGGGAGAGATCAAGAATTTTTAAAAACAATTTTAAGAATGGATGTCACCTTTATATTCACATGGAAAGAGGTATTATAGGCACACTAAAATCAGAGTATGTGCATCAAGCAAAACATTATTGTAAAACAAGCAATTCAAAACTGTTTTTCAACTATTCAAAAATTAAATATTCTATTTTAATATCAACCTTTTATCTCCAAAAATCAGTTTGTTCCTCATCTAGCAGTCATTGATTTCTGTGTACTCCATGTTCAAATACGGGATTATGTCAGAGAGAATACATTTAGAGGAATAAATGTTGTAGCCAATTAAGGAGAAAGGTCTTTTATCCTTTTTTTCCTGGTAACGGATTAAAGGCTGTACTGATAATATCAAGCTACTTTTTATAAAAATAATACTCCATTATAAAGCATCTGTTTGACAGTAGAGAAAAATATCAAAACCCCTTGTTTCATAATTCTATTTACTTCCAGGAATCATGCATCAGTCCTCTTTGTGCAACATCCTCCCACCCCCACACCTAGCTTTCAATAAGTAATGTACTGACTCAGAACCTTTTTAAGTGAAAACGACATCCAAGGATGAAGCCGGCACCACTCCGGCCTTCTCAGAATTTGGTACATCAGGTTACAGGGAACTCACAGCAGGCCTGAGAGGCTGGCTGGAGGTGCAGCAGAAGCTGGTCCCGGGCTGGGGTGTGACTCTTCTGAAGGAACCAAGGCCCATGTACCAGTCATCTGGAGCTCTGGGCCAACCTGGGGGAGCAGGAACCTTCCAGGCCCTTAGAAACCTGCCTGTGGTCCTCGAAGGGATGGGGCTGGTCCACATCCCTATTTCTAATTCCTTCCTTTCTGTGCATTCTACAGGAGCATACACAATACATCTTAGCAACTACTTTACTTTTATGTGACACTTCTCTTTATACTTTTTTAATCCATTGAGAAATTTTCCTTCACAGCACTGATCTGATCAGAATACTAAAAATAAATAAGTAAAGAATCCCCATATATAACAAAAACATGTTCTTACTAATTTCTAAAGAATGGGGTCTTAAATTTACATACAAAAAGAAGCATAACCAAGTGTGCACAGAAACGCTCTACATACTTCAGCTGATAAATGCTTGTTTAATATTTTACACTTTCAGTCACACATGGCAAAATATTCCATTGTTTCATATTTTAATTTACTATTATGTCCTATTGTAGATTAATTCACAGCCAGGGCAAGTTTATAACAGTAATGACTACTTATGTTAGTACATTTCAAGTTAGTAATAGCAAACCATTACAGAATATGGGCTTTACACCAGGTCTGCTTACAAATAACTCTAAATTACTCAGTATTCACTATATTGCATGCTAATAACTGAACTTTCTGCCGCAAATTTTTGAGATGATTCTTTTGAGATACTAAATGTCAACCTCTTCGATCTTCCCTTTTGAGGAAATGATTTTGGTAGATCTTATAAATATGGATCATTGGTCTAACTACAACCTATAGCTCTCATTGGAAAGGTGGAAGAAGATAAAACCAAGAGGTCAGAAAACAACATTAATATGATTCCCTCACCACCCCCAGTTATAAGGAATCCTCAAAAGCTCCACCTATTCCCTTGTTGGCATGGCTACAAGTGGCCACCAGTAAACTTGAGCAATTCCTAAAAATGTCAAGGAAACAGACCCAAGGTTTGGCCTAAGGGCTCATGACAGACTTATAAGGGTAGGAGTGGAGAGGGTAGCAGAAGAGACAGGAGAAAGAAAAGAGATAAGGGAGCCAGGAAAAGGGTTACGGAAGGCGTTACTGCCAGAACACAGTTAGAGCATGCACGCTTCTGGTGCACAGATCACTCTTCCATGACCACCTCATTTTGGCTGGCTTCAAAGTTTCCTTTTAATCTAACTTCAAACTACTGGACAATAAGTGAGGCTAATCTGAGGAGGGTGACACTTTAAAACCATACCATCATAATAACTGGTGACAAAAATGGGGTGATATCTATGATTCATACTGAAACAAAAACGTGACTACTTCCTTTCCCTTCTGTGGTTTTTACCCAAACAACTAGGGAAATAGTAAACATTATTTCAAAAAAGTGTCTGAAAGGAGATTTAGAAGAAAAAAATACTGTGAAATGGCCTCCTCTCAACTGTGTCCAGGAGCCTGGGAAAATGAGACCACTCAGTGGCTCGGGTAATGCTGCCTGAGTTAAAGGAAGTCTGGACACAGGCTCGGGGGCTAAGCATACAGGGGCCACCAAGGAGTCCACAGCAAGGGGCAGGGGCCTGGGGAAACCAGGACACACAGGTTCTGGTCAGAGGTCTCTCCACAATTGAGTATGTGGCCTCAGGAAGCCACAGCCTCTCTAGACTCAGTTTCTCCACCTGGAAATGTGGAAGTCACACAAAATACTGTCCTTACAAGTGATATGTGGTTTCTTTAAATGACAGGCCCGCTCACACTTCTAACCGTCTACACAGAACTACCCCCATCATCTCACTTGTAGTTTTCCTTCAAAACTCAGGGACCACCAGTTCCTCCAGGGAACGCACACCCTCATCCCAGGTCCCCACATCCCCCACACTGGGTCCTAGCACCTCTGATCATCTGTCCCCTCTCCTCGCCGGACTCACTACCACCCTGGGCCCCCAGGGCGAGATGCCCACATAAGGTGCTCCATCGCAGGGCAGGAGGGACCTGGGGCACTGCAAGGTCCTGCACCCCAGCCCCACCCTCCCTAAAGTCTGAACCTGAGAAAACTTCCGGACAACCAAAAGACTAATTTTTAATACTATCTTGAAGGCTGACAAGTTTTGTGGGTTTTTTGTTGTTGTTTTTTTAGGACCTTGGCTATGAAACTTACAGCTTTGCTCATAAGACATTTAAAGTACTCACACTGAAGCAAAAAAAAGGTGGGGGGGGGGGACATGACTACCAATAATCTCTTTGTTTCTAAGTAACAAACTACAAGCAAAAGAACCAGTTGGGCTGTTTCATTCTGCACATGTTCTTGCACACGCACAAGCAGCTGAGGGCAATTTCTGTGACTCCTGTTAAACCTTTTCTTCTTAGAGCACACTCTGACTCCTTCTTCCCAACTAGACAGGTCTTCTAGGCCATGGAGTTCAACAGAAAGACGGCTGCTCTGGAGAACAGCACAAAGATGTCTCTGAGGGAGCCTGGTACGGCAGCATCCACCGGAGCAGCATGCAAGAATCCCCCGAAATGACCCACAAGCAATGACTGGCTTAACACACAATTGTACAGCAACGGAACAGTAAGCGATTGCTGACACATATTACACTAAAGAATTTACGGGAGAAATGATATAATGGCTGGGACTTGCTTCAAAGTAATCCAGGGAGTAGGGCACAGAGCTGAACCAAGACAGGCTGTGAAGGGATCACTGTAGCTACATGATGAGTACGTGGGTGGTCAAGACCAAATTCTAGTTCGATAAAAGTGTAAAATGTCCCAACATAAATTTTAAGAAATGATACAACTGTGGTACAGCTACACAATGGAATACTACGCTGCTGTAAAAAGGAATTCCTACCATTTGCAACAGCATGGATGGAACTGGAGAACATTATGCTAAACAAAATAAGCGTAAGGTGGAGAGATCAACCAAAGGACTTGTATGCATGAATATAAGCCTAACCAATGGACACAGACACCAGGGGGGTGAGGGCATGAGCAGCTGGGGGGTGGGGGGGAGAAGCACGCAATGAGGAGTTAAGGACACATATGTAATACCTTTATCAATAAAGAAAATAAAAAAAGAAATGATACAAATATAGTTCCTGACATAGAAAGATGTTCATGATGCAGTTCTTTAAAACATGCCCTGAGGTATTTCAATAAAGTAAAATTCATGTATCATAAAATTCATGAGCACCTGAAGGTGGCCAACTGGTCTACCAGTTGCAGGTTCTGAGACCTGAACGTCACATAACATCACTGGTCCTCCGCTTCCTCTTCTGGAAAACAGGTATATCATCTATCTCTTAGAATCAATATTAAATAGCAAATGGCAATGGGTTCTGTACATGGCAACCTGTCAAATAAAATTTGATTGCACTACCATTTAAAAGATTTACCCACTTTAAGTGGGCTGTTCAGTGAGTTTTAGTAAACTCACAGCTGTGCTTGCACCGCTCCAAAATAGCCTCTCGTGCCTCTTTGCAGGCAATCCTCTCCCACCCCTGGGCCAAGGCAACCTCTGACCTGCTTCCTGTCTCTGCATTGAGGCTGTTTTGCCCTGGCCATTCGGAGTAATGGTGCTGAACATGTGTATAAAGTCTGCGTGGATGGATGTTTTCATTTCTCTTGAGACAGACAACTAGAAGTGGGATTGCTGGTTCATATGGTAAGAGTATGTTTAACATTTTAAGAAACTGCCAACATCCTCATCAGGCTGGTAGGGTCAACGTCAGGCTTTCCTGTTATAGCCATTTTAGTAAGTGGGCAGTAGTACCTCACTGGTTTAACTGCGCACTTGCCTAGTGACTAACGATACTAGACATCTTCCCATGTGATTATCTGCCCTCCGGATGTCTTTGTTGAAGTGTGTATGCAAATCTTGTTATTTTTCAATTTGGTTGTTTGTCCTATTACTATTGCTGTAAAAGATCTTCATATAATCAGGTGCTTTAGGGGATGTATGATTTACAAGTACTTTCTCCTGGTTGGTGCTTATATTTTCATTGTCTTAATGGCATATTTTTAAAAGCAAAATTTTTAAATGTTGACATTCAGTTTATCAGCTTCTCCTTTTGCTGACCATGCATTTTGTATCTTATCTAAGAAATCTTTGCTTAACGTAAGATCACAAAGATTTTTCTGTCTTATACTTTCTCCTGGAAGTCTTACCATTTTACATTTCGGTGGAGATAAAACTAGAGACAAAAGTACTGAAAAAATGATCCCTTTAAGACATGTAAAGTATAATTATATGTGCTTACATACAGTTACATACTTACAAACATAGAGAGAGAATAGCCTAAATGGATATACATCAAAACAGCAGAAAGGCACTTATATTTTAGAGAGTTTTATTTTCTTCTTTTTCGTCAGTGAACACGAATAACATATAATAAAGTGGTTTGAAAATGCTACACTCCAAACTGCAGGCTCATCTCACCCAAACAATGAATATGTACATGATACACAAATATATCAAAACGGAATGGCAAATTTCAGGAGCAAGGCAGCCAACTGTCAGGCCAGAACAGAAGGGACACCGGAGACACCCTGGAGGGCAGGCCAGTAGGGAAAGGGGCTGCTGGGACCTCGGAGAGCCTCATGGGAGGAAACTGAGTGGAGTCAAACTCCTGAGGATAACCAACACCCGCAAAGGCTGGCTGCAAGCTGAACGCAGATTGCAAACTTCTGAAGGCTGAAGCAAGAATCTAGATGAATTGAGCAACATGTTCAATAATTTAAAAAGAAGCGTCTTTTACCCTGACTGGTTTGGCTCAGTGGATAGAGCATCGGCCTGCAGACTGAAGAAGCGTCTTTTTCTAAAGAATAGATTTTTAAAGGGAAATATTGCTATGTTCTGAAATACCAGTAATTTTTCTGTGTTACATTTTTAACAACATAGTGGCCAGATGATAAAAATTAATGAGTCATTCTGGAGTGTGATAGGCAGCTTTCCATGAAGTAAATTTAATGACAGATACAACTGGAAGATTCCTATTTTTGCCAGGAGCTTTTATCCTTTATCTTTGGCTGATGAACAACAGATACGAGATAGGTCTTCATTGTGAACCCAGTGTAATGAGCAGCATATTTAACCATGAGGTTACTGTAAACGCAGAGGCACTACTGTTCACTGCCATGGATACTCTGAATGAAACAGCTGGCTACTTCACTATGCTAATTAATTTTTAATTCCTGTTTCTCTCGATCACATGTCCTCTTTTCCAAAGAATTTCCAATCCACAGAAGATACTGCCAAGGCAGCCTGAGATGGATGTGCTCAGCCAAGCCCACCTACTCAGAGCTCAGCCCCCAGAGCCGGCGATTCCTGCAGCTGCAGCTTGTGCAACGATGCTGTTTGGATAATTCTGGCAATAGTTGATGATTTAGGACAGGGGTCCTCAAACTACAGCCCGCGGGCCACATGCGGCCCCCCGAAAACATTTATCCGGCCCGCCGGGTGTTTTTGCCGCCGCTGTGTGCATAGGAATTTGTTCATAGTTTTTTTTTAAACTATAGTCCGGCCCTCCAACCGTCTGAGGGACAGTGAACTTGCCCCCTGTTTAAAAAGTTTGAGGACCCCTGATTTAGGACAACAAAATTCTGTACCATCCCCAATCCATGGGCAAGTCCCTTTGCACCACACATACTTGCAGGAAGAAAAACCTAGAAGTGCACTTTTTTTTTTTTTTAACCCTCACCCGAGGATATTTTTTCCATTGATTTTCAGACAGAGTGGGAGGGAGGAGGGGAGTAGAGAGAGAAACATCGACGTGAGAGAGACATATCAACTGGTTGTCCCCCACACACGCCCCAACTGCAGTCGGGATTGCACCCGCAACTGAGGTATGAGCCCTTGACTGGAAATCTGAGGGCTGATGCTCTAACCGCTGAGTAAATATGCCATCACTCCATAAATCTACTGATTTGGGATAAAAGGAAGAATGGGAGGGGCAAGGAACAGAAAAAGGACGGTAATGAGATACTGCATAATGCCACAGCCCCAACAAATGTCTCAGATATCCTCTCCACAAAGTCCAGTCAATAGAAAGACAGCGGAGTAGAAAAAATCCCTAATAACCACAGCCTCTTCCTCGTTAAAGAAGCTGGAACTTTGACTCTTTGAAGGCAGCACATCATTATAAATTTCCAAGAACAAATAGGCTTAAATCATTCAACAAAGAATAATATTTTCTTGAAAGCAAGATAAGACAGCTTTGTGCCTTTCAAAAGATAGACACCATTCAAAAGAATATTTAGCAATACTGCCTTAATCCAAATCTCATAGTACCAATTCTTTTATTAAATCAAGGCAAATTCTATTTATATAAATACCTCATAAGTGTCTTTAATGGAACCTAGAAATATGAATATTTAACACCTTGAGTTGCAGATTGGGGGGGAGGGTCCTTTTCAAGAAAAGATTATTCAATCGTTTTTAATAAATCGAGAGAAGTACATGTCTGGAAATGATCTATCTTGCTATTATTCACAAAGATTTGAGTCTGATTGAAAGAATAATTTTTAAAACTAACTCCTGCATGGGCAAGTCTCTCCCAAGGCCCTGTGTCACTTCACCCCTGACCACCAGTCGGATCCAAGGGGCTCTGAGTCTACAGGTGGGTCTAAGCACAAGTGGTCCTTGGAGCATCTGTGGGCTTGACTAGGCAAGATAAGGGGGTCAAGAGGTTCTAAGAGCCAGTCCCCAGGCTTATCCAACCTAGTCAGAACCTCATGCAAAGGCCCTTATACCTACAGTTTATGTCCGGAGTAGAATAACCCACCAACCTCCCACAATGCCCCGAATTCCCACCATTATAATTCCACATTAAAATTGTGTTGTTGCTTCCAAAAGGTCTCAGTGAAACATAATTAAGTTAAATGAGAACATTAACACCTTAATGGATTGGACCAAATGATCAGAAATTTCTGAATCTCTAAAACTCTGATTCTACACTAGGTATAACTGAGTGCCAGGCTAGGGCCCAAGGGACTGGAGACGGGCAGATGCTTCACCATGCCAGGAAGAGCCTCGACAGTAGGGAGAGGGAGCAGCCATAATACAGTGTTGGCTGCAGAAATCAAGTCAGGAAAAGAGATGCTATATACAACATGGAGATAAAACACTGAAAGTATATAGTATTTTAAAACTTTAACCATGATTACCTTACAACGGAAAGATTACAGTGACTTATTTTTTATTGTCTTTTAAATTTCCACAATGCACATTGTTGCTAGATAATTTTCCAGGCGTCTCACGAATCTACACATCATGCCAGCAGAGGCACTATCTTCGTTCCAGACCATCATTACAAGAATATTACTACAATGAACAAACTTAAAAGATAGAGATCATGTCTCCTTCCCAAGCAAAGAGCAGCCAGGCTTACAGTGTAAGAGACTTGGATACCGTTAAGTTCTGGGCTCTTCTCCTGTAACGCAACCCACTAGTGGACAAGTGTCAACTGGCCTTCTGAACATCACCCTTTGGGAATTAGTGCTTGCAGAAGTGGCGCCAAAAAAATAGAAATAAAGATGCTGATACCATGACTACTGTTACTACGGTAATAAAAGTCCTTTATCTCAGACCCAGGAGTCTCATATCTTCTGCCAGCATCTATCGAACTGTGATAAGCAAACTTCTTAGCTTGCAAGTCTAGTGAAAAACTCAGCCCCTTCCAAAATTCTTTACAAATATGTACTATTGTTACCATCTGAGATGCTTAGGCTAGAGACGGTTTCTACTGCTTGGAACCAAAAGCCCTGACTAGTAACTGCTTTAGGAATCAGATATTCAAATGTTCTTTTTTTTAAAAAAAATGGGGGGGGGGGATAAGAATCAAGAGAAACCCCACCTCTGCAAGACAGCACTCAGGGACAGGACGAAGGGCATTCTCATTTCTACCGCAGGCCTGCGTGGAAGACACTGCCTGGAGCTAAGGACAGAGCTGGGAACAGGACGGACAGGAGCACCTCCATGCATGTGTGTGACTGCCATCATGGTTAAGTAGGAAGAGACAGGACAGGTGCTCTGAGAGGGTAGGAGAGGGGGATCAGAGCGAGTCGGGGCACCAGGAAAGGCTTCCCTGACATTCTATAGATGTCACTTAACGGTGCACACGCAGACCTCCTTCTCCTGGCAGGCATGTCTTCATTCCAGAGTTTACAAATTTAAGCTATTGGCACAAATTTACCAGGCCCCTATTCTTCCAATCCCAGCATGTTTTCACAATTGTAGACTAACCGTGCAGTGTAATTACAAGGTGAGCAGCAAGCAGTAGCCTGGTCAGCATTTCACGATGACAGTCTGCCAAGAAACCAATTTAGAGTCCCTTGAAGTTATCCATCAGTAACCACAGCCAAATGGACTTTGATGACTTTTATATATAAAGCTTTGGAATATTATCCAATAAATGGCACATGCAAATTTAGGCTTAGGGCTCTTTAACAGTTCATATAGTACTTTGTAGTTAGAAGGGAGTTGAAACACAAACACAGAGTGTTAAGGGTTTCCTAAGGCTACTGGACTCAGAGCCAGATCATCAAAGTTACTTGATTTAGCCCTAACCGGTTTGGCTCAGTGGATAGAGCATCGGCCTGCGGACTGAAGGGTCCCAGGTTCGATTCCGGTCAAAGGCATGTACCTTGGTTGCGGGTACATCCCCAGTTAGGGGGTGTGCAGGAGGCAGCTGATCGATGTTTCTAACTCTCTATCCTTCTCCCTTCCTCTCTGTAAAAAATCAATAAAATATACATATTTTTAAAAAGTTACTTGATTTGCTCTGACTTTGGTAAGTCACTTACCCTCCCGGGCACCAGGTACCACCATAAGAAAGAACTAGAGGATAGATTATTGTGACTTCTTAACTTTTAAAGGTAGAGCAATTATTTCAACTCCTTAGACTAGCTATGGGTGCAGGGCTCTATTTTATGCTGGAGGGCCTGGTGGAAATTACCTTCCCCAACTACATGGCCACCTACCTGGTTACAAAGCACTTTTTAAATGACATGGAGTGATTTTTCTCTTGTTTTTGACCATGAGAATGAGGTGATAATGAATTACTCCATCATTTGAAAAATTTTCTTGGACATGAAGAACTAGCCAGCTTCAGAATACAGGACACCGCTTTTATAAAGGAAAAAGGTTAATTCTTAGGTTTTCCTATTTTAAAGGTACACGTGAACAGAAAACCTGGTCAATGTATCACCCGCTAGAACAGCGGTTCTCAACCTGTGGGTCGCGACCTCTTTGGCGGTCGAATGACCCTTTCACAGGGGTCGCCTAAGATCATCCTGCATATCAGATATTTATATTACGATTCATAACAGTAGCAACATTACAGTTATGAAGTAGTAATGAAAATAATTTTATGGTTGGGTCACAACATGAGGAACTGTATTTAAAGGGCCAGAAGGTTGAGAACCACTGCGCTAGAAGAAAGCATTTAAAGTCCACTAATCCTCAAATAAGCAGTAAAATTTAGTAACATATCTTTGCACTATTCTGTCTAGATGTGCCCAAGGATATATTTTTTTCCTGAGACAAAAATGGAAGCAAATAACAATACTGCTTTGTAAATGGCTTGATGTCTTATTAATAGTGAACATCCTTCTGTGTCATAATTATTATTATTATTATTCTATTACTACTACCTACATCATTTTTTATGGCTTCATGCAAAATAATAGTAAATGTAAACTGTAATTTAAAATTTTTTTAAAATGCATTCATCAAAAATAGGTATGACAAAATAAACATAAATTTGAAATTGTTCCTAATAGACGTTGCATGGAAATGCAGTTTTGCAGATAAAATTTCCAAGTTTAAACTGTTGTAACGAGAGCAACTGACACAGATTTCTGAGTTACTTCCCAGCAGGGCCTCCACTTCATTCCTAGCATGGGCAGAAAGCTTTCTAAAACATCCAGAGTTCTCCAAATCTCATAAGCTGTTAAGAACAATGCCATATATGTCACTTTTCCTTAACTATAATCACTCTCTTGCCTACAAAGTAAACTATGTCTTGCAAAGTAATCACTTCTAACTTGTAAGCCATCATAAAAATAAATCAATACCGCACTCAAGATTTAAACTTTGATTTTAAGGGCCATCCAAACTCAGCTCTGAGGCTAGGTACTGTCTATAGAGAATTTCAGTTCAATCAGTGTAGTAGCAAACCAGATAAAGCCAGTGAGCTGACGTTCTCCTTCTGTTAAGCAGACCCCCCTCCCAGTTCTGACCTGGAAATGTTCATGGAAAGGCCAACTTTATCTGTTTAATGATTAAGTAAGTCCTGTTATTAGATCTTTCACTAATGCCTTACTTGCCATTCTGATTTACACCTGTTGTCCCAGCATAGTTATGAATAACACAACCTTTCTTTCTTAAAATACTCTGGTTTGTACAACAGATTATTTGGTAACCTCCAAGACGTTACTCGGGGCACTTCCTTTACATTAGAATGAGGTCGTGTATGTATCACTGAGTAAGTGAAAGCACTCTTTATTGCTGTCACCATCACTGTCATTAAGATTACTATGAATGCTACACATGTTCCTCTTCTTTAAATACAACCACATTATCTCCCAAAATCAGGTGCATCATTCTTTCTGAATTCCTTTCATTTTTTTCACATTAGGATGCATTAACTCCTGATTCTGGTCTCTATCACTCTTCCTAAGTTCCTTCTATATTTTTTCACATTTCTGATACGTCATCATCCTCTAATATGTTTGGTGTGTGTGTGTGTGTGTGAGAGAGAGAGAGAGAGAGAAACAAACAGAGACAGAACACATGAAACAATAAATGCGCTCTATTTAATGCTGTTACTGAATTCAAAGAGTTTACTCAACAAAACCTAGAATACACAAAGAAGCAGAGCTACTGGCGAATGGAAGACATGTTGAGAACCACACAGATTCTGTATGATAACCGCCCCTTCCAGTCTGCAACCGGAGACTGTGGCTTCCTTCTCCAATCCCAATTACTGTCTCCTTTATCATCAGAATGAGCTTCCCTACTCAGTCCACCTATGATTTAATCATCCAGCCAAGAAAACATTATAAATTACACTCTGTGAGTTAGTGATGGAAAAAATGGGCAGGTTGCTGTGGCCAGTCTCAAAACACTGGTAAAAGAATATGCACCCTGCAGGACCAGCAAGGGATTTGTGGTCAGTAACTTCTCAGTGACTCCTAGAAAAACCATCTCAATGTTTATGGATGCAGAGTGCAACATACATAGATGCCAAGTAGGTCAAATTGGCTTTTATGATAAATATTAGGAGAACCTGAATATCCCAGTCTTACCCCACGAGGTCACCAAGTTGCAGTGCAGGGCCTCCTGGGGGAGGGGGGGGGGGAGGCCACCTGCCACTGCCCCCTTTCCAGACCTGGCTGGGCTAGTTAGTTAATTGTATATGTATCAATCTCAGGGGAAAGGTACTGTTACCTAATTCAGGAGGGAAATCCTAGAAGCGCTTGTGTGGCTACAAACTGATTGAATTACTATGCAGCGTTATCTGGCTTTCTCTCTAAAAGCCACAGGTGTCAAATGAAGGGGTGTGTATGTAAATTTGTCCTGAAATCCCTCCACGTAGAGGAGGCCAGCCATTTATTTCTTGAGGAGGAATTTTTTAAAATCTGGTGAGTTCTTCGAAGATGGGGGAGCCACGTATATGCAAAGGATTAGAAGTTCCACAAATCGCCGCTCCAGGCATCTGAGTTGGTCTTCAAGTGAATAAATAAGGGGCAGACAGAGAAGGCGGATTAAAGAAATATTTAAACAGAAGTCGCGTGTGCCAGGATCATTTGAGCGGCAGGCGCTAAGGGCAGGCAGTCCCGGGCCCACAAGGAGCATGTGTCTGCAGGAAGGCCAGGCACGAGGCCTCAGGGAACCAACGTCCATCTCCCCTCCAACTGACGCAAATTTCTTACAGGAAGAGACATATTTTGAACACACATATTTTTTAAATGATCTCTTATGAACAAAGAGGTTTGCCAATATTGATTTTTTAAATATTTGTATAAGTGGTTGATTTTGTGAAAGATGTTTCTTTTTCTTTACAGACTGTTTATTACCTTTGTCACCAACCAGGCTTCCTCACACAACTGAGCAGTTTTCCCACTTGCCGGACGGGTCCGCCCGGGCAGTCCCTCTCACCTGGCACCTGGCAGGGCCAGAGGTTTAGCCATGGCCACTGGGGATGAAGGAAGCCATCCCTTTCAACAGAGTGTTTTCCTTCTATTCAAAGTGAGTAGCCTCCATCAGACAAAGCCTGTAAACTCTCTCTTCATAGGCCCATTCACTAACACTGTATAAACTAGCTCTGTTGACCGAAGAAGGCCAACGTCCATGCCAGGTATGAACTAACTTCTGAAGGCGGTCAGGACAGCAGCACCGTGGCTCTCCGCAATCCCAAAGAACGCAGACCCTAACGCCAGGCCAGCAGAGACAGACAAAACACACTCCTGAGAGCAGGAACATGGACTGCGCTCACACGTGAATTTATACCGTACACAACCTAAGATGGGAATTCCCCAGGCCACACCTGACTTATGATAAAGAGAAACTGCCACTTTTGTGTTTATTCAAGATTCACCCTTTCCTGGTCTCTTCAATACAATCCTACAGAAATACTGGGTGTTTGGGAAATGATAAAAGTTTCAAAAACATTCCATTTGTCGTTGGTGTAGGACTTTTAGTCCAAATTTGATCATAACTACAGCACTAGGGGTATTGGTGCTTCATCAGACAACAGGCGCAGGTGTGCCAGCCCTCCACGGGGTAGGCAGAGGGAGGCCAGTGCTCCGAGCCCTGTGTGGCCTCACTGATGCTCAGGCTCAATGGAGAATAGGTTTACACACAGACACATTTTTTAAATATATTTTTATTGATTTCCGAGAGGAAGGGAGGGTGGGAGAGAGAGGGTGAGAGAAACATCAATGATGAGAGAGAATCACTGATCAACTGCCTCCTGCATGCCCCACATTGGGGATTGAGCCGACAACCCAGCATGTGCCCTGACTGAGAATCGAACCATGACCTCCTGGTTCATATGTAGATACTCGACCACTGAGCCATGCCCAGCCAAGCCAGACACATTTTTAAAACCCTACTACAACAGAAAAAAAAACAAAACTTTAATACTAACAATAGAAATAAACAGAATCCAAGAGTCACATGACTCTGTAACTCTTATACCAAACTGACCATTTTTATACGTTTTTCTAGGGGAGCCAGAGCTAAACTTGTAACATCAGCAGTAAAACTCCAAGACCAACATTAAAGAATTATTCACGGAAAAACATTTTCACTACCATGAGCCAAAGCTCAACTGCTAAAAATATATTTAATGCGCACACAAGTGCATGGGTTTATGGAAGTATTCATTTCACAGTATTTCCACTTGAACTCCATCATCAGATTCCTCCCACCCAAATGTTCCTAGGCAACATGGGATTGGATCCACAGGACAAACCTGGAAACTAGTGAGAATTATAGCAGAAAGGCTGAAAAGCATCAATGGGTAATAAGGAGGAAAGCTGTACCCTTATGTACAGGTTATCAGCAGTGGCGCAGTGGAAAATGAGGGCAGAAAAGTGACCCAAAAATAGGAAACAGCTTTCATAACATGGACAACAATGGGTCTGATTTATGTCACATTAAAAAAAAAATTGATTAACTTATACTCATGTCTACTCAATGATTTAGTTTAAAACAGTTATATAGCTAAGTGGTTATGAGCATGGACCAGGGCCTAGGTTCAAACCACCTTTTCTCTCACTCAACTTGACACCTGGGGCTCACTTTACTCTGTGCCTCAGTTTCCCCATCTGTGGAGTGGGATAAGAGTACACTTATTACTAAGTAATGAAGGCAAGGAGAACGGCCCTGAGACGAGCAGATGGCACGGTGCCAGCACCCACAAGGGGCAGTGGCGTCATGACTAGTGTAAGATCACCTGAGACAGTATCACAAAATATTTACTCAGCTCCACCAAGCACATTGTTGTCGTTCTCGCCAAAATGTTTTTTAAACTCTTGTTTTTTCTGTGAACCTGGCAAATGTCACAAATAAAACAGCAATGACTCTGTAAAATGTACATTCACAAATCTGAAGTTACAGTCCATCCTGATCATGTTCCAGTGTAACTTTTTGGTGGGTGAGGGGAAAGTGAGATTATCATGAAAAAAGCAAAGACAGATTCAAGCTTCCAACCAGCAAAAAAGAACAGCCTGCCACACACACACACACACACACACACACACACACACACACACACACACCACCTCTCAGCCAGGACTTGCTCCCAGCAGAACAAATGAAAACTTCAATGATAAAACACATTATCCCTACTATTCTAATAATTCCTTCCTTCTCCCCTTCCCCTGTGTCTCATTCTGCAGTTGTTTTATATGCAAATACATCATTTTAATAATCAGGAAACCCCAGAAAACATTAACATCTAAATAACAATATCCCTTAAAGCAGTGGTCGCCAACTGGTGGTCTGTGGACCACTGGTGGTCCAAAAGGTTAGTGACCACTGCCTTAAAGCATTTCCTATAAAACAAACATTTGTATCACCTTTTTCTCAATTGAAGTTCTACATGGAATTGATTTAAAATAAAAATTCAAATGTCAAATCCCATTACAAATGTTCATTATTGTTCATAAATTTAAAACTTCCAACAACAACAACAAAAACATAATTTGTTCAGATTAAATAGGATTGACCGGGACTGCTATGCACACTCCTTGGTACGATTTTCAAAACACATTCAAAGGTTCCCTCTGACCGAGATGCCGGATATTGTGCTAAGGACTGCAGGCAATAAAACCGACTCAAACAAAGCCCAGGACACAAATGTTTACAAGTTCATGGTAACACAGAGGGGTGGAAATTCTCTCTGTACCTTTCAGCCTCAGCCACCAACAAAACAAAACAAAACACAACACAACACAACAACCTTGTGACGCTTGCTTTTTCTTAAACATCTTTAATGCCCCTATTACCTGGGCATCAGCTTTGCAGCTCTTGCTAATATTATACACTACATAGTACCAGGGTGCAGGAAATGGCATACAATACATTCCAGTACTTACCAACTTACTGTATTTGACGCCATAATCAGACATAAGAAAGACAGACCAAAACTGACGTTCCATAAAACACTATCACGTTCTCATTCATGGCTATTGGCTGCTCCGGCCAAATAACTTTTTCATCTCATGCCTTTCCCACACTGACAGGACTTGGTATTACCAAGCACTTACGCTCTGTCTAATCTGCCCAAATATCACTAAACATTAACATAAAACTTTACAAAAGCATGGGTTTACCCACCATGAAAACAGTGTGTGGGCTCTCAGTGGCATGACAAAACCCTGAGGCTGCATGTCCAAGCGACGCAAGGCGGAAACTGGCTCCTGATGTCAGAATGGGAGGCGTCACTTCAGAAGTGAACGCCAGCAAACCAAGTGCCTCGTCCAGGTGCGCTGACCTGCCCGCCCTCCCCGCCACTCACAAAAGCACCGACCAGAATGTTCCCTGGGGGCAGCAAGGGTACAGCCTTCCCTTCCATTTCAAATGAGTCCAAATTTAGACTGTGCTCTGGAACAATGTGAAAAACGATCTTGAACTGTTTTTATAGTTCTTTAATATCCACTGGATGACTCACGGTTATGTAGCCCAGAGGCCAGGTACTTTTATTCCTAAAAAAGGAATCTGTTGGAGTCTTGGGGAGGCTGGCCCAGGACCATAGGCCTGACGACCAGGCAGAAAAAACAAGGGAGAGGCTAGGTCGTCTCTTGCTCCGGAAAAGGGATTTTAAGGACCGAAGACCCATTTCCAATATCACACTCAACTCAAATTTGCAATTTATTTTCCAGCATAGCCTCATGAATCCAGTCAACATTTAAACACTACTCAGTAGTGCTAATTGCGTCTACCTCTTAAAAGGCTGTTTAACAAGCTCTTCAAAACACCCTGGTCCCGAGCTGCCTAAAAAAATATTGTGAAGCCGTTTACTAGGGCGCAGCTAGGAATGAGTCTTTGCAGCAGCTCTTCCCAGACTGCGGCACTCAAAACGGCAAACCGTCTTCTCCGGTTGGAAGAAAAGCCTCCCAGCCCCCACTCCATGTCCACCTCCCATAAGGCATCTATCTGTTCATTAGGGACGGTTTGCAAAGCTTCAAGGAATCACCAAGCAAGGAAGTAACCGTTGTCTATTCCATTTTGCAAACAAGAGAAATCAGCCCATGTGTAAAAGCAGCAAGGAAAACCCATTGCAGTTGGATTTTCTAAGGTTATGTACTCAGACGATGGAATTATCCCCCCACTGTCCCAGGCCTGGTTTATGCCAAATGTGTGTGTCAGATATAAATGCAACACCAGCTCTCTCTCTCTAAATCAAATCCCCTGTAGCAGAAAGCAAAGTAAAGAATAACTGTGGACAGGCCCTATCAGCTATCAAATAAACATCAGAGACAATTACATCTCCTGTTAAAGGTCCTATTACTGGCCACAAACTGGTTAACATACTCATAATTTCAGGGAAAGCAACATAAAATGTTAGTGATGTTATACAAGGCTTCAAAACTTACCTGGCAAAAGTGAAAACTAAATAAATAGGCAAATGCCTTTTTTTTTTAATCAATTGGCAGTAAGAAAAGGCTTAATTTAAATTTGTTATGGAAAAAAAACACGTCTTGAATTAGCCAAATTCAAGCAAGCCTACTTCTCATCAATTAAATCAGCTTCAAAATATGTTGAGATTTTTCCCCAAGTGCCCAAGAAGTCACTCACCTACCACCTTCCCACCAATTTGGTCTTTTCCTCTCTGTTTTCTCCGTCATTATTTCCATTTATTTTTTGGTCCCTCCTCGGTGTTTGGCCTGAGAACAGTAATCCTCCCAATTCTTCTCCCTGCTCCTCGGCCTGAAAGACACCTCTGCATCTGCACACGAGGCAGGTGCTCAGGGGGAAAGCTGCACCTGGGGCAGGTGAGCATGGGAATGCACAGGGTGTCAGTACACACGGGGGTGGTGCGCACATGCAGGTGTGCACGTGGGCAGGTATGCACAGGGTGTGGGTGCACATGGGGGCCAGTGCGCTCGTTTTGGCAGCCAATCTGGGCCTGGGAGCCTGCCCAGAGCCAGCACACCTGTTCACCATCATGCTTAGTAATTTTATGCTGATCATGTCTTTCACCTGTTGGTCAGAGCAGGCCCACCATGAGCAGCATGTCCAGCCCACATAGGAGTGGGAAGGAGATTACTGCCAATGTTTTATGTATTTACTTTTCAGTGGATGCTAATAGTTTTGGGGATTCAATTTGGATGGAAACAAAAGGACCAAGCTCTCTGTAATCCTCCATAACTTGTTTCATTTTGGGCTTTATTAAGGGGAAGGAAGAAAAGGAGAGGGAAAAAAGAGAGGCGGAAAGGGGGTGGGGGGGGTCACTAATTTTATTGGAAAAAGTGAAAAGATCCAGGAGTTCTGTATTCAGTCACTAAACATGAGTCAAATGCCTTTGAGATGTGACAGTCACTTACAGTTTAGGGAAATCCAGTCATGTACACATGTACACACATATACACACACACACACACACACACAATCTCACTTATGCCTACACCATCCCATACCAGGATCATTGGTCTGAGAATCACTTCCAAGGCTGGTTAAGCAAACTGCTCCATTTTCCACTAAAGCATATCAGCAAATCATTTGTTTTTTCCTTTACTCAGTATGCTACAGATTATAAGACACACTAAAGGTTTTAGTGGCAGCTTTTTTTTTGGGGGGGGGGGGAGTTAGAAACACGTTAAATAAATATCTCAGTTGTATGGTGCACAAATATTTCATAAAGTTACAGTTATCTATAGTTACTCGTCCCTCAGATACGGTTACAGATAGATACTTGACTCATAAAAGCATTGATCAATTTTCAGACTAAGTTTTACAAACACTGGAATTCATAGCAATGATCCAATGACTAGGGCCCTAGAGTCTAAATCTAAACTATAGGAATCCTGGGTGTAAAAATCCGATGAACTGAACATTGAACAAAACTTTTTAAGTACATGGGTTAGAAGCAGCTCAGAACTTTTAAATCATGACTAAAATCATGGCAACTTCTACTACAAATAATTAGCACTAATGGTTTTAAATAAATGGTCTTTTCCTTTTTCAAATTACCGCTATCTCTTTTTGTCACTTCACTATGCTCATCAACAAGGCAAACTTTTTTGCAATTACACTCAAAAAAAGCAAGACAACAGTCAACAAAAAAAATGATACAATATTTTAAATTACAAACAAGGTTAACAACATAAAAAATGTTCAACAACAATGGCCACAGAGTACATTCATACAAACATTAAAATGTACACTACTCAACATCTCGGTCCATTTACAGCTGGCCCTGTCCGTCAGCCACTAGGGGCTGGGATGGATCTTGCACTCAAGGTGCTGGCCACCCTGCCGGGCCTGGCTCAGAGGTCACACTGAGTATGTGGCTCAGCAGGCTGCTCGCAGGAGGTCCGTCCAATCTTTAGTTGGGATCCAGAGCAGCCAAACTGACTAAGCGACAAGATGATCACTGGTATAGAAAAGCAGGGAAACCACAGGGGAAGCAGAGCAATGCCTTCAGGATGCCGAAATGCAGGGTGAAAACAACCCACGAAGTGTCTGCCTCACTCCCACTAACCTAAACTTTTTTAAATTTTCCTGAAACACCAGGAACTTTCCACACAGAGAATGCACTACCAGTAAAAAGAAACATGAGAGAATGTCTTACGATGGAAGTTCATTTCAGGAGCATTTAAAAGATGTTAAGATGCCATCTTTCCTCTGAAAGTACATGTGTTAATCATACGCGGACATGAACAGTTAGCAAGGCAAATGAGACTCTGCCAAACCAATGAAGTCCTGAATTATACAGAGCGCTCCTTTCACGCAAAGGCAAACACATCCCAGCACACCAGAGCCTTAGAGCTGTCTCAATGTGACAAACATGGAAAGTTCAAAGCCTCAGCAACATTGTCAAGTGCCTTTGGTGGATCCCAGGACGGTGAAGGCACCTTGCAGAGTGGATGCAGGGTGGCCTGGCAGCCACAGGACACAGCGTTTCCAGCAGCTGCCAGTTGTCTTCTTGCCGAGAGCATATTCCCTTCGGTTCTCCAAACACTGCTGCAGCGGCTGCTGCTGCTAAGGTGAGCAGCAAAGCTCTTCTAACAAAAACATATCAAAATCCCCACAGGATGAAGTCTGGGAGGCATTCTGCTAGCAACCGGCTGGATTTTCAGTAGCCACGGGACCCGGCTCGCTGAAGGAGGAGCTGCCCTGGGACGACTGCTCCTCGGGCTTAGAGCTCTGAAGTCAAGGTCAGCGAGAAGTCTCCTGTGCTGAGCCATGAGCACAAGGAGCCGGCCGGGGCTCAGGGGAAACCTGCCACAGCCCAGGGGCTGGAGGGAGGAGCGTAAGTGCCTCTGCTTGCCTTCCTTGAAGGAGTTAATGGCAACGCAGAGATTCTCAATAGGATTTTTCCCATTTCTTATTTTTTCTAATTTATTGATTTTAGAGAGAGAAGGAAGGATGAGAGATAAACATCACTCACTGCTCCACCCATCCGTGCACTCACTGGTTGACTCCTGCATGTGCCCTGACCGGGGACCAAACCCACAACCTTGGCACATGGGGACAACACTCCAAACAACTGAGCTACCCGGCCAGAGCTGTTCCCATTTTCCTTATTAATCCTCTAGAAAACCAGGAAAGGATTTAAAAAATCATCAGAATTCCAAACTCATACCTAGGGAGCCGTTCACTTGTCAGGAGAAATTAAGTGAATTCTTAAATGCTAGTGCGCTTTCCAACAGGTGGCTTCTTAGAAAGGAAAACAAAATGTCGAAAAATCGTAGGATTAATCATCGAGAAAAAGAACATAAAATAGAACACTGTCCTTTTTTATCAGTGATATTTTCCCACAGACCAAGCCACTACATGAAAATTTCTCACTGATTCTTACACTTCAATCCTTAACAAAATTAAGCCACAGAATTTATACCATCATTTTATCATGTTCCTATTATTACAAGGGAGAGTTTTAGCCACATCTGCGGATAAGAGGAAAGGACACTCTGAAACAATGACTGTCTCCTCGCTTTGACAATGTCACTATTCCACTCACGCTCGACAGCGATTTCTATCAGACAGAAGTTTGTCCTGAGGTTCAAGCTCCTCCAGCAGGCGGTCCAGAAGCACCCCTCGCCCGCTCACGGGCAGGCCCACAGCCACTCGCAAACCTGGCAGGAGGGTCAGCATAGATGCTCAGATCGGACAAATCACAGGACGACCGTGAGTGTCATGGCCAGTGCCAGGATCTCTGGGCCCCTACGGACAGCTGATGGGCACCGATACCAGCTCCCAGACTCCTCTGTGCTCGAGTGAAGCAGCCCACCCGCTGCCTTGCCATGTCCACAAGCACTGACTGCAGCTCCAACTTCAGTTTCGACAAATGCCGAACCCTTTAGAGAGGCACTCACACAATGCCCACCAGGCCGACATCCGTACGGACTTGGCTTCTCAGCGTTCCCTACCACATCGTAAGGCGTTTAAGAACAATATGGCATCTGTAGAAAATACCAAGTCATTCTATACCCCTTCAATGAGATGTCTTTCTCATAATGTAGAAAAAGGCTGTCATGTTAGCTGCATGTCCTACAAAAAGACAAAGGCTGGGACACAGAGCGGATAGAAGAATCAACCCGCACCCGCGTTGTGATGTTCCACTGTTGGCTATTGCATACAGTCCATGGAGCGGAACCACGGAAAATGCTGGAAGTGAATGTGTCTGACTGCCATTTTCCCACATGCTCTTTAAACCTTGGCTTTTTTATGAGGAATTTCATTGGACAAAATTAAATATTTTCACAGATGTAGACCAATAAGACAACTGCAATAATAAATTTCCAAAGAAAATTAAAACAATCTACCTGTATTCTCATATTCAAAGCTCAGACAGTTCTAACGCGTGTCCTACTTCTGTGATTTTTTTTTAAGCTAAAAATGAGATTCCTACAAAGGTCCAGCTTAGGTAACAGTTTTTTAAAGCGAGCAAGCCTATTTATTTAAGGATACTGACAGGCGCCATTCACCTCCATGCTCTCAGCACAGCGGAGGAAGCAGAGTGGGAACGCCAGTCCTCCCCCTTCGCCCCCTCCTCTTCAAAATAACCTGCTTTAATCCAATGAGAACAGAGAGCTCCAGGCAGCATGTTATGATCAGTCTGGAAATTCAGGCCACACAGACTGAAAATATCACCACGTAACTGGCTCTTTATCTAGGTTATTGCAAGAGACTGGGCCAAAAAATGAGGGACTCCAAGGCAGTGGTCTGACTATATCTGCATCACAGTTAGCTGGTACTTTACCCAACATGCCTTAGAAAACCAAGTGGATGGAAAATATACAGGGGTCCCTAAAAATGCATACATACTTTAACAGCTGATACCTCAATTTTAAAAATGAAATGTTTATAATAAACAATGCCTTTATAATTATTCAAAGTGTGTGTATACAATTTGGGGGGGACACTCTATATATACCAGTGATGGTGAACCTTTTGAGCTCGGCGTGTCAGCATTTTGAAAAACCCTAACTTAACTCTGGTGCTGTGTCACATATAGAAATTTTTTGATATTTGCAACCATAGTAAAACAAACTTATATTTTTGATATTTATTTTATATATTTAAATGCCATTTAACAAAGAAAAATCAACCAAAAAAATGAGTTCGTGTGTCACCTCTGACACGCGTGTCATAGGTTCGCCATCACTGATATATACAATATATATACAATTCCAGGTTGTAAGAAATAGATGTTTTAACACATTACTTTTGATTTGTTTTTTTAAAAGCTTACACTACTGAGCATTCTGAGTGCAGAAAATGTTAAAAGTTAAAAGAATATATTTTATTATAAGATGGTTTTAAAGCTGCATTTAAAAGTGCATTTTAGCCTAGCATCACAGAACAATTAAAAACAAATACAGCCCAATTCCTCTAACATACAGGGACAGTGCCAGGGGTTTTATTTGGGGAATCTAAGTACACAAGAACATTTTTTCCTCATCCTGGGACAACTCAGGGGGGCTGGAGGGTGGGGATGGGGGAATTGGGCGAGACGCTGGCAGGGAGCAGAAGAGGATTCTGACCAAAATAACTCTTTACTCACTCAGAACAAGCCCGAAGCTAAAACGCCTTTTTCACCCCCCTTCTTCTGTGACTGGGGAGGGAGGGGAAGCACAAAGGCCCCCTTCTGAGTTCTTGTGAAGAAGGTCCCGAGTGTTGACAAATCCTGATTCAAGGCTCAAGTCACACTTAGCTCACACACAGAACGGGTGATTCAACCACTCGGGAGGGGCGAGGGCAGCCTGCATGTACTCCAGGTCTGTTTTCAACAGACCACCATTGACAGGAGCCCTGACTCAGCGGCATCTCTTCTGACCACTCTTCTCGGCCAACGGTCAATGCCTTTGTGTGTCCAACACTGAGTCTAACATCATTTTACCCGAGTTCGGGGTAAGCACAAAACACTCATCGCTGGGAGTCATGAATATCGTAACATGACTCCCATCCTCTGCATGTGGAAATTCTAAAACGGTGCTAAGTCAGGTGACCATCCACCCTGGTTGGACAGGGACAGTTCCAGTGGACACCTATTGTTCCAAATGATCAGTAACCCCTGCTTCCACTCTCACATGCATCTCTGTTAAGACCATAAATTATATGGTCGGGCCCTAACCGGTTTAGGTAGAGTGTTGGCCTGTGGCCTGAGGGTTCAGAGTTTGATTCCAATCTAGCGCCATCAAGGACACATAACCTTGGTTGCAGGCTCCATCCCCGGGCCAGGATGTGTGCGGGAGGCAACCAATTGACATGTCTCTCTCACATCGATGTTTCTCTCTCTGTGTCTCTCCCTCTCCCTTACCCTCTCTCTAAAAAGCAATGGACAAATATCCTCAGGGGGATAAATAATTAATTAATTATATGGTCAGCCTGTCGGTAAAGAATGTCAAGCTAAGCAACACCTGTCCTTTTAAACAGCAAGCAAGGGCGGACTGGGCTTTTAACCATGCCACAGAGCACAGGATGCAACCCTGGGCTTCTCAGGTTGAACCTGCACAGTAACTCCGCATCAGTCCACTGGAACATTGTTCATTTCCTCTCTGCCCCTTAAGCCGCAGCAGCCCTGTGCTGACAACCATCACCTTCGCTGCCCTCCCTTTGATCTCTGGCACCAAGGGAGAGCCTTTGCTGTGTGGTCCTAACACACACAGGGCGGGGGCTGCTTCTGCTCTGCACATGCAAGCATAAGGGCCCAATGAGATCTCCACCCTTGGTAGTTTTAGGGAAGAATGGTTAAAAGAAGGAGGGAAATGAAGAATTACTTCATGAACTAGGAAAATCATTGGGTAGGAGTATTTGTAAATTTATAAAAATTAAAAGAATACACATACACAATAAATAGTACCTATGATATTAAATGATAAGTATAAAATAAATAAATAAAACGGAAAAGTAAGCATTGGTAAAATCCTTGCAGCGGGCTAGGCAGAGCCGCGGTATGGGACAGCCAGGGCAGATTTCGTTTCTGTGTGTAAAGTGCAATAGTGGGCCTGTGGCAATTCCGGGGAAAGTTTTACGTTTACATACAGATGCAAAGCAGCCGAAACATTCAGAGGAACAAAGCAGCAATCAATCAAGAGGAAGAAGGAGGACTCCGAGGTGCCTCCCCGGGGGAGGGGAGAAGCAGGAGTTCCAGGCAGAGGGAAGCTATTCTTGCTCTCCAAGGGCCTGGGGTCTGGGGTCCCAGCAGTCCCAGCAAAGCCAGTTAGTCCAGAAATACTGACCTTCTTTCTTCCTCTCTCCTCCTCCTCTTCTCCCCATCAGCTACCTTTTCCATTTTTATTTGTGAATGTCCTGTTTGCTAATAAGCCATAGGCAGCCAGAAGCCTCGATTTCTAACCCTCTGGGTCTCGGGAAAGGAACTCCAACAAGGAGGGGGCGTGCTGGGGTGGCCCGTTGCAGGGCAGCCTGACACCCAGAACCAACATGGAATTCACACAACAGAAGTGAAGCCAGAAATGCCTGGTGTTAAAAAGACCTCTGTGTTTGAAATTTTCCATAATAAAAATGTCATAGTCCAGGAAAAATAAATAAAAATATATCAAAGGGTGACTTTTAAACTTGGAAACCTTTAAACTTGTGAAATATAAGCCACTGAAAACTAAATGTAAATGGGGCGATTTATTTATAAAAGTTTTAAATAGATGAACATTAATTTGTTTTCAACATTGCAAATTCTTCTGTCAAGGCCAGATTTAACTAATGGTCAGTGTTTCAGAAGACACTGCATTTGTGAAATAAATACACCTGACATCACCACTGTAAGTATGTGCATCATCAGTTATCCAACAGCCGTAAGGATGGGACTTAAAACGCAATTTCCAAGTGACTATGCCTTAAATGTTTTGGGCTATCTCCACTTAATTGACATCAAGTAAAAATGTTATTTTTAAAAGTTTCAATATATTCACATTTTAAAATTATCTTTAAAAGCACAAATTGGAATTTTTAAAAATTGACATAGAATGTATTTTTAAATAAGAACCAGTCTTGGTATTTATTATTCCAAAATGCATTAACCTCCAGGTACTCTTCAGAAATCAGTATTTCCAATGCAAAGAGAGACCCACTTTTACTGTAATGTGACATTATGTGAACTTGTCTTTTTCTTAAGTTCTGTCTCCCACAATACAGTAGTCTCTGTTTCTATATATCCCATATGTTTTCATGACTCTCAGAAACTGTGCTGAGCTCGTAGTAAACAGATTAATAGTCCTACACGAGACAGGCTACCTTATCATACAAGGAGTTTCCAATACAGTCATGTAATGTGATAAAACTGGTATTATTTTAAATGCCCATGTAATAAATAGAAATAAATAAAAATCTTAAAAAATAAAATGCCCAGGTAGATTTAAGCGACTTGAGCTTGAGTCACACCTAACCTTCAGAAACAGAGGCTCGTACTGCACATCTTGCTTCCACATTTTGATCTAGTTTTATCCTCAGGTAGCTCTGAATTTTAATACTATAATAATCTAGAGTCTTCAGCTCCGAGGAATATATAACTTATGCAAAGGACAAACAAACAAAAAAGTCCATTACTACACCTTAGAAGGTAAAAGGAAGTAAGAACTGGAAAGGGAGAAAATTCTAAGTAAAAGGTGGGGAAAATTGGAAACTCCTAGAAAACATTTGAATCCTGACAGCCTTTAGGAGAAAATCATAGTCTCAATTCCAACTAGCAATTTTTCAGGAGTAGTGTACACGTAATTAGTGGCAGTCTAATGAAACTTAATGGACCTCCTCTCAGAGGTCCAATTTCCTGTTTTTAAATGTGTAAAAATATATAGAGAAGCTTATATAGAAAACCAATTATATTTTAAAGTTATCAAAAGATTTTAACATATTATGTGCTTCTTCACATAAATTAAAAGGTCTAGCAATCAGTGTAGTAACGACTGTGATTTTGAGGTAGTGATGAGCATAGATATTTTGAGAGACCTGCAATAACTAACTGCAATGTAATTTGAAAACATCTGTGACATCCACTGGTGACAAGTCACAGGTACTGCTAAAACTACTGTATTACATTAATAATCGAAAGAAATACTGTATTCAGTTGGAGAGCTGTGAAGACAGAGATGTAATTAATTTCTTTCCCGTCCAAGTTCAAGGCTCTTGACTCCAGACCAAAATCTCTTACTCGAAACACTTTGTTACTCATTTGGCTTTTACTCTCTACCTTTGGAAAGAATGTCTTGGAAAGTCACCTAAGAACAGGTTCTTAACCAGGGACCATATACTCCACAGCATCTTCTCCTCTTCCCTCGGGCCAGGGCTCAGGTGGCAGCCATGTATGCCAGGTATGCCCCTGGCCATAGCTGACCAACTTCGTGGAGTTGCTAGTCAATCCCCTCTTCAACTATGAAAATGAGGTCAAGTTGGCTGGGGAGTCAGACAAACAGGCAAAGTAGACCAAAGAGGAACAGGAAACAGACAAACTTAGAAGCAGCTATTTCCAAGCTGGCCAGCTCCCGCTCCAGCAGCTCCTCTGGGGGAGGTGAGGCCACACCACCTCCCTCCCTCCTGAGCTGACTGAGAGGCTCCCATACACTTATGATCAATTCCCTGTTTTGCTCCAACAACCAAAAGAGACTTAACTGCCCGCCCCGTGTTGCTCAGTGGTTGAGCATCGACCTATGAACCAGGAGGTCACTGTTGGATTCCCAGTCAGGGCACATGCCCAGCAGGGGGCATGCAGGAGGCAGCAGATCAATGCTTATCTCTTGTGGCTGATGTTTCTATCTCTCCCTCTCCCTTCCTCTCTGAAATCAATCTATAGTAATAAAAGAGTAATAAGCTAATTAGACCAGATGACCTTCCGGACAAAGCCAGGGCTGCGAGGGAAGCCCGGGCGGGTCCCAGGTGCCTGCCTGCGGCTGGAGGGAAGCCCAGGTCCCAGGTGCTAGAGGGAAGCTGGTGCTGGCAGCCAGGGGAAGGAAGGCCTATTCTTGCACGAATTTCGTACATCGGGCCTCTAGTAAAAATATATTTAAAAATAAAAAGAGCCTTACCTAAGTCAGGCCCTGAAAGTACATGCCAAACTGTGCATGTACCTACTCACATGTAAAATACTAAAAATCAGTCACAGAGTGTTAACTCAGTACAAATGGATGGCAACTACAGCGAATTCTCCCATAAATCAGCAACATTACCAAGTAGATCTTTCTAAAAACCACATGAAGACTCTATTCTATGCCTAAGTGATGCTGAAGTGTCCACGGACATACTCCTCTGCTTTGCTTCCTGCAGTAGCCTTACCTAAGCCTCCCTGTGGTCCTTAGTGTTCAGCACTGGTGATTTTGGTAGCATCATTACTGTCTTTGCAGACAGCATGTGGCTCTATATCTATGTTAACCACTACAGGAGGGCACAAGTCTCAGAGACAGACGCTGTTCATCTACACTAATAAAAGAGAAACATGCAAATTGGCGTCACTCCACTACGCCCACCAGCCAATCACAGTGACTATGCAAATTAACCCAACAAAGATGGCAGTTAATTTGCATACGCGGGCACAGAGCGAAGACTGAAGGCTCCGGCAGAAGTGAAGACTGAAGACTGAAGACTGAAGACTGAAGACTGAAGAGGCTTGGCTTCTCCGCTGCGGCCGGACCAAAGGCCTGGGTCCCGGGTGCCAGAGGAAAACAGGTGCCAGCAGCCAGGGGAAGGAAGGCCTATTGCACAAATCTTCATGCAACGGGCTTCTAGTTTATTATGTGGGAAAAAAACAACCACCAGCAAACCTCTGTGTCTTGATGCAGTGTTTTAATTTTTAATTAGCAACCAACTAATTTCTTTTTGCTCTCTAACATAAGTCCAAGGAAAAAGTTTGAGAAATAATGCCGGAACAGCAATGAGCTGGTCCTTGAACCTGATCCGGTTTCAGATAAACTTACGGTCTACTGAAAACTTATTCTGATGCAACCTCTCTATCTCTGTGGGTGGTTTCTGTCTGCACTCTACCAAGTGATAAGACAGACATAACAGCTATTGTCGAAACCCTGCCTTTGTCCTCCATTATCACAAATAATTTAGATTATCTCATTTTGACCTCGGGCTCTTCGGCTAATGGCTTACATTCAAATGTCACAAAATTTAGCTAGGCAACACTACCTTAAATGGTGCAATTTTAGAGTCTTTCAAAATACTAAAAAATTTAGATTCGCATTCCTGTAATTTGAGTCAAAAGTTCGAATACTACAGTGACCAATGAGACTTCTCCAGCGGGCTTTTCTTATAAGGGCACTCTATTTTTGGCAAACTATTATAAAATATTTTGTTTCTTTTACAAGAGTATAATAATTTTCTGTGTGTACAGTTTTTGCTAAACATAAGTTCTTTCTTTGTGGTCATGCAAACTGAAGTAGTAACAAGCCAGATGTCTTATTTACTCATTTTCTTGGGCAAATCAGGCTTAGTTGGGTCTTTTGGAGTTTTTATTTTATTACTCTATCACTCTAGGATTTTAAGCATCTCCAATCGTCCCCCAAATATCTCATGATATTTGATTTTAGGACAATGCTGGATAGAATTTAAAAACTGGAATGCTGAAATAGGGCCAAGTTTCAATAATTTCTTATTATTATAAATTGCTAACCCTGGCCAGTGTAGCTCAGTTCATTGGAGCATCATCCAGTGCACTGAAAGGGTACGGGTTTGATTCCCAGTCAGGGCACATACCTAGGTTGTGGGTTCCATCCCTGGTTGGGGCATGTGTGGGAGGCAACCAATCAATGTTTCTCCAATCAATGAATCTTCCTTTCTTTATTCCTTTCTTTCTTCCTTTCTTCCTTTCTCTCTTTCTCTCTCTCTCCCTCACTCCTCTCTCTTTTTTAAATAAATATATTTTTATTAATTTCAGAAAGGAATGGAGGGAGAGAGAGAGAGCAACATCAATGATGAGAGAGAATCATTGACTGGCTGCCTCCTGCTGGCCCCCTACTAGGGATGTAGACTTGGAATCAAATTGTGACCTCCTCTCCTGGTTCATAGGTCAATGCTCAACCACTGAGCCACACAGACAGACTGGACCCCTTTCCTCTCTCTTAAAAAATTTTCCTAATATTCTATTTTCATTTCATCAGATGCTGAAATTGTATATCAGTTAAAAACTGGTAGGTATTTAAATTTTATTTTAATATTTTTAATGAAAATGGTTGAAAGGTGATTATAAAGATAATTCTGCTTCAATAACTTCAAATTAACTTCAAGGAAAGTTTTACACTTCCTGACTGCTTAGCACAGAGCAGATGCTCAATAAATGATGCACGAATATATAAACGAACATTAATGATTGTTTTATTTTTTTTAATGATTGTTTTAAATAATGGTTAAACTGAACGGTGAAGGGTTTGTCAATAAGCTGAAGATTACCGAAAATATACATATCAAATTTTTAAATATAACCAAAGCTTTCTAACCACAGTATACATAAACTACTACTGCATGTGTTTTTAATTAAAAAGGAAACAGCTAAATATTATCTACATTATAAAGACACCACAAAGAACTTTTCTATTATCCTCTCTCTTGTATGGCAAATATGAAACTTAAAAAAAAAAAAAAAAACTTCCAAAAACATGTTACAACAGGAATGTTTGGTTTGGGTAGAACACAGGAAATGTATCCAGAGGCAGAGATGAGTTCTGTACGTCATTTCCCTAAGTCCCTAACACATGGCTTGCTTCCCCATCCTCCCAACTCCTGCTCCCTGTCTTCAGCTTCATCTGCTTCCCATTCAATCACCTGGAACCCTGCTTTTCTCAACTACTTTCTTGCCTATCAAAACAACTGTCTTGTATCTGCCCTAGCCGGTTTGGCTCAGTGGATAGAGTGTCAACCTGTAGACCGAAGGTTGCAGGCTCCTCTCCAGCCAGGGCCCTGGTCAGGGCACGTGCAGGAGGCAAACCAATGCATGTGTTTCTCTCACATCGAAATTTCTCTCTGTCTTTCCCTCCCTCTAAAAATCAATGGAAAAATATCCTCGGATGAGGATCAAAAAAAAAACACAAACAACAACAAAACTATCATTTGTTTTTAATAATAAGCCCTTTCTAAAATAGTTTGTCTAATTACCAATTCACTCTATAGCTGGTGACAACACAATTGTATGACCTAAGTACTATCAACTTACAGATATTTTCAAGCTAATCCTAAAATGCCATTAAGTACTTATCACTTTTAATTTTCCAAAAGTAGATTTAAAGCTACAGGGTGGGTGATCCTTTTTCTAAGCACTCACTGTGAATCCAATATGTGAAATCATAATTAAGAAGTTTAAAAATCAATTTTATTACCAGCATTACACAGAATAAACAAGTTACACTGTGTTTCACGGATGTGCATGTAATGATAACTCAAACACTCCAGCTGAATAAAACAAAGAAAGAACATGATAGACTTGATAAGCCAACATATAAAACATTTATGAAACAAGAGCAAGTTTTCCTGGGACTCAGTGGTAAAATCAGAGCAGTAATCCAAATTTTTCACGTTTGAAATAAAATCACTCATTTTAGTCACTATAAATAACATGGGGAGTTAAAGGGAGATATTCAGACATACCAATTTAGTGATCATCAGAAATGACATCGTCCTGTGAAAGTAAAGGACAGGAAAATGTCGGGACACTTTCTTAAAAATACAACTCGTATACTGTCAAGTAAAACTGTGTGTGAAGAACATGATGTGAAAATAAAAATGGGACCTTCCCAGCTATGGAAGAAAAAAGGATGAAAAAAGGCAGTCAAACCCATTAAGAATATAACAGAGGTAATGAACAAAGGCAGACCAGGAGGTCTTAAATTTCCCTTTAACTCTGTCCTACACAAAGAACAAGGAACTTAGTCCATGCATTCACCTCAAATAACCTCATTAAAATTTAAAAATCGAACAGTGGGAGCCAAAAATCTCAGCCTCTAAGAGAGGCCTTGAGTCCAGTGACTGCAGAGGTCACCTGGAGACCATGGGCACTGGCAGTCAGTTCTGGGTGGGAGACGAGGCCTCCTGCCCTGCTCCCAAGCTCTCCCCACCCTGGGGACAAAGGCCATGGCCTGCCCCAGGAGAGGCACTCCAGAGAGACTTCGGTTTCCTGGTGACACTTCCAATAAAAAAGTTGCATTTCAACACAGGTTGTTCCAAATGTCAAGCTGCGGCATAAATCAGTAATTAAAATGAAAAAGCTAGACACATAATAACATGAACGTAAGCATTTCTACTGCAAATGGTGAGCCCTGGCACCACCACCGTCAAAGAAGCCAAATACATCAAAACATTGAAGGCTCGCTCAAAAGGCAGCATTCCAAATCAGAAGGGTCAGAGGTAGGCACTCCCCAGCACTCCCAGTGCTAGAAAACTACCCAAAGCCACACAGAAGCAGGATATTCTACTACGATATATTGGAAGCCAACCCTCTTGAAAATCAACTACAAGGGGAAAATGAACAAATTTATACCAGGCTGTGTAAGTCACATTCTGTTGCCAAATATTCAGATTCTTGGGGAAATCTCCTATTTCAAAAATAGAATGAATAACTTATTTGGGGAGAGTCCCTACCGAGCTCACCAATGTTGGGACCACCCTATTAAAGGGACATCTCTTGCATTAGGCCATGTTAACAGCACAGAAAACTTAATCATGAATTAAATACATGGCGCATGCACTCTTCATGGATGATAAGGGCCATGGAATCAGCAAGAAGGCGTTTCCCTGATTTCAGGATGACATCTTGGGTGTGAGACTGTGAATGTTGGCACCTGTGAACACACACAGCCAGTTCTCAAAGCCATTCGGGCTTTTCCATTTCATAATCGTAATACAGAGTCCCGGCACCTTTTCCAAGGATCATGCCAGAAATGATCACCATTCTTTTAGGGTATCTACTCCCAGGTAAATGTGAAGAACTGCATGGCCAATCCCACATAGTTTAGTTTCTTCTCTTTCTGGTTTGCTGTGGTTTGGAGACCTTCTCCATATCATCACACTATCATCCACTGATTCTGATATATAAGTAAAAAGCACAGTCATCAATCATCAAAAAGAACTTAGGGGAGAGATTTAAGTAGCTCACTATGAAGTAAGAAATAAATGTTCTGTAGTTCGGCAAAGCAACATTATGTGTTCGACTGCAAAGGAACTACGTGACCCTCCTCGGATGGAATGCTGCTGTGAATGGCTGGCTCCTCGGGGCACTTTCAGAACCAAGGTGCTTCTCCAGGCCCAGGGCTCCTTACAGGTCTGCACCTGGCCTTTCTCTGACACCTATCCCTGACCTTACACCTCGTCTGGCCCACAGCAGGCTCTCCCTGAATCACTCATCGTCCAAGACCGGCCCAGAAATCAGCATCTTGCAGTGCACAGTTCTCAGGCCCTGCCGAAGGCTAAGCTGGTCATCTTCCTTAAAAGGCCTTTTTCTTTAAAGAATAGGGTGTTTCTGAAACCCTACTTTGTAGAAACATCTTGACCTATTTATGAAAAACTGGGTTGGCCTCATATTGATGTGTTTAATTTTAAAAGGCCCTGTGGCCTGCTTTCGGATTCATGTAAATAAAGCTTTAAAGAGGGTGGGGGAGAGAAGTCCCAGAAATGGAAGAGATGTAGGGAAAAAGGGAAGACCAAGAAAGGCCTGGAACATTCCTAACAGGCTGTGGAAAGCTCTCCTGTACAAACACCCGCAAGAGAAAGTAAGACCACACTCGGGCTTTCCCGGTGTGACCCCTCCACAATCTGCTCATTGGGAAACTACCTCATCACAGATACAAACATTCACGGCTCAAAGGAAACTTGATAAAAGATGCTTCCTCACCCTTCACTGTGACTGATCAAACCCAGCAATCAGTCAGCAAATATTGATTAGGGCCTGCGGTGAGCTTGGCCAGAGAAGAGACAAGGATTTCATAGGAGTCACAAGGCCAAGCGCAAGAGGTCTGGGTCTTGAGGATTAATTATTAACAGTAAACAGCAGTCAGCGGATCAATGGCAGCAACGTGAACACAGTCAAACAAGGGACGGTGACTTCGACTTCCCTCCTCCAGGGCTGCCTCTGCCCACACTCCACGTGCACACCCACAATTTTCTATGGGAGAGGGTGTAATACCATAAAAAGGTCTGGGCCTCTTACCCATGTTTGCAACCTCCCGCCACAGTGTATGGGGATGCATTTCATCATGCATGTGGCAAGCATTTAGTAAGCACCAACTGTGTGCGGGACACTGGGGATACACATATGAGCTAAGATTTAAGCTCAATGTAAATTACAGCTTAGAAAATAAAATATCAAGAAGAAATTATATAGTGGCTGTGAGTCAAAAGGAATTACAAGAATACGCCATAGTTTAGGGATAGAGATTAAATTACCCCCAAAATAAAAACCATTAGGTTTATGTGCTAAAGCAAGTTTATTAGAATCATCATAAAATTCAAATTTTATATTTGATAAAATGTGGGTAAGGGAAGGGGGAAGTCAAGTAGAAAGAGAATCAGTCAGGCACAGGTGTAGGGACAGGAGGGGACACACATGTCTCAGACTGAAGGGGCCACGGGACAGAAGAGAAGGGGGGCCTGTGAGGACAGTGGATGTAGGTGCCAGTGCAGAACCCTGACTCTCCAGAACCCCTGCTCCAGAAATCACACTCTCACCTCTGCCTCCATCACACTGCAGGATGGCATGAGAGGCACCGTCTCTCTGACGTGATCAAAAAAAGACAAGAGAAACAAGGAAAAGGGGGATAATGGGGGGGGGGGGGGGAGAAAGATTAAGGACCCACATAGAGGGGAAAAAAAAAAAGGTATTTGTCAATTCAACAAATCTGGACTGCCCCTAGCAGCCACCAACCATCCCATTCTAGCTGATTCTATCACCTATGAGAGCTGGAAAAATCAGAGACCCAGGGTTAGGAATGATACTGCTACGTGGAGGCATTGGTGGCAGGGTCCAGGGGCCTTTCTGAAAAGCTTGTTTCTGGGTGGAGGGAGCTCTGACTGGGAAGGGCTGAGGTTGTGAGAATGACCTCTGGTGAGTCACTCTCTTAAACAGAGGAAGGACCCCTGAAGGGCACAGGAGACACAGAGCCTCAGGAAGAGAAATGGGTGGTCAACGGGAAGGATAAATAAAATACAGCCACGAGGAAGTTTAAAGGGAGCAGGGGAAGGGTTGCTTTCATTCACTCATTTTTCCGGAGCACCCTTCCTCTACTGAGGGATGGCTAGCTCCACAACCACAGTGCACCCAGGGGCCACGTGGGAAGGGGTCTCCACCCTTACATACCCTCAGTGTTTCTAACCAGGAATTCAATAGGCAAAATGACTGACACTTCAGGACACGGGGTCTGCATGTGAAAAACTGGATTTGGATCAAACTCGCAGGACACTCCAATAAGGAAATTCCTCCTGCAGAGGTAACTGACAACCAAGAGAGTAACTTTAGGAGATTATTATGAGGAAAGAGACAATTACATCAACACCAGTGAGTTAGCTGAGAGGAACAAACAGGATTCATTCCAATTCTGACCAAAGGCAAAAGATTAGACTTCCCCACTAATGAGCTATAAACTCATGGACAACCATCCTGCGACTCAATAAATCCAGTTGGCTGGCAGGTGGTCATGCAGATCTTCCCAAAACAATCTGAGAAAAACAAGATCGCGGCCTTGAACACCTTTCTTCCCTTGATGCAAATCAGATCCTGGGCAGACTCTACTTTCAGTCTCACCTCATTATCATGACAGGTGGTTTTACAGAGCCAGCTAACCTCCCCTCAAGCCATGCATTTTAATAATTGGGTAATTTGATCCCAATTCATTCCAGCCAGTGCTAACAGAACAGGGTTGTTCTCAGGAGGTTGAACCAACCTTGCCAAACGGTATCCATGCTTATCAAAGAAGTTAGGGCTTAATCACACATTTTTCCCCTCACTCCTATGGCTCTTGGCCCTCTAATAAGATTGTTTTTCAGATTTGTTTTTTTAAATATAATTACCACGCACTTTTTAAAATTTTTTCTAGCACTGACACAGAGGTGTCAACGGACTTAAGTCATCTCAATGATTCATCCAGAAGGAGGAATGACTACATCCAAGGGAGTCAGGTTCACAACTGACCTATGGGCTCCTCCCCTGAGTGGCAACAGAAGCCACCATCAATACAGGCAGCAGACAGCAGTGCAAAGTGCTCATGCAGGCAGAGGAGGATCCAGGAGAAGGGCCCTAGCGTTTAATGTCGGAACTCAACTTAAAACACACATTCACTTACAAGCAACTCAGGAATTGTCTGGAGACTGGAAAACTTGCTTCTTAATTTCCTTTGCAAGTAACTGTTAAAATATGTCACATGAGAAATGAGTCATGAAAATGTACGAAGGAACAACCTGTTAAGATTTCTGAATACTTTAAGAATGTGATCATTCAAAAAATATAAAAATTAGCTTAAACACATGTTTACTACAGGTACCTAAAAAACAAGGTAAGTTTTACTGAATTTTTAAATTACACTACTAGGATTATCATTTCCTCAATTTGAAGTGGTTTAGCTATATATCCGCGCTGGTCATTTACATATGTAAATTATAAGCAACTCCAAGTGTGTGCATGTGTGTATATGTATACATGTGTGTGCATGCATATATGTGCATGTGAGTGTGGGTGTGTGCATGTGTGTGTGTGCACGCATGTGTGTTTGAATGCGCCAGAACTCCAACAAGTTGCAATTCCCTGCAAGAAGCAAAGAACAATTGTCCTTAACAAGAGATAAAATCTTTAAGAGTTGCACATCAATCCACAGACCAGAACAGGAAAAAATCACAATGTGGTCCTCTTGAAGGAAATACCCTTCCCATGGTTGATCACATATAAGATATCTTGAAAGTGAGCGTGGTGTTTGAATCTACATGATCTTGTAGTTCCTTCACGAGCAAAGCTCTGAGGCCACGTCTCAATTACTATCAAGCCAGGAGATAAAAATTATCCCAGACTGGTGCTATCAAAAAAATAAGGGGGAATATGAATTCTATAAGTGGAACTTACAGAGTATGTGGGTTCTAAAAGCAGAGAGATAGAGACCACTCCTAAAATGCTTTAAATAGTCGCTCAAACTGACATCCCTGCCATTGTACACTGTGCCTATGGCATATGTAATACCCATTTAGAACCTTATATGAACTCTGGCATTTTTTCAGGTGAAAGAACGAAGTAAGAACAGATATTTTAAAATGTTCTCAAGTATCAGGACAAAGAATATGGGCTAGGAAAGTGTTAAATTACAAGCCATCTGTCCTGATAATTTACAATGTGATTTCTCTCATCTCCTTCAACACTGCATAACATCTCTATGGCAACACGGAGACTTCAACTGCGAGTCTGGAGGCCAATTGTGCTTCAGTCTGTTCACATAGAGCAGTGGTTCTCAACCTTCTGGCCCTTTAAATACAGTTCCTTATGTTGTGACCCAACCATAAAATTATTTTCGTTGCTACTTCATAACTGTAATGTTGCTACTGTTATGAATCGTAATGTAAATATCTGATATGCAGGATGGTCTTAGGTGACCCCTGTGAAAGGGTCGTTCGACCGCCCAAGGGGTCTCGACCCACAGGTTGAGAACCGCTGACATAGAGCAAGCCCGAGCGGTTGATGAGCTCCCCAACAAGCAGGTCTTCTCCTGCAGAAGGATGTCCCTTTCATAAAGGGACTGAGTTCACTTCTGATTCCCTCCAGTTACGTCAAGGAGATGATTCTGCAAACTGCACATATCATGCCTTACAAACTGGCCGAGTCCTGTAACCCACACCCAATACATGTACCTTAACATAACGCAGTGCGTCTCTAAACCCAGCTGTGCCGCTGAACTCCCAGGAGGGCTTTTGCAAAATACAGATTCTGGGGCCCTGTTCTGGCTACTAAATCAGAATCTCTAGGGATTCTGTAATTTTTTAAAACTTTCCAGGCAAATCTGACATGGTCTAGGTTAAGGAACCCACAGGAGTACATCACAAGACTACTTGGGGCCTGCCCTGGGCTAGTGGCTCCACACTCCACCCTCCCAAGGAACAACCACAACCCAAAGGAACCAGAACCAGGAGGGTCTCCACGGGGTGCCATGCCAATGCTGACGGCCAGTGGCCAGGACAGGACAGACAAGGGCAGTTCCCCAAAGGAAGTGATGTCTGAGCTGAGTCAGTTAGAAAAACCAAGAACAGGAGGGAACACCCAACACCAAGGCAGGTTCCAGAGCACGTACACAGAGCTGGGTGTGTAATGGGGGCCTGAGAGGTTGACAGGGGCAAGAAGTCTAGAAGCTTCCCTCAGCTGAAGCCAGCCCAGTCAAGGTGGATCAACTGACCAGGTCTGAAACTCAAAAATCCCCCTTTGTGACTCAGAGCTGGCCTTGGTTACAAAGCATCCTCAAAAGGAAAAGAGGATCTGGGGGCAGTAGAAAGAGAATAGAAAATAATTCTGCCCTTATCTTCACCAAAATTCTCATCTGTGACGCTGAAAAAATACTACACACATCAATAAACGTGTGGTAAATGAGGACTAATATACTGTGTCTTTTTGAGAGCATCTCAGATTTTATTTTCACCTTGAGAACAACTTCAATTAGGTAGACTTGAGCTAGCCGCTCACCTCTTATCATTTTAATTTCTACATGATTCCCAGCACATTTGTAAAAGAGGCCAAAAAAGAGAATCTGCTTCATCATCTTGTCTCTTCAGAATATACACTCCCACTGGCCAGAATATTATTTTTGTCTTCTCCAGCTGTACAGCACCTGGCACACTGACGCTGCTCACAGGGTAAACAGCTCATTCATTACACAGTGCCATGTATATTAAATAATACCCATAAAGTCCTTTGAAGATGAAAACCACTTCAAGTGCTAAGTAATTCTGAGCTGGGCATCTGAAACCGAGAAACAAAGCTGACAGACCAAGCATCATAAAAAGGTCACCGCCCAGCAGGGAGGCTCTTGTTCGGCCAGACCTCTGGTCCCTCTGCAGGCAAGCTCCACAGCAGACCAACCCCAACCTGCTTTACGTGCTTTTAAAATATATAATCGGGGGGAGGGGAGGGGAGCTTTCAAAGTACTACAAAGAACAAAAGTCTTCAGTGGACCCTTTCTCTCAGGGACCATTCCCAAAAGTCATTTCAAAGGAACACAAATTCCTCTTCTTTCTGAGACGTCTCCTTTTCAGTGAAGCTAAAATACTCTGTAGGAAGCATCAACTCGATTCTAAAACAGGCACAATGAAAATTCCTGCAACAGAGCATATGTGATTTTATGCAAATCAATACAGTTTCTATGCAAATCGATACAGTTTCTGTCCTAGAGTCTAACTCGTACTCTAGGTCTCGGTCACGTGTGAGCAGAGCTGATTCCAAAGTTCCAGAACACAGAGCTCACACCAGCAGGACAACCCTGGCTGTGATACTTCACGTTACGACTATTTGCACTTTCAGGAGGAGGACGGCACAAAGTTGCCTCTCCGTCACCTGTCCCACCAGAGTATCACCTGCCTCAGGGGTGCACTTGCTGTCCCCAATGCCCCACCTATTGGGAAGCGAAGTCTGTCTTCTTCTTTTTGAGACTGAGACTCCCTGAAATTTTCCATGGGATAGGTAGTTAATACGAAGTTTTCTAAGAAATTGCTAAATATACCATCAGATCACCACTGACCCCCAATGAGATCTTACCCACGACCTCTTTCAAGCTCCCTAAACGCAGTCAAATACCTTGGCATGATGTGCATGGCAGGACAGGAGGCAGACAAAGTCTCGTTTCCGCCCAGGACACCCTTTTTGGGGAGAAACCCTCTGTGCACGTGGCATCCTCACGTCTGTCCCTAATGGCTACTGATCTGCAGCAAGTTCTAAAAAACCTCTCCGCACTCCCTTCCTCGCGTGTAACATTAGATGTCACTGCCCATCTTCCTTGCAGGGAGCTATGAAAATTAGTAGCTGGTGTATAGTAAGCGCTCAATAAATAAAGCTGTTTAAGAGTCTGGAGTATGTTGCCCATTTTGCCATGACCTTTTTTCTTTTTTGACTGACATATAACACATACTGTGAAACTCACTCTTTTAAAGTGTACAATTCAGTGGTTTTTCATATATTCACAAGGTTGTGTAACCATCGCCACTAGCTAATCCGGGAACATCAATCCCAGCACAATTATAGCCAAAAGGCTATGGCTGTAAGCTTGACCTTATAGTCCGACCCTGCAGTCCCAGGTAGCTAAGGGATGTGGGCTGCAGAGGGTGCAGCAAGTGCTGCCAAAACAAAGCTTGATAGAGAGCAGAGAATGGCAACAACAGGAAAAAAGCAGATTTGAAATTCGTAGAACATTGTAAACATCTTGCCCTTGTTTTGCTTTGTGTGATCTGACTATAAAATAAAGCTTCAGCTTGCAGGATGTGTCACTGTGTCCTCATCCAGGCACAGTGATTCACCGGGTCCCAACTGTATTCTCTTGTTTGTTTCCTTTAATCCTTCACCGCCCCTCCTCAGGGTCAGCCCTGGCCGTGCTGGATGTGGTTCATTTCCCCAGAATGCTTGACCGGTTAGCAGTCATTCCCACTCTCCCTCCACCCCCACCCCCGACCTTTTACTCTCCAAATTTTCCAAATATCACAGAAGCCTTTCCCCTTTAAAATATGAGTGAGAAAATTCTGACTCTTCTTTCTTGCTCAAATGTCTAGTCAGAGGAAGGGCTTCTAGAACTAGAGGACAAATTTCCCAGAACACAGTCTAACAAGCATGGGGACGTTTATGGAAAATACAGAACACGATCTATGACATTGAGCCTTTCTCCCAAAATCAAGGGCCTATGTTCTAAGTCATCGTTTCGCACAGACAAACACAGAGCAGCAAACACTCTGTCACGTGAGATCTGCACCCACCGTTCCATGACTTCTGGAACTGGGTGCACACCCTTCCCCCAAACCCCGCTGGTTAAATTCACTGCAGGTGGTTTCCGGGAAGAAACACTTAGTCAATGAGCAGCAGCAAGAGTCTCTCCAGCCGTGACTCACGGCTGACTCCAACCCAAGCGCGGCTCCTGCCCTCCCCACGGAGTGTGATGGATTCCTGAGAAAGGCCGGCCCCACCCATCCTGGTCCCGCCACACACCAACCCCCTCACCCCATCACTCGGTCTTACCACCTCAGCCCTCGCCTCGTCGTCCTCTCTTCCAGAGTCAGTACGTGCAGTGAACACGATAAACTTTCCCACAACAGGTGTCATCTTGACAAAGTTTGTACTTATTAGAAACTAATCTTTCTCTTTTGGCAACTCCTCCTTTTTCAAATGTGAGCTTCTACATCACCAGCAAGTGAGCTGCTGATGGAGTCTGGCAGCTCTTCTCTCCAACACGCCTCCGGGGAGTCCGGGCGCATTACTTCATCTGTTTTCCTTGGATGACTAACTGACAGGCCCTGGGCTGAACAGAAGCTGACCACTAACTGCTGATCTGAACAGTTTAAACTGGAAGAGGGAGGTTGGTTTATCGCAATGGTATGGGTTAGCATTTTGAAATGACTTTCTGCATATACTAGGATTGATTAAATCCACAACGATACTGAGGATAAAGGGAGCCTTCGCCAACAGAAAAGTGAATTACAAATATGGAAAAGGGAAGACTAAAATGCATCCTGTAGTGTTGGAATTGAAGGCATGAGTATAAGCTCATGGGTTTGATTATAAATACATAAAGGCATACAAATGTACACGTGTATATACACACATCACACTTCCTAGCTCCGTTCCCTGAGAGGTTCTAGAAACAATGACACCTCTGTAGCAATGAGCTCACACTGTGTTTCTAAATGCTGTGCTGTGCTAATGTACCAGGGCTCCTTGGAGAAATGGCTAATTCCAGGGCTAGAACAAGGAAAGTACAGCATAAGCCTAAAACATCTTATGTGTCAGAAAATAAGAAAGTTCTCAAAAAATGATAGGGCCCCGACTGGCATTCTCAGTGGTTAGAGCGCCTGCCCCACGTACCAAAGGGCCGTGGGTTCACTTCCTAGTCAAGGGCACGTACCTGCGTTGCAGGTTTGATCCCCAACCTTGTCAGGGTGGGGGTGACAGGAGGCAACCAATCAATGTGTCTCCCTAACAGCGATGTTTATCTCTCCTCTTCCTCTTCCTCTCCTCTCCCCACTCCCTTCCACTCTGAAAAATCAATGGAAAAAATATCCTCGGGTGAGAATTCAAAAAATGATGGGGACAGGTCACAAAAGATAAAGGAGTGCGACTGAAAGGACTCCCACTGGCCCAAGCTTGGACAATTTGAACATCAAACCAAATAATGATAGCAAAGAATCATAACCCATTGAGTAAAAGAAGAATCCATGGGGATGTAACAGTAAGCACGTGGGGCACACGGAAAAGCTCTTCCTTATGGTAGAAAGCCAGCAAAACATAGAAGAAATGATGAAGTTAGAAAAGTCACATCATCAGAGTCATCACTGATTCAGGCAAAAATCATCAATGGATTCTACATCCAGCAAATAAAAGTCAGGAAACAGAGTCTCAAATTTTCTCCTCACAAAACGCCAACTAATTACAGGGGGAAATCAGAGGAGAAACCTGGTCGTCACCACCTGAACCAGATGACTGAAGTGACCATCCCACGTGGGACAGCTGGGTCCCGACAGGGTGTTGGGGGAGGACAAAGCCCCTCTGGCGGAAATGCACAGCCTGAATCTCACCGTGAGGAATAACCCAACCCACACTGAGGGATGATCTTCAAAAGAACTGACTGTAATCTTCAAAAATATTAACGTACCAACACGGACAGACTGGGAAAATGTTCCAAATTAAAGAAAACCAGAGACAGCAACTAAAGGCAATACTGGTCCTAAACACAATCCTGGACCACACATATCAATTGCCAAAATAGATGTTTCTGGAACAACTGGTAAAACTGTAGCTAAGTCAGTAGATTTAGATAATAATATCGTACCAAAATTAATTTCCTGATTTGGATCATTATTAACAGAGAATGAATGCCCTTGCTCCTAGAAAATATTATCAAGCCACCATTTAGATCTAAGGGCACCATCACCTCTGCAACTTACTCTCAAATGGTTCAGACACAAAACAGTATGTAAACCATATATACTACACACATATATGTACACATGTACGTGTGTGTATGCACTCCAGTATATGGGGGGAGGGGGGTCGTCACCACTGTGGTGAAACAGTAACAACTGGGGAATCTGAGTCTGAGTTCCCACTTCTTTGACCATGAGTTGTGACTTCTCAAAACAAACTTACCTCCCCCCTCCCAACACACACACAAGCAAACTACCTAATCAACAATGAAGACGTGAATCAACGCCAACAGCCAAAAGTAATACTGTGAAATCTCAGTTATTCTCAGCTAATATGAATTAGAGTTTTGTGCCTCCTTTATAGTTTAAAATCAAAGATAAACTGCCCTGGCCTGGTAGCTAGGCTGCTTAGAGCATGGTCACAATACTCCAAGGTCCAATCGTGCTCTGATTGAAATATTAGAAGTCCAAGGTAGACGTGGACTTCTCAAAGACACAGAGAAGGCCATGTTCCCAGTGTGGAATGATGCTGGGTGGTCCAGATGGGCATAACCCTGCGCAAGCATCCCATAAATCAGGGGGCCGGACGAGCTATGACTGACAAAAATGTGGCCCAGATGGGCATAACCCTGCGCAAGCATCCCATAAATCAGGCGCTCGTGGTGAGGGGGGCCGGATGAGCTATGACTGACAAAAATGCACCCCACTACAGGAAAAGCCTAGGACACATGTCCAAGGTATCTCACTAAAGAGGACAGTGAAACGAACCCCATTTCCCATGACCACACACCATCATCAACGTTTCTATGAACAACAGCAAAGAAATGAGTGGCTGCAACAAAACAGCTATAAAGAGAGAACCTGGAGCTACCACACCCACCTTATAAAACTGTCCCCGAAAGAGCAGCTTAGCAGCCTCCAGCCACGCCCCGCCCCCCTTCCCTTCCTAAGTGAGAAAGGAAGTCCTGGCAATCCTTATAAATGTGTCACACACAGCGCGGGCTGAAAAACTTCCCTCCCTGCCTGGCCCCTCCCGGCCATCCCCCCCAAATTTCCCTCCACCAACCCTGCGGCCACAGAGGCTTCCTATCCAGCCCTGCAGCCCCTGCACAGCCAGGGAGGCGGCACCCACACTCCCTCCAGGGCTCCTCCAGAGAGTGGGGCGTGGGGGTGCCGGGAAAGTTGACCTAGCCACACGCCTCAAATAGAGAGCTGGGGTTACCAGGGCTATTTTGGTAAAAAGGAACATCAGTTTTAATTAGTTGAAAAGAGGAAAGGCATAGAAACGAAATTATAGGGCCTGGACCAACATGAGAAAAAGGCTGCTGTACCCTGGAATCTTCCACTCAACTTCTGTTTGGTGTGCGACTTGTAAATTACAGCTTCGCTCCTCCACACACAGAGAGATACGCATCCACTTTTAAAGATTTGAAAATTACAGCGCAGGAGCCCGTGGGATGCTGAGGGTCATTCCCCCTCTCCCTCCGGGAGGGAGGGGAGGGCGTGGACGCTCTGCGGTCGGGCAGCCGGGTTTAAATTGCATTCTGGCCCTCACAACAGTGCGGCCTGGGCAGGTCCTTCTGCCTATCAGAGGCTGAGCTCTTCATCCTAATTCACAGCAGTGTCATCCCCTGTTGGAAGCAGGGACTTGATTCTATACGAGGAAACGCATATGAAACGCCTGCACAGCATCTAAGGTCACATGCACTCAGACAGTAGCCAGTGGTGGCACTGGCAGGGGTAAGAGTTAAAACAGGCTTGACCAGGTTTCCTTAGAGGGCAGAATTGGTATTAATGGCATTTGGAGAAAATAAACATATTTGACATGCCATCCTATGACCTCACAAGGGGTTACTGCTTTCTAGATGCACTTAATTTACTCTCTTCTGCAGCATAATTCCAAAGGTGCTCTCTGACCCCTGGTGACCGGGTCCTGGCCTCTCACAGGAGTCCGGAGAGCATGGGAGACCAGCTGGCCACTGCAAGGCTGCCTGTCAAAAACAGCCCCGTGTCCACCCTGCAAACTGTCACAGGAAACTTAGTGATCCCCTCTGAATCCTGCATACGGTTACAGTCAGAGGTTTCCAGCAATTTGGTTCAAGGGGCAGGTCCCATCTCACGTACAGGCTGAACCCTTCACTGAGTTAGGCAGCCAGCAGAGCTGTGAGGCAGGTCCTAAAACACAATGCCGTCAGAGGAGAGACATGCCTGACCATGAGTCCTGCAGATTTTGCTTCTCAGCACTGCAGTTCAATATTGGGAAAGACGGAGGTACGCAGAACAGCTAACAAACCACTGAAACGGAACCACTCTCCCATGAAGCCCCTCCCAGGAGAAGCTGCCCCTGCACAGGCAGCCTATCAGGGGGCATCTGCACTGAACTGTCACAGAAGAAAAGGTACGGCCTGGAAACCGTCGTCGCATCCACACCGTTCTCAAGGCTCAGGAGAGGACAAGGGCAGCAAAATGCAGAGGGAGGTGAAATCTCTCTAGCATGCAAGTGTGAAGTATACTCTGCCTCGACGAAGTGCATTTATTTGAGCTGGTAACGGTCCCCTGCATGCCATCCAACATCGCTGTGGTACTAGACAGGGCAGTGAGGGATGGAAAGAATTTCTCATCATCATGAGTTTAAAAAAAAAAAAAAAGCTACCTACGAACAAGAAACAGCTATTAGTCTGAGACTAATGATCCAGTTATTTGGACACCAAGATATTGAACAATTTCGAAAAAAAAAAAAAAAGCTACCTACAAACAAGAAACAGCTATTAGTCTTAGACTAATGATCCAGTTATTTGGATGCCAAGATATTGAACAATTTCAACTTTAGAGATTTTATTGTGTGAGACTAGTTAGGTAGAAATATTTATAACAACATGCTAATCAAACTATTATTTCCCAGTTCAGAATAAATAATAGAGGAAGTGTACTTTCTGGCCCTTATCATTTGAAAGTTAAACTGATAAAGTTATCCAAACACTAATAAAACTTGCATGTTTTTCCTGCGGATCCTAGCACCTGTTATGCAGAACAAGAGTTAACACAAGTAAGGAAACGTACAACTTTCAGAATCCAAACTGCCTAGGAGTGCAGCAGTGGGATTGAAAACAGAAGCAAGAAAGGAATTCTTGAAGACGGGAATCAGTGTAAGAGGAAGTGAAGCACAAGAAATAAAAGATGGAAAATGATTTTTTATATATACTATCTTGACCAACCTCTTACAGACATTTCATACGCATTATATCCAATTTAAAAGTAAAATATTTTGCCTGAAAGCTTCCTGCAGTCATTTATATTGTCACTTCATATAAACTAGGAGACATGGGTCCTTTAAAAGAAATTTCAAATATTAGTCTCTGATATATTCATTCATTCCATCTTGCACTGAAACCACCCATTCCACAGAATTCCAAAGTGGGGTGTTTTGTGACTTTTCCGAGATCTATACAGGTACCTATGCATACATGGGGGCAGTGGGGGGAGACAGCAAGGAACACTATCCTATATAATAAAAGGCTAATATGCAAATAGACCTAACAGTGGCACAACCAACCAACCAAACAACCAGTCGCTATGACGTGCGCTGACCACCAGGGGGCGTGTGCAGAACATGGCGGGCATAGGCCGTTGTGGGATGGTGGAACAGGTGAGCGGGGGCACCAGACCAAGGCGGGGCGCCGGTCGCTGTCATCGGGGCAAGCCTCTGGTGGCTACTGAAAATTCTTTGCTCCCGCGCACCACGGTCCTGCCCAGTGCTCACACCTGCTGCCAGCACCAGCCCCACTCGCACCCACTGCCAGTGCCCAGCACCAGTCCCGATCACTCGGCACCATCAGCGGGTGCAAGTCCCCTGAGGGCTTCTCCACCTCCCCCTGCTCCTAAGGGGCAATCGGGGCAGCAGCCATGGCTCGCACCTGCTGCTGGCACCGGCCCCAATCGCTCCACGCTGTCAGCGGGTGCGAGTAGGGCCGGCGCCGTCAGCACGTGGGAGCAGCGGTTGCCAGCAGACAGGGGACCAGGGGCCGCATCGGGAGACGGCCCCAATCGCTCCACACTGTAAGCGGGTGCGAGTGGGGCCGGCGCCGTCAGCACGTGGGAGCGGCAGTTGCCAGCAGACAGGGGACCAGGGGCCGCAGCGGGAAAGGCTGGGTGGGGGCGTGGAGGATGGGCTGAGACCCACCCCTGTGCCTACCGCAGCCTCTCAGCCCACAGTTCCTTTCAAGGTGCACGAATTCGTGCACTGGGCCCCTAGTCTAAAAATATTCAAGGATTATACTTTTAAATTTGAGTTGTGTTTTTCTCAAGTTCAAGACTAGCTTTATTTTATGGTTATGAATGTTAAGTGAGGGAGCTAACAGTTTATAAATTCTTTCATTAACCATCAATACTGGTAAATAGGTAGCTGCAAAGTCAAGTATACATCTGAAGGTCCAAGTGCAGAGGACAAATAGATACTCACAGAGATATTAATGCAGGAACAACCCCACTACCCCAAAGGAAACCTACCCCTAGAAATTCCTTCTTCACACCAGGAATGTTGAGACCCTGCAGACCATCCTAAATGCACTATTCTTTTCCTATCTTTTTATATCTGGACAGCAGCAAAACTCACCTGAGTGGAAACATTTGAAGCAGGAAAAATGGTGACTGTTTACATCTAAAGATAGTTTTAAAGTCTGGAGACTTGACTTATATGCTGCATGGAGTCCCCAAGTTAATGCTTCTTACAGAACCCAAGAAAAGTTATTTCCTTGTAACTATCTTTAAAGTTTCCCTACTCCTAGAAATTACAGGAAGTTTGGTCCCACATAGGGCAGATTGAGTGACTCTTGTTATTTTTTGCATCGACAGAAAACCTTTCCAAAATAATTCGGTTTTGCTCCTGTTTACCTAGAGAAATGACTTACATTGGATCTGGTTTCTGTTGGTATCACATGGTTTTTATTTGTGTTTCCTTGGTTGCTAGTCAGGCTGAATACTTACTTGTTGGCCACCTGTACTTCTCTGAATTGTCTGTGTGCCTATTTCTCTTTTGGATTGTCTTATTGATTTGAGGAAGCCCTTTTATTTTTATTTTTGTTAAGCACTTCGATGGGTTGCCTCCCCCACGCACCCCAATAGGGACTGGGGATAGAGCCTGCAATCAAGGTACATGCCCTTGACCAGAATCAAACCTGGGATTCTTCAGGGTCCAACCACTGAGTCAAACCTGGTAGAGCAAGAAAGCCCTTTTTTATTTCTTTGTATGATTTTTAGTAAATATTCACTCCCAGTTTGTTGTTAGCCTTTTTTAATGTTATGTTTTAATTAACATACAATAAAACTGGATCTGTGGGGTGGGAGGTGTAAAGTTCTATGAATCTTGTAATCACCACAACCAGTATAATAAAAAAAAACAAAAAACAGCTCCATCATCTCCCCAAGTGCCCCTCACACTGCCCCTTGGTGTTCCCTTTTTTATTTCTTTGTATGATTTTTAGTAAATATTTACTCCCAGTTTGTTGTTAGCCTTTTTTAATGCTATGTTTTAATTAACATACAATAAAACTGGATCTTTGGGGTGGGAGGTGTAAAGTTCTTTGAATCTTGATACATATAATCACCACAACCAGTATAATAAAATAAAATAAAACAGCTCCGTCATCTCCCCAAGTGCCCCTTGGTATCCACACCCTCACCACCCCTAACTCCTGGCAACCGACCAGCCTGGCCTCTCACTGCAGGTCTCTTTCTGAGAATGTCACCTGCGTGGAATCATACAGTGTGTAGGCTTTGGAGACTGCCTTCCTTCAGGCAGCAGTGAGTGGATGCAAGTTTCTCTCTCTGTTCACACTACACTGTTTCAATGCTAACAGCAGCAGCAGACAGAAAGGACGCCGAGCCCTTCCCAGCAGTAGGACAGGAAAGGACCTCTTTCCTGGAACTGAAGGGTCCACATGGCTGCCCAAACCCTGCAGAAACCCCTCCTAACGAGAAACCAAGTGCACTCCATCACTGTCCATAACAGGACCATGCGCCTGAGTAACTTACAGGGACACCACTAACCCAAAGTATCCTAGACCTAGAGTCTATTCTTTGTGTTGACTGACGTTTTCAATAAAGCTCTCCGTCCGTGTAACTGCTAAAAATGTACTCATTTATGATAAAGCTCAAGTAGGGTGATGCTTCCAAAATACAAGATTTGTTCTATGGATTCTTCACAATCCTTCCCAACCACACAGGAGTGGACATGTGGTTCATCAAAACAGTAAGCTATAAACTCAAGTATATTTTTCAACAAAATGAGGTTACATCTTTGCACAGCACATCTGGCATTGGACCAAATATTCTGTCACTATGAAGAAACCCCCTCCTCCAGCTCAGCACCCTGGGCCTCTTGGTTAAGAGTCTGTGCCTTTCACTCTCTTGCCCCCGACATATAACCTTTCCCAGAGGGCAGGTGATTCATAATTTGGGTTTCAAGGGGCTTCCTTACGTGGAGAGGGAATACAAAAGAGGAAATTCGGTAACGACGATTCAGTAAGCAAATGAAGTGTTTCCATTAGTGAATAAGAAGTGAAAAGGAGTATTTATGCACCCGCTAATCATTAAACGTGAGAACATGATTTCTCATAAACGAGAATGTCTGTCTGAATGTAAGGCTTAATAATGTCAAAAGTTTGGGAGACTACACTGGAAATTTGAGCCAGATGTCTGTTTCCTCTTTATAAACTGGCAGAGGTGGCGGAAACTCAGGGCCTGGTAGGGGCTGGGCACCTCGATGAGCAAGCAGGCAAAGATTCTGAGGGGCAGCACCTCCACGGTAGGCACAGGAGGGAAGGGAGCGAGCAGAGGGAAAGGCCGCGGAAAGCAATGCCCTGCAGGACCTTGTCTCATTCCTGCCTCTCTTCTCCTTTTTGCTTCTTTGCTCTCGGTGCAGCGGTACAGCAGTAGGAATTCCAGAATGGCTCCAGCTGAACCATCACCAGCCAAGGGACACTGAGAAGACACCAGGTCCTTGCTCCCGCCCTTGCTCTCTGTTCCGCTGAACACTCATCAGCAGATGTTAGAGTAGGGCACGAGTGACAACTGTGCCCTGCCCCACCTAATCCCGCTTACCCCTTTCTCCAACCCTAGGCCCATCCTGTTCACTGCCCACGATCAGCTTAGGCAGGGCTGGGGAGCATGGAGAAGATGTAAAAGACAGCATCTCCATCCACAAGACAAAGAACGCAGCCAGTCCCCCGGAGTCCATTTAGCTAAACACGCGGGGAAGAAGGAAATCAGAAAGGACATCAGAGCGTGCCTCTACCTTCACCAGAACAGCAGGATTCTCACTCCAATGCATCCCTTCACTGTCCACGGAGGAGCAGCTGTTCCTGCCAGTGGTGTTACCAAAACTTTGACAAGGCAACGCACTCAAGGAAACAAAAACCAATTCATTACAGAATTGGGGAGGAATGAAGGGGGGATGTTGAAGACTGCTTTTTATAGTAAAGCACAATTCATCCCTATCAGCATAAGTGATTTTATTAGGCATAAAGTGTGGCTATTGATTAAGAATTTGACTTTTCTCTGGAATTCTGCCAAGGATATGAGATAAAATTTTATTTTCTCAGCAGGGGAGTGAAGTACATAAACTTAAAATAAATACTATCAGATACTGCTGATTTAGATGACAGCTTCAAACATATCTTTCATTTTCAGTTAAAAACAAACCCCAAATTTGTCATAGTATTCAGAAGGTCTAAAAAGACGAGCTCAAACACCTATTTTAACATACATTTGAAGAACAAACTACACGCTTCATTTTCAACAGAATCTTTGTTTTCACTTAAATCTTGGTCAATCATTTAAATGGTTAAAATGCCTTCACTGAAATCTTCATTTGAATCTAGGATGGTTAAACTGCAACAGGAAAGATACAGTATCGCAGTCCATAAGTCAGTTTACAAGGTCTCAGTGAAAAGTTTCTGTCAAAGACTGTTTCACTGCTCTTTGATTTCTTGAAAGTCACTTCTAAGAGTATTTTTTAGCTATCTCTTTGCTCTCCTCTAAAACTGTGCCACTGAAAAAGAGAAACCAACACTTACTATCAAATTACATTTTCTTCAGATTCCCTTTTCAAAATATTGCGGGTAAGAAGGACGGACTTGGTAATGCAATAATTATTACTGGTGCTCACAAAGACCAACGCTGCCAGGCTCTGAACACACACAGAGGAAACCTGACCAGCTTGGGGGCCTGCTACTTACGTGGTGTTAGAGGCGTAAATATGAAAAACATGCTTCCTTTGATGCTCCATGAGGAAGCCATCATGTCAAAACATGGAAAGGTATGCATGTGGGTCCCCCCCTAAGTACCAGACTTGATTTCCTTCACAAAATCCATAGGAAAGGGAAGGGCTACTCTCTTCTCTTGGCAAAGAGTCCAGAATAAGATTTTATTTAAAAAACAAACAAACGAAAAACAGCACAATGGGCCATGATGCTTAGGAAAAACCACAAACCTTTTTCTTTGCACATTCATTTAATGCCAACCTAAAACATGCCAGGCAGGTTAAAAATAATGCATTTATGTAAGCACCCTCCTCCCCCCCAACACACACACACTTGCAAGGTTAAATAGAAAGCTCTGAAAGAATGATTTATTGCCACAAGAACAGAGCCCCAAAATAGATTGGCAATAAAAGTGATTGGTCCCAGTGGGGTTGAGAACTAATGTAAGCAAAGTCCTTGCCATGAGAGGCATCCCGGAAAGAGTACCCAAGCCAGGGGCGCTGCCCAGCCCTGACCCCACCTCTACCAGAGTTCCACTCTGAGCAAGTCACTTAACCTCCCTAAAAGCCTAGATAAAAAGTAATAATAAATTAAGTAATTAAAAAACTGTACTGGCTCACCTCTGTGATGCTTTGACGTTGGCTATGTCTCTTTTGATGCTGAGCTCTGTGCAAAAGAGGACAGTGAGGTCTGAAATTCACAAACACTTGCGGAAAAATCTCAGCTGTGCTTTAACACACCATAACCACATTTTTTTGGCTCAATGCAATTTAACACTAATTGACTTTCCTGCTAGTGCCAGATCTATACAAGGGGGACCAGGATTGTCCAAATGAATAGGAAGTTTCTAAGCCAAGGACGTGAGTGGAGAATGAAATGACAGGCTATGAGGTGAGACCTTGAGCGAGGTGGACATTGGGTGCCACAAAGCGGGCGGGAAAGGCAGTCATTGCCTGAAGACCTAAACTACCCAAGGAAACGTGGAGGGACCCACAGAATCTGAGAGAGTGAAACAGCCCCTGAGCCATCTTCCCAGACCCCTTTCCAAGGGCAGGAGTCCTGTCCCCAGCACCCAACTCCCAACCTTGGCAGGTGGCAGCACCCCTGCTTCCACACTTCCAGTCACGAGAAATCACACGGCAGCCCATTCTACTTTTTTTGTTTTGTTTTACTTTTTGTTTTAATCCTCACCCGAGGATATTTTTCCATTGGAGAGTGAATGAGAGAGGAAAAGACAGAGAGAAACATCAATGTGAGAGGACATCGCCTGGTTGCCTCTTGCATGAGCCCCAACCAGGGCCCGGGCCGGGGAGGAGCCTACAACCAAGGTAGGTGCCCTTAACCAGAATCGAACCCGGGACCCTCAGGTCTGCAGGCTTACACTCTATCCACTGACCCAAACTGGCTAGGGCCACTCTGCTTTGTTTAAAAGTCCTACTGAACTAAAGTCTTTCCTTTTCTTTCATCCAACCCTGGGTACCAGTTCTCAATGTGTGTTCACAAAGATAAATTGTAAAGCAGCACAGATAAGGGATAAGAAGAAAAGAAAAGAAGGTGGCCAAGCAAACAGTTTAAGGCTGAGACATGAAAAGCAATGAGGAGAAGCACCATGTCTAGGTCCCGTTGGCAATCTTAAATCCCAGGCTCAAAAACAGCCTGGAGAAATGTTCACACCTAGACACGTCCACCCCTGCCAATGACTACAGATTCTCTGCCTTTCTACATCTTCGGGAAAAATGTCGCATTTTACTAACAGACTGACCTCTCCCTTCAGCCATTCACATGCAATCAACACTGCCCAGGGGGGCCTTGCCTGAGCCGTTCTACCAGCTGAGCTCTCCACCCAGGGTCCTCTTGCTTTGTCCTGACTGTCCAACCCCCACCCCCAACCCCCTACCAACCCACCTGCATGGTCCCTCTCTAGCCTCTGCTGGACATCACTGCCCTAGATGCTGGAGCCAAGATCTAGGTCAGGAATTCAGAGCTGCCCAAAGGAGGGAGAAGCACTTTTAAAAGACCTTCCGGATTACCCTTGGGGCAGGACAGCGCAACTGCTGCCGATTTATAATCTGCTCTGGCTCCTGATCCCGCCTCAAACAACTAAAGAGATGATTTGTCAGATCGATTTTGGAGGATGAAAGAAAAGAGCAAACCAGTGAGCAGCACTGTCTGGTTCTGCCCCAAAATGAGCATGAGCAGGGGCTTGGGAGCAAGCATGGGCCTCGGTTCTCTCCCCAGCTAAGTCCCCAAGGAGCACCACAGTGACGCCGAGCAAGTTTTCTGTGCGCATCCTGTCGGCCCTGATGTCTTTGGGGTATTATGAGCATAAGAGTAATGTCTCTAATAGGTATAATAAAGGTGAGAACGTCTGGTCTCACAAGCACCCTAAATTCCATCCGCAGAGCACCGGAGCCTTTCTAACTGAGGAGCTGAATTCTGCACAGAATCTATTATTTTGTGACAGGTGGCAGCGTCAAGAGAGAAGACAGGCTAGACTTTAGCTTCAGGGCATGAAGGGAAGACGACCCAGTTCTGCTATTAGGAAGTGAGACGGGACTGCTCAATCGCGCTAGGTGCTCACAAAAAGGCTTTCATTGCGAGTTCATGTTTTCTTAAACCTTTGCTTTCTGCAGGGACCTCACACAGAAAGAGGGAGCACCACCCGGGAGTATACTAACCCCAAGCTGACACTGCAGAGTCGGCATATGTCACTCCCCGCCACAATCAATCTGTTAAACTGACTCAAAAATAACCCCGCCTGGCAAAGATCGAGAAATGGAGTGGAAGGCAGCACCCAATCAGGTTCTCTACGGACGCTGCTAACTTCTGCCTCCGACCATCGCCCTCCCGGTGCAAACTGCTGCTTGTGACCAGTAATTGCCAAACTGATCTCACGAATCTGGGGGCTGTATTTTGAAAAAGGATATGGAGAAGCTGAGCCTCCGACCTCC
>NW_005362626.1:5462092-5462315 GCF_000412655.1 Myotis brandtii | reverse complement strand
CACGGGCGCCGGCGGCAGCCGCGAGCCTCCATCTTGATTTCCAATGGGGAAGGAAGGAGGGGGCGGGGGGAAATCACAGCCGAGGGAACCCGGGTGAAAGGAAAAGGGAGAGCAGGGAAAGGAGAGGAAGGAAAAAAAGAGGGGCTTCGGCAATTTCCGGCGAACATCGTCAGGGGCCCGAGCTGGGCTCGGAGGGAGGCGGGGCCTGGAGGTGGGCGGGGTC
>NW_005362626.1:5395941-5461873 GCF_000412655.1 Myotis brandtii | reverse complement strand
GGGCCTCGGAAGGAGCAAGAACGCGCCGACGAGCCGGTGGGGCGGACCTTTCCAGGCCCGGCGTTGTGTCCCCCGTTGTGCGCTCGCTCCTGCGCCGCCAGCACCGAGATGTTTATTACTGATCTCGCTGGCGGGGCGGGGCGGGGCGGAGCGGGGGACTCGGGCCCAGGGCCGGCACTGGCATGTATAGATGCTCCTTAATAGTTGATTAATGAAGAGACATCGTGAAAACAGGTTAGCTACTCCAGTCCCGAGTGAGGCAAGCCTCTGAACTCCTAGGGGAAGTCTCCTCGTCTATAAAATGAGATTCTGCACTCACTCCACCAAAATGCAGAGAATGGGGAAGATGATGGGACTGGGGAGGCCAAAGGAAATGGGTAGGTGACATCCAGGTTTAGGGAAATCCGAGTCAAACCAGCACTTGACAAATATTCACGTATAAAACCTCAAAGATGTGGCTACAAGAGAAATGATCAGAAGGATTAGTGTCAGAGGCTAGACTCGCAGGGGTTCTCAACCTGTGGGTCACGACCCCTTTGGCAGTCGAACGACCCTTTCACAGGGGTCGCCTAAGACCATCCTGCATATCAGATATTTACATTACGATTCATAACAGTAGCAACATTACAGTTATGAAGTAGCAATGAAAATAATTTTATGGTTGGGTCACAACATGAGGAACTGAATTTAAAGGGCCAGAAGGTTGGGAACCACTGGGCTAGAGGATCCAACGTTGCAGAAAACAAGGAAAGACAGAAACAAGATTAATATTTTTAAAACTGGATGCTGAAACCACTATACATGTATACTGGAAATGAACAAATGAATGAATGGTGTACCCGGTTTTTCACTGTTGGAGAGGGAGGTAACAGATAAGCAAGGGGAGGAGCTAAATGATCCATGTGGATTAAGTTTGGAGACATCAGTATGAGTTTATATTTAGCTTAATATAGATACAGATGGATAAGTAAAAAGATGTACAGATGTGCATATATACATGGGTTAGAACACATACATAGATTTCCTTGATCTGTCAGCTAAGTGGTCTTAGAAATAACTCCAGTAGCAATGAGCATGCCTGGCACTCACACCATCTCCAATGAAAGGAGCAAGGCCTCATGGAAAAATGGCTGGTTCTAGGACTGGGACGAGAAATATACAAGACCAGCCTGGAGCATGTTCTGCCTGAAGGTAAGGAAGTGTTCAAAAAAACAAGATTTTTTTTTTTTTAACCAATAACAAAAACAAGGAAGGTGGTATGTCAAAGGGATACAGGAGGCAATTGAAAGAGCTCCCAGTGGCCAGAGCTAGAACAATTTGAGCAAGAAAATAAAGAAAGCAATACTTGATTATAACCCAAAGTATAAAATATCCATGAGTCTATACTGATATAAAGAAATGACTTAATAAGTAAATGGAGAGAAGACGCGTATCCCGTGCAGAGGGATTCCAAATCATTTATACAGGTCCTCCATCCTCAATGAGATGGGATCGAACTCCCTTCTCCTTCACTATAGGCTGCACTTCCAACAATTACAAAATGGAAAGGGGGTGGGGAATAACCTTACTAGGGAGAAACCTAACAAAACACTACTTCGGCCAGGCGATCAACATCACATTAGCATCAACAGTAATAAGTCATGTGGACGGTGTATACCCTTCCTATGACATGAGAATGCCACCTCCCTCTATGGTCCTCTTCCCCCAAGCACATAACCCCAGTCTCACCATGAGAAAAACATCAGACAAATCCCAAATGAGGGACATTCTACAAAGTACCTAACCAGTACTCCCCAAAACTCTCAAGGTCACCAAAAATAAGGAAATCAGAAAAACTGTCACAGCCAAGAAGAGTCCAAGAAAACATGACAACTAAACATAATGGGAACCAATAAAGGAAATTCGGTAAAAACTAAGAAAATCTGAATAATGTATGCACCTTGATTGGTAATAATGTACCAATACCAATTCATTAATTGTGAGGAATGTGAGGAAACTGAGTGTAGGGTATATAGGAATGTACCATTTTCACAACTTTCCTGGAAATCTAAATCTACTATAAAATAAAAAAGTTTATTTAAACATTATTTAATTGTGTGCTATCTCACAATGAAAAAGATGCAGGAGGTCCAAATTTCACAGGTCATTAGCTCAGGCGTGCTGACAATGTTTCTTTTCCTTATTTTTCTGTTGGGTAATTTCTTATCTCCAGCTCCCATTCCTCCTCGTAGCAGAAAGCTTAATCCTAGTTCAGGAAAGACTCAGTCTCCAGGACTTTTCTTGAGTGCTTTCCCCTCCTGCCTTCTTCCCAAGGTTGCAGCCAAGCTCCCGGAGGCATTGGCGAGATCACAGTGTGGGCTGGGAATGGAGAGGTTGCACGTGGCCCTTGGTCATCATGGGCTCATGCTGGCACCAGTGCGGCTGTGTGGCCCATGTCTGTCCCCCTCCCTGACATACCCTGCTGCCTTCTGTGGTGTGTTGTCCTCACCCAACCGCTTGACCTCTCCAGGTCTGCTGGCAGTCAGAGCAATTCTCAACCACTCAGCACAACATTCAGCTGCTTACAGGGCTGCTGAGTCCCCCTTCCCACCCACTCCAGAGGACGAGGCCAAGTTCTCTCTGCTCCCTGATCCCTCAAGCCCACCTGGGCACAGGCTTCCTTTCTCAGAAACTCACGTCAGAACCTAACGCTACCCATTGCCTCACCCCCAAAATGTAGAATTATTCCCTCTGCAAGAAGAAAATCTCTCTCCAGTTTCATCAGGCTTTCTTCCAAATTTATTGTTTTGGGCATAGCCTTTGTGTTCTCAGGAGACTCAATGTTCGTATTCAAAACCTTTTCTCTCTTATTCCCTCCACCGTGAGTTCCAAGAGCATTTTGAAACTCAGAAGTCAAGTGCTGAGTTCTTGCTTTCGCTTTGCATTCCTCCCATAGTAATCCTACTCTGCGGGCAGTAAATGCTGAGGCCCTCACTGCTATCTAGACGGTAGAGAAAGGTCAAGAACTTGAAAAATAAAAACTGCTGGGGAGTGAGGGGGACAGGTTATATATCATGCAGCCACAGAAAGATTCATAATACCATATTAGTGGTACTTGGGAAGTGGCAACTGGAAAAGGTCCACTGGTGTGGGAGGGTTCTCAGGTGAGAGCAACTTCTGGGTATTGGGAGTTGGCTGGAAAGAGAATGTGACTGAGAGGTAATTAGACTGCTAAGGGTGTTGGGAATCAAGGTGGCCACGGCATACATGTATTTGGATAAGAGACACTCTCTAGGGTTGAGACCCAGACATTGACCAATTCTTCTATCTCAACTAGAGTCAATTCCAAGAAAGAGATGTAGAAGATTTGGGTCTGAGTGTGGAACATGCATGAAGGCTCACCCAGACTAGAATAAGAGAAAGGACTGCACACAGGTTGTTGTGTTGTTCCTTCTGCCATCTGAGCAGTGGAGGGGAATCTAAACAGGGTTTTATGACAGCTGCTGTTGGTCTGTCGATCCTACCCAACCTTCAAAATTCAGCTCAGATTTCATCCCCTTTCATGGTGCTCCTGTATAACTCAAATTGACCTGCTCCCTTCTCTGCATTCTGCAGCACCAGTCGTTCTGGCATTTGAGCATTACTGCATTCCATTGTGTATGTCATTTGTGTTTAATGTCCTGTCTACAAGATGAGAAGATCCTTTGCAATCAGTACACAAGCATCAGCAAGTCTCCTGTGTGTGCCTAGAACTGTAACAGGCCGGAAGATACGGAGCAAAAGAAACAGCAAAAGCCATCTGGGACAGACACTGCAAGTTCTCTGCTCAATATCCTTTCTCTCCTTCCTAGCAGAACCCATGCCTGGCTAAAACATTCCATTTCCCAGGTATGGTGGCCATGTGACTTCACGCTGGCAGATGAGATATAAGTGGAAGGGACTGAGCAGGGCTCACAAGAAAATCTTCAGACTCAGCATGTGCATGCCCTTTGCCCTTTACCCTTTGTCCTCTCTTCTCCAAAACAGAGACAAGACGCTAGAGGTAAAGAGGCCACTGTGTGACTATGAGAGGCTGAACATGAGGACAGAAGCACATGGAACAGATGATTGAGTGAGCTGCCCAGCTCCAGACTTGTTCCATACAAGACAAAGACCTGGCTTTAGTTACATGGCTATAAGTTGTGCGGCCAAAACAGCTCCTAACGTATAGACCAGCCATGGTTTTCTATCAGTGCTTTTCAAACTTTCCCACCAAAAAACCTTGAAGATGGAGGAGGGTAAAGAGACAAGGGGAAGTTGTATCCTTGGAGGCTTGGTAAGGGAACCCAAACAGCCACCACAAGACGAACATGTCTTTAAAGTTGCTGGCTTTTTCTTAGAAATGCATGTGAATTTTTCCTTTTCCTTACACACCTGCATTTACTTTAACAAATAATGTCTTAACTCACTAGTTGCTTTGGGTTGGATCGTGTCCTCTTCCCCGCCTCCTAAAAAAGATAACATTGAAGGGTTAACCCCCAGTACCATAAAAGGTGAGCTTATTTGGAAGTAGGGTCATTTTGCAGATATAATTAGTGAAGAGGTGGTCATACTGGAGTAGGCTGAGCTCCTAATCCAATGTGACCGTGTCCGTATAAAAAGATGGGCCTGCCCTAACTGGTTTGGCTCAGTGGATAGAGCATTGGCCTGTGGACTGAAGGGTCCCAGGTTCGATTCCAGTCAAGGGCATGTACCTTGGTTGCGGGCACATCCCCAGTGGGGGGTGTGCAGGAGGCAGCTGATCGATGTTTCTCTCTCATTGATGCTTCTAACTCTCTATCCCTCTCCCTTCCTCTCTGCAAAAAATCAATAAAATATATTTTTTTTAAAAAAAGAAGAAGATGGGCCTATGAGACAGAAACTCCCAGGGAGAATGCCACGTGGAAGTGGAGGATTGCAGTGAAGCGTCTACAGCCAAAGGATGCCAAAGATTGCTGGCAAACCACCACAATCTAGGAGGTAGGCAAGGAAGACTTTCCCAGCAGGTTTCAGAGGGAGCATGGCCCTGTTGGCACTTTGATCTCAGACTTCCAACCTCCTGAACAGAGGCAATAGATTTTGACTGTTCTAAGTACCTACTGTTGGGGCAGCTTAGGAAATTCACAAGTTAATCTTGTCCTCCAAATTTTTGAGTGAAAACTGTCATTCTAGAGAGAGAGAGAGTTATATGTTGATCTTCTAGATCAGTGGTTCTCAACCTGTGGGTCGCGACCCCTTTGGTAGTCAAACGACCCTTTCGCAGGGTCGCTTAAGACCATCCTGCATATCAGATATTTACATTACGATTCATAACAGTAGCAAAATTACAGTTATGAAGTAGCAACGAAAATAATTTTATGGTTGGGGGTCACAACATGAGGAACTGTATTTAAAGGGCCAGAAGGTTGAGAACCACTGTTCTAGATGATATTTGATGGGTGCTTATGATAAAGGAAAGGAAAGAATCCAGAGGACCATGGAGAGTTTCAACTTAGGGCTACCAGAGTAAATTAGTGTTAAGACATGCTATAGAAATGTCCACATGAAAACTTGAGCTATGGGCTGTACCTCTGACCAGAGTTTGAATTCGAACTCTAAATTTGAGCTAAAGGGTATGAAGAAACCTGGAGCTTCTAGGCTTGACTAGTCTACCAAGGAGATGAGTGTGAAAGATGAGTATGGCATGGGGTGGGGCTGGGTTGTGGTACCACACAGTGGGGGGCTCTGGTTAGAAGTGTGACTTAAGTGCACTGAGTGTCCCCAGTTGGCCCTGGAGCAGATTAAGAAGCATGGGGAGCCCGGATGGCATGGTTCAGTGCTTGAGCACCAACCTATGAACCAGGAGGTCGTGGTTCAATTCCTGGTCAGGGCACATGCCAGGGTTGCGGGCTCAGTCCCCAGTGTGGGACGTGCAGAAGGCAGCTGATCAATGATTCTCTCTCATCATTGATGTTTCTATCTCTCTCTCCCTCTCCCTTCCTCTCTGAAGTCACAAAAGAAGAAGAAGAAGAAGGAGGCGGAGGCGGAGGAGGAGGAGGAGAAAAGGAAGGAAGGAAGGAAGAAGAAAGAAGAAGATCCACAGGGCCCAGGACATCTCATTCAGCCAGGACACACTAAATCTGCTCACAAATGACTCCAAGTGAACCCAGCTTCATGGATTCCTTTGACTTGGGGTGACCTCTACTAAGCCACAAAGCCAGAAGGGTCCAGGCCAGGGCCCTGCTTGGCCTGCCCTTTGACATATTCACAGGCACGGGCCTTGGGAATGACTGACTGGCCTTGAGGGTGGAGTAGGAAGGGTTTGTTGAGCCCCTTCACACTAGTACTTTTTCCAGTCATTGAGGTACCTCTGAATATACAAATCAAGCAGAGGCCATGGTGGGAGGGAGAAGGGGAATTAGGTGAAATGACCCTGGAAAAGGACCAGGGCATTTGAAGTGCACAGGGGACGAAATGTGTGTGTGTGTGTGTGTGTGTGTGTGTGTGTGTGTGTGTGTGTACATACTAGTACACATGTGTGTCTGCACACACGATTATGCCTGCCTGCACTTGGGTTAGGAGTTAATAAAGATCTTGATCTGGTAGCAGGGAAACCCAACAATACAGGAAGAAAAGATAAAGGCAGACTTGGCTTTGAAATGAGCTCACATTTGGAGGTGGCAAGGTTTTACTATTTCTGGTAAGTAAATCAGAAGAGTGTCTAGAAGAAATGACAATATCTCTATTTGCTGCTTTGGCTTCAAATTGATCAATGTTACAGGCTTATTGCTTACTAACTGCTGACTTTCTGTTCCTGGCCAGTAACTCAGAGTTCCAAATTGAACCCCCAGCCCAAAACGTGCAGAATCTGAAATTCTACCAGGTGAGATTTATCCATTCTGATCCTGGCCAACTTTTGGTCTTCAAGATTTCTTTTTAAAGGATAAGCACTCCCAGGAGTACTAACACCTTAAACCTTCCTTTATCGCTTAATGCATTCTAGAGAGGATTAGTGGATTAGCCCAGGGTTGGCCTGGAGTAAAGAGAGATGAAAGAAGGAAAAGAGAGATGGAAAGCGCCAATACAAAAGAAAGAGCCCACTTTTCCCTGGCTGCTGACTCAGTTAGTTGGAGTGCCATCCTGTATACCAAAATGTTGTGGGTTCAATTCCAGCTCAGAGCATATACCTAGGTAGCAGGTTTGAGCCCAGGTTGGGACTCCTATAAAAGCCAACCCCAATCCATGTTTCTCTCTCACCTGATGCCCCTCCTCCTCCTTGTCCTCCTCCTCCTCCTTCTTCTTCTTCTCCTTCCTCTCTTTCCCTCCCTCCCTTTCTCTCTAAAATCAATAAACTAAATCCTCAGGTGGGGATAAAAAAAAATGCACCCACTTTGCTTTGGCCTACAGCTGGTTTTACTGCTTCTGTCAAGTGTAGGCCCTGAGAAAGGTCTGACCCTGTTTTGTTGTTGTTGTTGTTGTTGTTTCAGGAATAGTGAAGATTTTATATTTCAGGGTGATTGGGCACTGACTGAAGGCTTCCCATCACACACAGGAAGCCATCTAAAGACTCCATGTCCAGTTTGGGGCTTTTCTAGGAATCTTGATTTATTTATGCAGTAAACGTTTATTGAGCCCCTGCTATGCAGCAGACACTCTTAAAAACCACAGTAACCAAAACAAGCAAAAATGCTTGCCCCCACAGAGCAAAATTTCTAGTAGGGTGGAGAGAAAAACAATAAACCAGTAAAATGCATAGTGGTCCAATGACAATATGTACAAGGGAGAAGAGTTAGGCGGAAACATGACAAGGTTGGGGTGAGGAGTGGTGGGCAACATTAGATGTGACATTTGAGCAAAGATCAGAATGAGAGAATGAACCAAGTGGATATCTGCGGGTCAGGAGAGGAAACAGCATGTGCAAAGGCCCTGAGGCAACACAGTGTGCACACCTTTGGGAGGAACATAGGGGAGGACACTGTGGTGCAGAGTGGAGAAAAACAGGAGAAGCAACAGGTGAAGTGCAGGAACCTCATCACATAAAAATCTCATAGGTGTTTTTGTAGGGACTCTTTTCCTGAGGTCACCAGAATGGAGGAGGGTGGGTGGGGTGGGGAGGGTGAGTGTCTCTAGCTAAAAGCACCTCCCTGGAAAGGAAATCAGTTCCAGCTCTTCACAACCTCTGAGAAGCAAGGGAAGGAACTAATATCTATTGCTTGAAATATGTTATCTGGATTTTTCCAAGGTGGTGGGGCTGGCATTTGAAACATTTAAAAGCCATGCTCTTTTATTCACTCACTCTCCTCACCCCAGTCCCCACCTTGGTGACATCTCAGATCCCTGGTCTTCTTGTCTTCCTGTCTCTTCCACTCTCTCTGACATGATCTAATTGGTGTCCCTGTATATTTATCTTGCCTGAGATAGAATGAAGGAGAAGCCATGACATGTGAAGGTGAGGCTATATTGAACAGCAGGGGAGCAGTAAGTCACATGTCCCCGAACCAGAACTTGCAGAACTTTCACCCTAGACAGAAGATGTCCAGATTATTTTACCCTGGAGCCCTACCAAAATCATAAAGAGCTTACATTATGTGCTCTGCCTTTAAGGAGACTCATCTGCATTTGAAGATGCTGGCCGCATGTTATTTAATTTCCCTTTAATAAATAAAGACCTACGTGCTAGCTGTTTTAGAATTTGGTAGTAGGAAAGCTGGTCTCCTACAGAGGGTTGTGCTTCCTTTTATGAGCTAATGCAAACGATGGAAAGCGTGTTTCTTTTTATTTCTTGGAAGTCAAGATGCTCAGAATTAGGTTATGTGCTGACTTGAGACCCTGCGTTATAGTGGTGAGTTAACAAGCCAGGGAAAGTTGAATATTCTCGATAATGGGATGTTATTTGTCTCTGCAGGTGCCTGAGGCCAGGGAAATCGGGGAGCCACAAAGGGGTTCAACAACTGGGGATTCAACAACTGAGGAGAGGCATCTGTCTCAGAAAGGGCTCTTCCTCCGGACCTTCTCCATTTCGGCGTCACCCCAACCATTGCTCCTTTGACCATAATCCCAGGGACCTTCCCGAAGCGGGGGGTGGGTTGTGCCTCTCCTCACAAATCTTTGGTTCACTCCCTGCCCTTCAGAGTGCTCTTCAGACCCTTTGCATGACATTAAAGAACCACCTTGTTGGTGTCCCAAACCTCAGAATCTCTTGGAGTCTTTTAAAAAAATTGATTTCAAAGAGGAAGGGAGAGGGAGAGAGATAGAAACATCAATGATGAGAGAGAATCATTGACCAGTTGCCCCCTGCACATCCTACACTGGGGATCAAGCCCACAACCAGGGCATGTGCCCTGACCGGAAATCGAACTGTGACCTCCTGGTTCATAGGTCGATGCTTAACCACTGAGCCATGCTGGCCAGGCCCTGGAGCCTTTATTTTAAATCCCCAATTTGGAGCCTGCTCCAAGCAGAATGTTCCTCGGTGTCCCAGGGGCCCCACCATTCCAAGGCCCTGATGCCCATACCTGGTGTAGGAGCTGGACTGCAAGGCCCTGGAATGCGATGGCTTATTCAGACCAGGACCTCAGCCACTTATACATATGGGGCTGGTGGGGTACAGCCAGAGAGCACCCACTGTTCCAGAGTCTTCCACCACACCTGTGCTCCCCAGGGGGCCTCTGCTCTTGAGCGCCTGATGTGAGCACCTCACCCACCAATTCTGCACCATCTCACTGCTCTTCCCAATCATTTCCCCTTGTAATCCAATGGGGCTTTTAATGACTGTCTTTCCCACTAGTTCCTGGAGAGCGGAGACCAGCCCATTTGTTCTTTGTGTCCTTCATTGTTTTTCCTACACTGCTTCACAGGTTTAGAAAAGGTTCAAAACACAACTGCTGAAATAACAAGTTTCAAAAGCTGCTTTTCATCTCTTATTTTTAAGTAAGGATGTCAGTGATTGCCTCCCACAAGACAATTTAAACCTTTTCTCCAATTACTTTTCTCCAATTATGCAACTGAATGTTTTACAGAAGTTTTCCCCATTAGCAGGCACTGAGGAGGTGTGGGGAACCTTGGGGGCCCTTTCCAGCGCCCCAGGAACCACACCAGCGTCCTCGAACACCCCTGCAAGCCACCATCCTTTCCTATTGCTCTCCTTGGAAAAGAAAGAAAAGAGCAAAGTAAAATCTACCAAACCAAGACTTTGGAGTGACCGGTTTTAACCCAGCCCAACCACTCTGCTTTTCTTAGCATCTCTTTTCCTTGCCCCTGATTATGGCCTCCAAACCAACAGGCAAAAATATAGGATGTGGGAAAACTTGAGTAAGAGAACAAAACCAGAATGTTTTCAGCTTTGGGGAAGAAAAATACCTTTTCGGGGGGTTGGTGTTGCTGTTACCTTTTTTCTTAAATTTTAAGACTTATTAGGCATCATCTAAATTGATCAATAGATATTGGTTGACCCTATTCTGTGCTAGGTATTGTGTCACACGCTGTGGATCATAATTTCCACTTCAATGGTGTTTATTTCTTTAATTTAAACATCTGTGTCTGTTAAAAAAACAAAACACTTTTCTTCAAGATCAGTAAAGACTCGCCTTACTTATGTGAGATTTTCATTCTGTGTTGGATTCTGCAGGAGCTTACCATGTCAGTTTCTCTCTTCTTCAAAGGCTCACAGACTAAAATTCCCAGATTTCCTTGCAGTTAGATGGAGCCATGTGATTATATTCTGTCCAATGGGATATGTTTATGAACCTCTAGTTCCCACTCTCCATCCTAATCAGTCTTGGAGGCCACGTGTCCTAGAGGGTGAAGGTACAAGATGAAGTAGAGCTACCAACCTGTGGTAGACTAGGATGTGAATGAATTATACTCTCACTTTTGTTAAGCCTCTGAAACATGGGGGCCTATTTATTAGCAAAGTTTTTTTGAGTAATATATATTCTTTCTTTAATTTAGTGGGGGGTTTTGGTTGGTTTAAATTCTTTCTAATGAGCTCTGTACCCCTTTTCACCATTTTATGAATCTAGCCAGTGAATAATCTTGAGAAGAAATACACATGCCCTGAGCACTGATGCTCTTTCCCACCTTTCCATCAGCTTCCCATGACCTGACCCCAGGTGGTTTCCTTGTGAGTCCATTGGTCACAACACACATTTTCATGGTTGACTTTTTATTTCTTTCTCTAGGAAGTTTAGCAAGACCTATTACAGCTCCTCAAGCCAGAGTTACCCTAAAATACACTTACGAAGTTAAATTACTCTGCAGACACTAGTTCTACCTACTGGAGTAGTCATTCTAACAAAACTGGAAAAAGTTGTGGAGCTTGGTCGCTTTCACTCCCTCACCTCCTGTTCTCTCCCTAGCCTGTGGCAGTCTGGCTTCCTCTCCACCACCCCACGGAACTCACTATCACCCAACAGACACCTTCCAGTCCTCCATTGTATGGGTGTGCATGGGAGGGGCGAGAGTAGGCTTGTTCCCAGTCCCGGTGTTTTCTCCCATGTGGGTTGACCTACCTGACAGGTGACTTTGGGAGGGGGGACAGGGCAGGTCCCGTCTTGCTACTCCTTGCTTTCCTCTTGGGAGCAGCTGCTGCAGGGAGCTCCCATCCTGTCTTGTTCCTTGTCATGCCTCTGAGTGGGGAGGCCCACCGTGGTCCAGCACTGCCCGTGCCTGGGTGAGTAAAGAGGCCAGGATTCAGTACTGGGTGGTGCATTACGGCCACACACGTTAGCCACAGGGTTGGCTGTCAGCTTTATCAGTAATGACGGTGGTAGTCAGTTCTCCAACTACTCCCTTCTGTATCTCTTAACCAGCTCAGAAAGCATTTAGAGAAAACAGGAAATCTTTATTAAACCCCCATAACTCCCGATATAGTTAACCAATCTCTCAGATGTCCACGCAGAGCCCTGTATTTAACTCTATCTTATTCCATCTCAGTGTATTGTAATTTCCTATGTACTTCCGTATATCTCCCAACTGGACTGCATATTTGTGGTGGGTTCTGTGTTGCACCATCCAGATCTCCCTTCAATGAAAGACATGTTGCCCCAGCTGCTGGGAACACTGTCCGCAGACAGCTTCCAGCTGTCACCCACTTCAGGGAGTGTCTCAACTGTATAAAAACAGTCTTGCCCAAGGTCATGCCCATTCCCTGGGCAGCCCATATATCCGGATTGAATCATGGGTAGAAGGGCCTAGTCATCTCAGCCAAACTCAGGATAACTCTGGCAGGCTCCTTGAAGTTGGCTGAGACTGTCATTGGGCCTGCCCTGTAGCTGACAAGTATCTGACAGTCTTTTGTGTAACTCAGAAATGCACAGGGCCATCCGCTCAGACCTGAAAGGTCATTCTCTCTGGATGTGAGACATGAAGGTAGAAATGAAGAAACTAGTGGTGTTGCAATAACCATCATGCGATCCTCAAATTAGGTGAAATGAAGTCTGTCCTGAGCAGTGTCCTTGTGAGATAATACAAATCTCTTCTCCCATCTTGCACTGAGGTGGCTTCAGGGCAAGGGGAGTTTCTGCTCCAAGTCTTCTATTTTGGCATGTGTCTCTGTGACTGGTCTAGAGCCAAGTAAATTCCATTTTCCTTAAGTATTGAAACTGACTTTGGTATGCTCTACATTTCAAAGATCTGTAGGTACGGATTATGTTCAAAGCACTGTAATTTAACGAAATAACAGATGTTGACATACTGAACAATCATTTGATTTGAATTCGGGTCTTTTAATAAAAGTAACCAGTTCCTATCAAATGGAAGAGAAAGCGAATGAAAAAAAAAAAAAGGAATGACTATCTGAAAACTGGAAAACAAGGTTATGCTAAGGGCTTCCTTCGAATTCTGTAATTAAAGACACATTCTGAGACTCTCCAGTCTGACATAAATACTTCAGGGGGCAACATGTCCGCTTATTGTCTTATTGTCCGAAGAAAGAAAATAATGGTAAAAATGCAGGGCTTTCAATAACAGATAATTCCAATCCGAAGGGTGTGGTAGAGGCCCACTCAGCTCCTAGGAAAACTTTTCACTTTCAATGTGGGCATCCAGGGGGGCCCACGTGGTGTCCTGCTTTACAGGAAGTCAGCAGAAAGCAGAAAGATACACACTCCTGCCAGGCTAGGCTTCTGCATAAAACATGGCCAGTGCCTTCCTCTGGCCATAACCATGTCTCATATTCCTAAAGTGTGTCACTTCCTTACTTACATTCCTAGATGCTCAGCCTTTTCATGTGAACCCCTGCAGGTCAAGGACCAGTTCTGCAGCCCCACACACATTCACTCCTCATTCAACTGCTGTTCAGCATGTGTTGTGCCGTGTGTAACCCGTGTAGGATGCAAAAAGAGAGAGAGAGAGACAGTTTCTTTCTTTCTGTCAACTGAAATGAGCATCTCCTATGTTGTGTGCAAAATGTATGGGAACAAGATAAGCAATTTGGAGGAAACAGAGATGACACCAGTGGCACCTCTTTTCTTGAGCAGGTGAGTGGGGCGTGGCCGGATCACATCTGGAGAAGGAGCCTCCCTGACACTTGGGGAGATGGACTTCTCTCTGAAGGATGACAACTGACTTTCTCTTCGAAGCACATGCTCTTTATGCCATCATACTTCTCCCAAGCCTGACAGCTGTCCGCCCATTGCAGAGGAGACAGAATGAGGTGGAGTGAGGAAGACGGGCTTTTTAGTTAGACAGACCTGGCTTCCAATTTTATGCCTGCCACCTTCTAGCTTCTAGTTCCCTGAGTAAATGATTTGACTTTTCTAAGCCCTCAGTTTTCTCATCTGTGAAAGGGGTCATAAACCAGTGCTCAGAGCCCAGGAGGATTCCCTGGAAAGCATGCAGCCTGGAGCTTGGCACATCCGTATGGAAACACGGTTTTTTTCAACACTTTCTTTCATCAGAAAAACCGAGCTGAGCAACTTCCCAGTGCTATTGTCTGGTCCCTCCCTGACTAGGGGACACACAGGGACCGGGTTTGGGTGTGGCTGTTGCTGGGAACTGGCTGGTGCAGCTACAGGCTGGCAGATGCCAGGTCGGTCCCTGGCGATGGCCACCCTTGGTATTCGGCACTGGGAGGGTTGAGGTGGGGGTGGTGGAGGAGGAGGACAGCAGGAGGAGCACTGTAATAGACATAAGCACACTACAGCATCCTTTCTATGTATCAGCCTTATATCAGGACAGCTGCCAAGACCCTTCCAATAAGTGTCTTTGTGCCTTTGAGTTGACAATTCACTGCATTGTCAATGCCCAGCTCTGGCCCTCAGCCCTCATGGCGCACACCAGCTTACGGCCTTGGGGCCGCCACCAGGAATGGGCCTCCTTCTCTCTGCGATGGTCTGCAGCCTGCAAGCCGGACTCTCTCATCACGGCGTCTTCCAGGTGTTTCTTTAAGTGTGCTTCCTTAGAGGAGCTGTTAGTCCCAGAATTCCACCCGGGGGGTCAGAGGAGAGGTTCGTTTGTTCATTTTTGTTTTAACCTGATTTCCCTTGCCTCTTTACAGGAGCTGTATTTGTAGGAACTGCCCCCGCCCCAAGCCCCAAGTAAAAATAAAAAGCATTAGGCCAAGCCCATTAAGCATGAGGTCATTCCCAGTTTTAATCCTGGATAGTGCTACCTGGACCCCCGTCTGTGCCAACAGCCAGGCCTGACCCTTTGCCCTCCCGGCCCATGTCAGACACCATCGCACTTGTCACGTGAAGGCTTTGATGAGCTGCAGAAACTGTTCAGAGAAAGCTGCAGACAGCCGCGCGGAGATAATTCCTCTTTACGAATGCTCTTAGGACGCCCTTGCTTGCTTCTCCCTCTCTACCTACCCCGTGCTGCTTTACCCCCCGGAGTGCTCTGCATATCAGTGTCAAATGTCTGCCAGCGGCGGTGGCAGTGTCCAGTGAGGGCCCCGAAAGAGGGCATCCGATTTTAAACGGTTCCTACGCCTTTAAAACTTGTTCTTCTTTTTCTAGGCCTTGCCCAGTGGTGGGGTTGGGGAGTGGATAGAAGTCAGACTTTTTGCTTATTCATCCAGCCAGGAGTGTGTCCAGGTGGCTGCTGGACAGTTTTCGCTGCAATTTACTACAGTTTGCGGGGAGGGAGCTCTAGACTCGAGAGTGTGGGACCTGCAGTAAATGCCAACTCCGGGAGGGGGAAGCCACGGAGAGCCAATGGCCCATTGTCCGGCCTGTCCCGTGGTCTCCTGGGGGCCACGTCCTCTCTAGACTGAGCCCTGGCTCTTGGCAGCAATCCCTCAGCCGCTCTGTCAGCCCCGGCTGGGGACACAGGCGCTTCTGTGTCCCTCCCCACTGTACCTCTGCCACCGGCCAAGAGACTGACCCCAGAATCAGCAGCAGCAGCTTTCAACTTGAGCCTCCACCGGCCAAGAGACTGACCCCAGAATCAGCAGCAGCTTTCAACTTGAGCCCTTTGTGATGAACAATGGTTAGCTATGGCTCTCCGAGGACCTCGGGGGCAGCGCCTTTCACAGTGGGATTTCCCCGGCTGTCTTTGTCTTCCGTCATGTCTAACAGATGTCTGTGGCCTCGGAGAGCCGTCTGAAAACACCAGTGACAACTAGACTTGGGGCCCTTCCGGGAAAACAGCAGCAAGGGCCCTTCCAGGGTCAGCTGAGGCCTCGGCAAGGACAACATCGGCCAACGGCAGGCCGCCACTTGCCTCTCCCCTCCCGTGCCCTCCTCCTCCAAAGGTAGCAGAGCACTTGGGGACAGTGAGGGGACGGCCGCTGGTGCAGTCGCATGCAGATTAAAATCAGATTCCGAGCATTCCTCTTCTGGAGGCCTCCTGCAAATTTATAAAGAACCCCTCAAGCATGGGAAATATGAAACCGCTGGGTAAGCCTATTGGTTTTTTAAGCAACACTAGGAACCTGATGGATCCCAAACAGTCAGCAGCGAAACCAGCAGACTCATTTCAATTATGGTTTCACACGGAATTGGAATTCCTCTTTTGGAATTGTTTTCTGAATTAATCACGTCAGTAATTAATAGTGAAAACATGGCCAATAACCCACAGAACTAATAATAGAGAAGTAAAGGATAGCATATTATATACTCATTAAAATATTACTTATATAGACCGTGGGACTATACTTATGGTAAAATAAAAAGTGAGAGAGGAACATATAAATATACATAAGTTACTTCAAATATATTTTTAAAAAATAAAGTAGAAAAAAAAATAAAGTTGACACAAAGATAAGAAAGAAAATCCCCCCAAATGCTAATAGTAGTTGGATTAAGTCAGTGGAATTATAGGTGACTCATTCATATTTTTTCAATTTTCCAAGTTTTCAGCAGTATGAGTATATACCTGTGTAATAAAAAATGTATAATTTTTTTAAGTCCTATGGAAATTATTTCCTGGGACAGATAAATTTAATACGCTTAGGAGAAAAATCAGTCTTATTCATTTAAAATGGCAATTACTTTGGGTAAAAATTGCTATTATGCAGCTAATTGCATCTTCTCTGATTTCTAAAAGTCAGACCTGCTCTAAAAAAGTGGTAAAATTTTCCACCACTGACTATTTCCACGAGAGCACAGATTTTTGTCTATTTTGTTTAGTGATGTATTCCCAGGCCCTAGCTTGGCAATTGGCACATAGTAAGACTCAGCGAGTTTTTGCTGGATGAATGAGCAGACTGCAGGTTGTAAAGGAGCTGGAACGCAGGGCAGAGAAGGGGGGCTATAGAGTAAAAAGGCCAATCAAAGACAAGAGGTGCAAGGACTGCTTTGTGGAAGACACTATGCCCCACACTCACCCAGGTCCCCTGGGTCCCCTCCAGGTGCTGCTTGTCCCTCCCAGCTCCAAGGGCTTTTGTTCCTCAAGGCCCACATCCACCCCTTCTTGGAGGACACTGCCTGCAGGGGATTCTTCCCCAGGAAACCCATACCCTTGGTGACATGGGTGCCCCACATTCCTGATTCCCCTGAAGGATTAGGCTGAAGCTGCCCTCCTTGTGACTTTGCCTAAATCAGACCTTTCCTTGACTCACTCTGCTTCTGAGAAAAGATGACCCAAGACAACAATAATTCAACAAGAAGAAGAAAACGTAACATTCATGGGCCGCTTGTCATGTACCAGGCACAGCTGTAATGGGCAAAATAGGGATTATTGTTATCCCCATGTTTCCCCTGAGGACACGGGAACACAGAATGAGTGGCTACATAACCTGCGTTTGTACATTGGAAGACTTAGTCCCACCTTGAACTGGGTGTTTCTGACTGTCTTCCCTGAGGGGCCTGGGACTCCTTTTGCTGTTCCTTCTCCTGGTCTCAAGAATGACCTATAACAACGTAGCAATGGCAAACCCAGGGAGTGGAGCAGGTCAGGAGCCACACGTCCCTGACCTGTGGAGATGGAGCAAAAGCAGCATCAGGAAGGGTCAGCAAGGAAGTCCCCACAGATGTGAACGTGGGGGAAACCTTTGAAAGCCACTTCGAGGTCTGGCTGCCAAGGGCATACTGAGTAGAAGAAAACTAGGATCCTCCTGTGGAAGCAACTTCTAGGCCTTTGTGGACAGCCTTGGGTCCAGCTCCAGCTCCAGTAGGCATCTCTTTGGGTCTTCAAGGAGCTGGAATTGGAGTGACATTAATGCCTACTTCCTTTGGTAAGACAATTGTGCTTGCAGAAGAGAAACAATTCAGTGTAAATCCAGAGCTACGAGAAAACATTCTTTCAGTTTAGCACGAGGACTATGCCCAGTCAATACTTGTTGGAACAGTAAGTGGACGGATGCATGAATGTGAACGAACAGAGTTCCCTGAGGGCGAATGAGCTCTTTTAGAGGCCTGGACAGTTAGAGACAATGACAGTAAGATGAGAATGACATTCCTGGAAGTGCAATCCAATCCATCACCGGTGGTGATGTGCGGAGCTGTGTAGGGCCTGGATGCAAAGGTGTGGGGAGGGGATGAGACAAGCCCAAACAGGACTGTGACTCCCAGGAGACGAGGTCAGTGGTGGCAGGCAAGAGGCGCAGGGGTACCAAGAAGAGCAGGGTTACACCCATCTGGCAGGGAAATCAGGAAAGTCAATGCAGAGGGAGTGCTATTTGAATGTGCTATGAAAGAAGTGATATTTCAATAAGAGGGGATGTGGGCTGGAATCTGAGACTATGGTGAATGTAAAACAAACAGAGGTTAGGGGATGGGAGAAGAGAAAGCAGAGCAAACCCAGCCGGGCAACATGTGGTGAGAAGTCTAGTGTGATTGGAACATGGATGCTGGAGAGAAACACTGGAACATAAGGTCTGAAAGAGAGGTTGATTGTGAACTTAATAAATAGAGTTTCCATTATTGTGATGGACTTGAACTGATCTATGTACATGTTCTTGCCTGGTTCTCGCTGAGAGGCTGGGAAGCTCCGGGGGGTACACAGCACTATGGTGAATGTAAAATAAACAGGGGTGGCTTCACCCATGCCCTGGACCCCTCATCACTCCTACCCTGGGACCTAAACATGTGTTTGAATTAGAATAGCCTTAGAAGGTATAAAGGGGATGAACTAATGACAGTGAAGGCCAGAAATGTAACCTTGGCAACAGTTAAAAAAAAATAAATGGACTATTACTCTGTGCCCAATTAAACGCAGAGTTTAACAGTGTGGAAATGGAAATTTATCTGCAGCTGGATAGCTTCACTGCAGGTTATGACAAAGCTGAGTGCGTTGGATCATATTTTCCAAAAATGGCTGCAACAACAGCTCCCATCCCACATGCTTTTCAGCAACACGACCTTCCTGCTCCCCATTAGGAGGGCGATGTATTTCTCCACACCCTGGAACCCGGGCGGGCCCCATGATGGCTTTCATCAATCGGATACTGTGGAAACAACACTGGCACAGATCTGAGCGAAGCCCTTCGCTGGCCCGGGGGCCTCTGCTTCCTGCCCTTTGAAACACTGGCTCCTGGAATGCTTCTCTGGAAACCCAGCCACCATGCTGCGAGGAGCCCAAGTCACAGGGAGAGGCTCACATGGGTCAGCAGCCCCCGCTGAGCCATCCTCCCCGTGGCCATGGGAGTGGACCGTAGGGGAAGTCCAGCCCAGGGGGTCTTCAGGTGATATGATAATAGGCTGCAGCTACATGAGAGGCTTTGAGCAAGAACCACTCTGCTGAGCCCAGTCAACTCACAGAACTGTGAGAGATGACGATGATAAATGGTCATTTAAGCTGTTATGCTTTGGAGTGGTTTGTTACTCAACAGTCTATTCCTGGAACACCAGGATTAGGAGAGCTATAGATGCAGGCCTGTGGTCGTGAAGGGGGTGGGGGGTGGAATGGGAGTGGTCAGAGGATATCTGACCCCACAAAGAACAAGGCAGACCAGCTAAATGCCCATGGTGTGGGGATGAGTGAGTGGGACAAGGCTGGATTGTGGCTGTCACCTTGAGCCCCAGCTTTCTCACTCATAAAGTGGAAATAAATCCTCACCAGGTGTTATGAGGATTAAGCAAGAAGGCATAAATAAAGGTACTTTATATGCTATGAGCCTTCCCCAGAAGGTACCATTATGATTTCCTGCAGATGGTCGATGTTGATGATTTGTTAGTATCTGAAAGTGGTGCATCATGAATGAGTTTCTCCTTGGAATGGTCTGCTTATAGCAACTCCAAGAAGCACCTCTTAAATCATAATCATAAAGCCCCCTCCCCCAGGAGCCCTGTAAAGTTCTCCACACTCATTTATTCAGTCATTTCCTCATTCATTCAATAATTGCTTGGGTGTCAATTACATGCCAAACAATGTTGTAGGCACAGGGCCTAGAACAGTGAACATTCCTCAAACACCCCTTCCCTCATGGAGCCTGCAGTTTAGTATTAGGGTTTATGGTAACACGTTGCCAACAGTCTTAAACTATTGGGAGCATGATGATTGATAGTTTGAATTCTAAGGTCAGAGAGAACTGGGTTCATCCTGATTCCACCATTTAACAATTATGAGACTTTGGGCAACTCACTTTAGCTTTCTGTGCCTCAGTGTCTTAATCTGTAAAGTAAGCATCATCATCACCATCATAATTATTATTATTAACTAGAGGCCTGATGCACAAATTCGAGCACGGGGGGGGAGGGGGGTAGTTCCTCAGCCTGGCCTGCACCCTCTCACAATCCGGGACTGCTGGCTCCTAACCCCTTGCCTGCCTGCCTCATCGCCCCTAACCACTTTTCTGACTGCCTGTCTCATTGCCCCTAACCACTTGCCTGCCTGCCTCATCACCCTTAACTGCTCGCCTGCCTGCCTGATTGCCTCTAACCACCTCTGCCTGCCTGCCTGATCACCCCTAACTGCCTCTGCCTCGGCCCCCGCCACCACGGCTTCATTCAGAAGGACATCCAGAATGATGTCTGGAAGGTCATTCGGCTGTTCGGTCTAATTAGCATATTACATTTTTATTATAGACTAGAGGCCTGGTGCACAACAATTTGTGCACTGGGGGAGGGGCCCTCAGCCAGGCCTATGTCCTCTTGCAGTCTGGGACCCCTCGGAGGATGTCCACCTGCTGGCTTAAGCTCGCTCCCTGGGGGATCAGGCCCAAGCTGGCAGCCAGACATCCCTCTGGCAGCCTGGGAGCCCTCAGGGGATGTCCACTTACCAGCAGGGAGCAGACCTAAGCTCTGTGATGCCGTCAGCCTGGCTTGTGGCTGAGCAGAGCTCCCCCTGTGGGAGTGCACTGACCACCAGGGGACAGCTCCTGCATTGAGCATCTGCCCCCTGGTGGTCAGTGTGTGTCACAGTGACCAGTCATTCCTAGTCGTTCTGCTGTTAGGGTCAATTTTCATATTACCCTTTTATTATATAGGATATTTATTTCACAGAGCTGTTATAAGGACCAAAGGAGTTAATGCATGTGATCTGTTACAGAAAAAGCTATCACAGTAAATATTAGTAATGCTTATTATTATTATTATTTTGTTTCTGTTAAGTATTTCCTATATCTCTTCCTATGAGATCGGGAGTTAGAGGGTCTATGTCAGGGGTGGGCAAACTTTTTGACTCTAGGGCCACAATGGGTTCTTAAACTGGACCGGAGGGCCGGAACAAAAGCATGGATGGAGTGTTTGTGTGAACTAATATAAATTCAAAGTAAACATCATTACATAAAAAGGTATGGTCTTTTTTTTTTTTAGTTTTATTCATTTCAAACGGGCCGGATCCGGCCCGAGGGCCGTAGTTTGCCCACGGCTGCCTTAGAGCATTTATTCTATAAAGTCAAGGAAAGCAGTGCTGACTGTACTTCCCAGAGAAACAAAAGCAGTTTTACATAGAAAGTAAGGAGACTCACGCTCTAAAGGCCATCAAGTTGGCTGTACTAGTGACTAAATAATGAAAAACTCAAGTAGGAGGCTTCTGTTCCATAAAGGAAATCCCAAGGCAGGCAGTTCAGGGTCAGTGTGACATCGACATGGTCATGAGACATGAATGTTCCTTGCATTTTACTCCCACCACCCTCAGGGTGGCCTCCCTTTCTCAGGGTCTACCTCCAGACACAAAATGACAACGAGAACTCCAGCTGTCATGTCTCCATGCCAGGCAGGAAGGAGGCGGCCTGGGGGGAACAGCGCAAGAGGCTCCCTTCCTGGCTGAGACAGCCCTTTTAGAAACCTGTCCAGGGGCTCTGCTCAACAAGTTCCATTCACATCTCACTGACCATGTCAGAGTGGAGGGTTGTCCCTGGGGTGCTGCCTGATGTTGGAAAGGCCTGTGCTGAACCTTCACTGATGAGGCAGAATGCTCCGGGGGCTGCAGTGCAAGCTCTGCCCCTACTGACACTTTGTCCTCTGAGCTCCTTTGAAGTCAAAACCCACCAGATAGAATAGAAAATAGGTGAAGTCCTTAAGTATCATGACACTTCAAGTCTTGAAAGTAGGGACTCTTTCTCCGATTTCAAATAAAAATCATAAATATTTAAAGACGTCGTCTTCTTCCCCCATTTCTAATTCCCTCCCCTCTCCATCCTCCTACCTTATCCTCAAACCTGAATTCCTGGATTAATTTTTAATAACAATAGTTCAGGGAAGAATTATTGCTTCCACAATTTTTTTTTTAAGTTGCTATATTCCTTGGTGGGTTGCTTCACACATTCCACCCCGGGAATGTCAGATGCTGCTGCCTGAGGGTCCTTCGTGTGAATGTGATGTCATGAAGCCTGAACAATTAGCATTTCGTCTGAATGAGCACAGGACTCCCAGGTTCTATTAGTCTCATGATGTCAATCACTTTATTTAGTTAATTAGAGTTTACATAAATTTATTCCCAAGAGACTTTAGGTAATTTATAAAATTAGGCACAATTAAAAATAAAAGTGTTAGAGATAGAAACAAAACAGATAGCCTTAAAAAGGCAATTATTATTCTTTTCTCTGACTTATAAAAAGGACATCACAGCGTGATGAAACGCAATGAATATTTTCCAGGTGCTTTGAGATTCCGCCCTAAAAGGTGTTATAAGCTTCCAGCACCACTATTACTAAGCACTGTCATTTGAACATAGCTTTAAGCATGTACATCCTACCTCTGATGTAATGTGAACTGTAGGCACACTCTTTCGGTTCAAGGGATAAATAACTTCCCAATATAATAACACATCCTGGCTCTTACTCCACCCAATAAATAATTACGGGAGAAATGACTAGACTGTGTGCTGGCACATACGATAGCCACTAAGGGTGGATTTTGCTTTCTTTCTTAATGATTTTTCTTATAAGCACTTTTATTTTGTTTTTCTTGACTCCTTTTTAAAATTTCAATTACACTTTACTTTCAATATTATTTTGTATTAGTTTCAGGTATACTGCATAGCGATTAAGCAATCGTGTACTTTACAAAGTGATTCCCCTGTTACTTCCAGTACCCACCTGCCACCATACTCAGCCATAAAAAAGAACGAAATCGTATAAGTGCTTTTTAAAAGGTGGCAGTGTGACAGCATCCTTAAGAAGCTGAAAGCCTGGTGGGCTTCTTAGAGAGGTTGCTTGAGCCAATCTGGTGTTTGCATTGCCTTATTAGTATGCCTTTAAAGAACTTGGGGGCAAAGGAGATCCTTTTAAGATATCATCTCTTGCTGACACTGCAAGAGAGTAATAAGTGGTGTGTATAGATGAAGAGCATCATATAGGGAACAGGTCCAAAGGGTTGGATTCTAGACTATTTCCTCACTAACTGGCCGTGGTCTCTTGAAAAAGTCACTTTGATCTCACCTTACTTTTCTCATGTATGAAATGCAATGACCCCTTCCAGCTTCATTAATGTATAAACTTGTGAGACGTTGAACTTGATGAACTCCTGTGAGATCCATCTGCCCCCACCATGTGAGACCATGTTAGGTGGGTGGGGATGTGACATGGTTTGTGTACTGCATGATGACTGTTCACTTCTGCTGTGTGATCAGCAGGAACCAATGAATAACACGTGAGTCAAGCTGAATCCTCTTGTATCTTATCTAGTACATAAAAAATAACTTTTTGGGGGTAAATAGTTACAAAACATATTTTAAAAATCTAAATGGAGAGAAGACGTGTGTGGAGATGGAAAAGAAGTGGGCAGAACAGAATTCAATTTTTTATTTTTATTTCAACTCATCTCTGCTTATGAAAGGCAAGACAATCAACTTTGCATTACTGGTTCCTGATTCACCAACACAGACACAACATTGAACCTGTGAGCACATTTCATTGCTTTATAAAAAATGAGGATGCAAATGGAGGGAGGTCCTTCAGATGTAACTTTAAAAAATGAACTAGTTGTGTTTTAAATCATTAAGACTAAAAACAGTCAAATGGTTTTATCTTTGTTATTAGGGCCCAAAGGACTGTGCTTTGCTTGGTGGAGGTTACTCATAGCTTGTGAGTGATTTGAGGAAGGATATAGTTGAACTGTTGCTTATTTATTTGTTTAATTCCTGACAGTTTTCTGTAAACATATGGCTTCTTTGAAATCTCCAGGGCTACAGAGAAAGCACTGAACTAGTGGGAGATTATGGGCACACCTCCCCCTACCGGGCATAATTTGCAACTGCTTACTTGTCTGGACCTTGCTGACAAAGGTGGGTGGATGGTGGAGGGTTGGTTACCCTGGAAATAGAAACCTTGGGATTCTCACTCTTGTTCAGGAGGGAGGGAAGAATCAAAGGGGTGTGTGTGTGTGTGTGTGTGTGTGTGTGTGTGTGCGCTTCTATCAGACAGAAAAAAAAATTGTAGATAAAGGCATGGAAGTCAGCAAGTAGATTCCAGTTTAACTGGAGAAGACACATTATGAGTGAAAAATCACGAGGAAGCAGCTGGAAATCTAGGTTGGAGCCAGTTGTGAAAGATTTTGAACAACAAGCTGTAAAATGAGGAGCCACTGAAGCAAGTTTTTTTTTTTTTTAACTAAAGCTAATTTTGAATAGAGATATTCACTTGTCTATTTTTAAAATCTCATCAGGCATTTCAGTTACTTGTTAGATGCCCTGCACAGAGAAGATAAATCTCTCTGGATCCTGACCTCAAGCAGCTTAGAGTCTAGTAGTTGAAATCAGGTAGGTACCTACGTAACTATAACACAAAGCAGAAAGTGGTGCATCAGATGAAGTAAAACTAGGAAGCAAAAAGGGTTACTTTCAGCAGTGGACTAGGCCAAAGTTTAAGAGAAGATCGTCATGGTGAAGGGCAAGTTGATCTTGGCAGGTAGAATGTCCTGGAGACTAGAGTGAGAGAAGCCAGTTAGAGGCTACCAAAAGTTTTGTATATCATGTCTTATATTGAATATATACAATTTCATAATATTACAATTTAGAAATTGTTTGTATTCAATATAAGTATGGGTGGAATGAATGTGGGTAAACAAATTATGGTATCTATCTATATAAAAGCCTAAGCGACCATTACAACAGAACAACCGGAATGACTGGTCGCTATGATGCACACTGACCACCAGGGGGTCAGTTGCTCAACCCAGGAGCTGCCCCCAGTCTGCAGGCCCCGATTGCCAATGGGGTCTGCCGGCCAACCTCCTGGTTCCTCCCCTGAGCCTATAGGCCCCGATTGCCTGATCAGGGCCGGGCCCCAGGCTGGGACAGGGAACTGGGGGTGGGTGACGGCAGATGCAGGCAGCGAGGGAAGGAGAAGGGGCGGAGGCGGGGAACCATATGGTGGCGGTGCATGGGCAGGAGGGAAGGAGGAGGTTGTAGGTGGAAAGGCAAGAGACTGCATGGTGGCAGTGCACAGATGGTGAGGGAAGGAGGAGGCGAGGAGGCAGGGAGGCAAGGAGGCAGGGAGGCAGGGAGACAGGGAACCTAATCAGCCCTGATCACTGGCCACGCCTAGGGACCCCACCTGTGCATGAATTTCGTGCACTGGGCCTCTAGTATTTATACAATGGAATACTGTTCAAACTATACAAAGAAACAAACTACTGTACTGAGTCTTGCAACAATAGGAATAAGTCTCCAGACATTATTCTGAGAGAAACTGAACACAAAAGTGGGAAGACTGCATGATTCTGTTTATGTGATGAAATTCTAGATTAGATAAAAGGAATCTATATGGATAGAAATCAGATCAGTGGTTGACTAGGGTGTGGTGGTGGAGGTGTTGATTGAGTATAAATGAGCTCAAGGAAACTTTCTGAGAAGATATTCTGTATCTTAAATAGGGGCAATGGTTACATGGATAAATACATTTGTCAGAATTCATCCATTTCCACGTAGAATATGTGAATTTTATTGTGTAAAAATTATACCACAAGAAAGTTTACTTAAAAACCAGGAAATGGTGAAGCATAAGAAGTTACTATGATCAGCAAGGTACTTAACTTCTAATTGGTCATTTTTAAATTATGCTAATTAGTCATTAAAATGTAGTTTAATAAAGAAAGTAAACCCACTTAATAAAAAATTGTGAATTTACTCAAAACAAAGCAAAAGACATGGTGGAGAGAGTAAGTCACTCACATATATTCTGAAGGGTGAATGGATACAAGGAAGTAAAGGGAATATTCAAATAAATGATGACTGTAGAATTTTCCAAGTATGGATAAATAAAACTGTGTATCTTCAGTCATAGATTTAATCTACTGCAGAAAAATAAAGAACACTAGGGATTTTAGTGGAAATAGAAAAGAAAAACTGACAAAACTAGATGAACCAAGGCAGCCAAGTGGCAATAAAAAGATTTGCAAAGATTGATCCATCATTGCTCTAATTAAACCTTTCCAATGCTTTCTAAATCTGCCCAAGTTTTCACATTCTTGGTACTTTTATTTGAAAACCAGTCAGGTTTTCTCTGGTATCTCAAGTAACTTTTTCAAAGGAAGTTAGAATGAGACCTGTGAATATTTAAAGGGAGTTACAGTAGGTGTGAGGAGCAATTTGATTTGCTCTTTCAGTGAAATTTGAAAGAAAATTCCTTGATAGGCAAAATTTCCCATACAGTCTCGCTATAGAAATGAGTCCAGTGGAAATTTTTTTCCTGCGGTATTCAGGCAAGCTCTCCATATACCAGGAAAAATGTTATAAAAATGAAATTGAGATAAAAGACCACAGATATGTTTGTAGGTGCTTAAAAATAGAACAGGGAATCTTGCCATGGGTTAGTGGTAATGGAAGTCATTTATTTTGGACATCTGATTTTATTATTCTGTAATCATTTACATAACTATCTGCTTAAGCCATGCATTTGTACATATTCCTCTCATGCATCCAGATTTAAGGAATAATTTTGTTTTCTATAAATAGACAAGAGGGGCTAGGAGATAGAGATAAAGAGAGAGAGAGCGCAATAAATTCGGGTGCAAAGAATTTTTCTTTATCCCTTCCTGTGTCTAGTCCCTTGTCCTTATTTATTTCTGCCACTGGCAGAGAGCCCAGAGACCATAGGTTCATTTATTAAGCAGATTCCTTACTGATGACACTAAGAAGGGATTTTGGTTATGTCTAATCTGGGAGAAATGTGGTAATTTCCATTCATGTGTTCAAAAGCCCCACTGAGGTTAGAGTGCTGATCAAGGTCATTCAGCATTCTAAGAGGGAGTCACTTGCCTCCTTTTCTCTAAAACATTAGAGTTTCAGGACACTACCTGATTTTGAATTGATCTTTCCATAAAAGTGCCTGGAGATAATAGCTTTTTGTTTGTTTTCTTTCTAATAATTTTTATTGTTCAATTGCAGTTGATGTACAATATTAGGTTAGTTTCAGATGTACAACCCAGTGATTAGAATTTATATAACTTATGAAGTGAGCATCCCACTAAATCTAGTACCCATCTGATACCATGTACAGTTATTACAATTTTATTGGCTATGTCGCCTATGATGTACTTTACATCTCATGACTATTCTGTAACCACTTATTTGTACTTCTTGATCCCTTCACCTTTCTCACCCATTCCCCCAACTCCTCTCCCACCTGGCAACCATCAGAATGTTCTCTGTATCTATGGGTCTTTTCTGTTCTGCTAGATTCCACATTTAAATGAAATCATACAGCATTTGTCTTTCTCTGGCTGACTTATGTCACTTAGCACAATGCCCTCCAGGTAAATCCATGTTGTTGCAGATGTCAAGATTTCATTCTTTTGTATGACTGAGTCATACTCCAGTGTACATACGCACCACTTCTTTATCCATTCATTGATGGACCCTTAGGTTGCTTCCCTACCTTGACTATTGTAAATAATGCTGCAATGAACATCTGAATGATAAATATGTACTTATTGCCAAACCAGTATTACAAGATATGCTAAAGGGTCTTCTTCAAGAAGAAGAAAATAAAAGACAAAAAATATGAATAATAAAGTGGCAAGAGGTACTGAGCATGCTGAGGCTAAATGCTACTTGTTTGTGATTTGTGAAACTTTGAGAGATTTGGGGAAGGTCTGAAGCATGAGCCAAGAGGATGGTCTGTATGGAAAAGCCACAGAAACAGCTTGGGTGAGTGAGGCAGGGTCTCATGGAACCATCAGGGTGGGGCAAACAGTGCAAGCCAGGCTGATGGTGACTCAGATATGGCTCCTGCTTGCCGACTCTATAGGGTGAGGGTTCAGCAAATAGCCTCTGCCAGTGCTTTTGTCTTGGAGAAAACTGACCCTACAGCCCTCATCCTGAAGCCTGACAATTCAGTGCCTCCCCGTGTGCCTGATGCCTTTCAAGCTGCTGCCCCAGCACTGGAGCTCAAAGCATCTGAATAAGTTCATGCGTGGGCCCTTTAAGAGAAATGCCTGGGAATTCACTCAACCACAATCCCTGCTGATTTTCACAGCCAGAAGTTTTGGGGACCTCTCTTCCCAGCACTAGAAACCTGGGTGAAGGGACTGGGACTCCTTGCTCCTCAGGAGGACTTCTGCAGCTGAGATATCCTTCCCAATTATTTTTTTTTTTAAGTTTTTTATTGATTTTAGAGGGAGAGGAAGGGAGAGGGTGAGAGAAAGAGAGCAATACATCAATGTGAGAAACATCAATTGGTTGACTCCCATATGCACCCTAACCAGGGGTCAAACCCACAACCCAGGCATGTGCCCTGGCCTGGAGTTGAACCGGTGCGTGGGACAATGCTCAACAAACTGAGCTATAGCGGCCAGGGCCCCTCCCGATTTTTAACCACCACATGTGGGTGTGGGACCAGCCCCCTCTGTGTCTCTGCCCCTCCTATCAGTCTCTTCTTTATATCCTTAGTTATAGGACTTTTGTTCAGCTGGATTTTTGGCAGTTTTGAATGATGATTGTTTCGTAGCTTAGTTGTAATTTTGATGTGGTTGTGGACGGTTCTGAACATCGCATTTACCGACACCCCCATCCTGACCAGAAGCCTGGAGTTACTTTCTTTCCCCTGAAAAATGTAGCCTGTCTCCAGAGATGTGATGTGTACCAAAGGGAGCACAAGCTCACATAGATGCCATTCCATCACAGTTTGTCAGTTTTCTTTACTTCCTGTTCAAAATTCCACTTCCATTGCTCATCAGTCATTGTGAGGAATTTACCTAATTATATCCCCTTGGTGGCAAGGAAGAAGTGAGTCAACAGTGAATAAACAGTAATATTCCTCTTAAAGATAAACCCTTAGATATCTGTACTTTTCTAACTACTCTACAGAGATCCTTGAATTTATTGGGACCTTGGACCAAATTTTTGGGAAGCATGTGCTCACAAATTGTTTTTCATATTTTTAGTGTTTGGGTTGTCCATTGTCCACTTGCATCAATAAATGTGACCAACTCTCTTCTTCTTTTTTTAATGCATTAAGTGAATATTTTTAGTGTAACATTTTAATTCTTGTAATGATTTTCTTAAACTATATTTTTGAGGGGTTTTGGTGGTTTATTCAGAGCTTGCCATATACATCTTAATTTATCAGAATCTGCTTCAGATTTATACCAACATAATTCCAGTTAGATATAGAAATGTTACATTTCACACAAATAGATTCATATAACTTGTGATCATTTATGACAGGCTTTTTTTCACTTGCCATAATGTTTTCAAACTTCATATTGTAGCATGTGTCAGTACTTCATTCTTTTTTTATTACTGAATAATATGTCATTTAAAAACAGATTCACATTTTTAATCTATTCATCAATAGATGGCATTTGGATTATTAGCACTTTTTGGATATTATGAATAATCCTGCCATAAGCATCTGTGTTTAAGTTTTTGTATGAATATATGTTTTCAATCCCTTTGGGTATATACTTAAGAATGGAACTGCTGAGTTATATGATAACTCTATGTTTAGCATTTTGAAGGGTTGCCAAAGTATTTTCCAAAGCAGGTGCATCATTTTACATTCCCACCAGCAATGAATGAGGGCTCTAATTTTTCACATATTCATAAGTGCCTGTTATTGTCATCCCTTTTATTTTAGCCATCCTAGTGGGTGTGACGAAGTATCTCATTATGGTTTGATTTGCATTATCCTTATAACTAATTACATGGAACATCTTTTCATGTGTTTTTTGGCCATTTATATATTTTCTTTGGAGAAATGCGCATTCAAATCTTTGCCCATTTTTAAATTGATTTATTTGTCTTTTTGTTGTTAATTTCTAGAAGATCTTTATGTATTTTTAATATAAATCCCATGTCAAATATATCATTTGCAAAAACCTTTCTCATTCTGTAGACTTTCTTTTCACTTTCTTGTAGTGCTCATTGAAACACAAAAATTTTTAATTTTAATGTAGTCCAATTTGTCCATATTTTTTCTTTTCTTTCTTGTGCTTTTGATTTTTATCTAAGAAATCATTGCCTAATCCACGGCCACAAAGATTTTCTTTTAGAAGTCTTATAGTTTTAGCTCTTTTATTTTGATCTATGATTAATTTTTAAAAATATATATTTTATTAATTTCAGAGAGGAAGGGAGAGGGAGAGAGAGATAGAAACATCAATGATGAGACAGAATCATTGACTGGCTGCCTCCTGCATGCCCCCTACTGAGGATCAAGTTCGCAATCCAGGCATGTGCCCTTGACCGGAATCGAACCTGGGACCTTTCAGTCCACAGGCCAATGCTCTATCCACTGAGCCAAACCAGCTAGAGCAGATCTATGATTAATTTTGAATTAATTTTTATGTATACTGTGAGGTAGAAGTTTAACTCTCTCTTTTTTTTTTTTTTTTTGCATGTGAGCATCCTGTTGTCCCAGAACCATTGTTGAATAGTCTGTTCTTCCCCATTGAATTGTCTTGGAGTCCTTACTGAAAATCAATTGACCATAAATGTAAGGTTTTACTTCTGGACTTCAATTCTATTCCTTTGATTTGTATGTCAGTCTTTATGCCAGTGCCACAGTGTCTTGGTCACTGCAGCTTTGTTGTAAGCCTTCAAATTGGGAAGTGCGTGTCCTCCAACTTTGTTCTTTTCCAGAATTGTTTGGCTATTCTGGATTCCTTGCATTTTCATATGAATTTTATTATCAGTTTGAAAAAGATCCACCTGGGATTTTGAAAGAGATTGCATTGAGTCTGTAGATCAGCTTGGAAGATATTGCCATCTTAACTGTATTAAATCTTTTGACCCATGAACATAGGATGTCTTTCCATTAAATGAGGTTGTCTTTAATTTCTTCCAACAATGTTTTATAGCTTTCGGAGTACAAATTTTATACTTGTTTTGTTAAGTTTATTCCCAAATATTCTTTTTTTAAAATACATTTTTATTGATTTCAGAGAGGAAGGGAGAGGGAGAGAGCAATAGAAATATCAATGATGAGAGAGAATCATTGATCGGCTGCCTCCTGCATGCTCTACTGGGGATTGAGCCCTCAACATGGGCATGTGCCCTTGACCAGAATTGAACCCGGGACTTTCAGTCTGGAGGCCAACGCTGCCTCTATCCACTGAGCCAAACCAGCTAGGGCCCAAATATTCTGGTTTTTGTTTTTTGCTATAGTAAATAGAATTGTTTTCTTAATCTGTTTTTGGATTGTTCCTTGCTAATGTACAAAAATAGAATTGATTTTTGTATATTGATGTTGTATCTTCACTTTGCTGAACTTATTAGTGCAAATCATTGTTTAGTGAATTCTTTTGGATTTTGTATATGTAAGATCATGTCATCTGAAAAAAGATAATTTTACTTCTTTCTTTCCAATGTGGATACCTTTTATTTCTTTTTGTTTCTTAAGTGTTCTGGGTAGGACCCCCATTACAGTGTTGAATAGAAGTAATGATGGTGGACATCTTTGTCTCATTCCTGGTCTTAGGAGGAAACCTTCAGTTTGTCTTCATTAAATCTGATGCTAGCTGTGGGTTTTCCATAGATAACTTTTATCAACTGGAAGTTCCATTCTATTCCTAGCTTATTGCCAAAGTTCTATTTACTCTTTGTATAGCAAAGAAGCTGAATCAGTTTTAATTTTTAAAAATTTCCCTTCTCCCCTCACCATTTTCCATTCAATGTTTAATTTGCTCAGAAAATGTTTATTTGGCCTATATTCAATAATAAAGTAATTTAAAGAAATTACTCAAGAAATTGATTGTCTAGTATGGTATTCTCTTTCCCCACCCTGTGCAGGCACCAAAATTTCTCTCTTTTTTCCCTCCTTCTTTCTCAGTATATGATGTTACTAATAATTTATACTTAATGTAGAGCTAACTCAAGGTACCATTGGCTGAGGGAGATTGCATTTTAAACCTTTCTCTAATTGATGTATGAAAGACATTATCCAGTTAGGGAATTTCAGACATCAGTAATGATCACTTAGGCTGTCACCTACTCTGGTTAAAAAAAAAAAAAAAGCTGACATTTGATCTGCAGTCGTCTTTAGGAAAATACTATTACAGACGCTCATTCCGAGTTGCATAGAGTAATTCAGGCACTTCAATCTGAGGGTCAGTTTCCTATCTGTTCGTGTCAGCCAGTTTTTGAAACTAACCTCCTGAACTCTGAGTTTGGATGACGTGCAGCCTGGTAACTAAATAAGCAGTGGCATGAATGAGGTGGGCAAACCAGCTCTGTTGCTTTAGAGAGCTGCTTTATTTACTTATGTCCAACCTTCTTTCAGAAAGGATTTAATACCACTTATGTTAAGTGCTGAGGAAATTGGGATGCTGGGAGTGTGGGAGCAGGAGAGATAAGCTGCACCAGATCTATTTGGGTGTGAGAACTCCCTGCCGGGGTTATTAGAAGATTCTACCTCACCCTGGAAATGCATGCTGCTGCCCAGCTAGCCAGGGAATATGGAAGGTGATGGAATCTCCTCTTCAATTAATCCAGATGAGGCCCTGGTCGAATAGCTCAGTTGGTTAGAGCATCTTTCCCATACACCAGGGTTCTGGGTTCCATCCTGGTCAGGTCACAAACAAGGAGCAACCAGTGAATGCATAAATAAGTGGAACAACAAATCTCTTCCTCTCTCTTCCCCACTTCCTCTCTCTCTCAAACCACCGTGTGGTTTAGTGGTTGAGTATTTACCTATGAACCAGGAGATCTCAGATAGACTCCTGGTTGGGGCACGTGCCCCTGGAGTTGGGGGCTCCATCCCTGGTGGGGGACATGTGGGAGGCAGGTGATCAGTGCCTCTCTCTCTTTCTTCTCTTTCTTCTTCTTCTTCTCCTTCTCCTTCTCCTTCTCCTTCTCCCGCTTTCCAGTGGACAAAATGCTTTTGCCCAAGAGCATGTTGCCTAAATTCCATCGCAGTTCTATCTTGTGATTAGGAACTGACCTCATTTATAAAGAGGGACCCTCCCCAGGTGGCAAGCCTCGTGTTAAAAACAGGACAACAGTCCTGCCAGCGTGGCTCAGTGCTAGAGCATCGACCTATGAACCAGGGGGTCATGGTTCGACTCCCAGTGAGGGCACATGCCTGGGTTGTGGGCTCGATCCCCAGTGTGGGTCGTGCAGGAGGCAGTGGATCATTGATTCTTTCTCATTGATGTTTCTATCTCCCTCACCCTCTCCCTTCCTCACTGAAATCAATAAAAGTATGTTTTTTAAAATTTTTAAATAAATTTAAAAAATTAATCCAGATGATGTGATGCTGGTTTGAATCTCCTGGTATAGAGCCGGTGGCACACAAGAGCAAGCACACACCCTCCAGAACCCTGAGGAGCCAGATGGTGAGGGAGACGATCCACACAGCTCACCCTCCACCCTCCAACTCTGTGCCTCCTTTCCCATCCCAGGCATCTATCCGTCTCTTAAGGTCATTTCAAAGTCACTGCCAGCTAGAGCCAACGAGTGTGAAGGGATTTTAGGGGAAGAAAACTATAAAAACACACTGTCCAATGTGTGTCTGGGATTTAAGTGACAGAAGTGGTGTAAGGCTGCTCGCTTCCAGTCCTGGCTCTGCCCTCGCAGCCTGCTCCTGGCACAGAGGAAGTGCCCGAAAAATACCACCTGTTCTCAGGACTGAGGTTCACCCCTTTAAACGAGTGGGGTGCAATGCCTCACTTTTAAATCCTAATTCAAAATGGGAAAATACTAGTAAATGTTAAAAATGTTGCCAAACCGGTTTGGCTCAGTGGATAGAGCGTCGGCCTGCGGACTGAAAGGTCCCAGGTTCGATTCCGGTCAAGGGCATGTACCTTGGTTGCGGGCACATCCCCAGTGGGGGGTGTGCAGGAGGCAGCTGGTCAATGTTTCTCTCTCATCGATGTTTCTAACTCTCTATCCCTCTCCCTTCCTCTCTGTAAAAAAAATCAATAAAATATATTTTAAAAAAATGTTAAGAATAGGTCCTTACACCGTACAATAGCATAACGTTTATCAATACATGTAAAAGGCTAATTTATTGCAGTGCTAAAATGTCTACCAGTCCTTAGTTCATGAATATTCATTTTCAGGTAACAATGGTTTAACACAGTGAGAGTATTATGTATGCAGGTCTGGTTCTGTATGACATATGTGACTACCGTCTCATACTTTGTTATTTATCAACCATACCAGATTATTTCCACGGAAATGATGAATTTATGCTACCAATTGATTTGGAACTAGGAACCCAAATTCCAGATGGCATCATGGATTCTTCTTCTTAGACAAGTTTTCATGACTTCGTTGATGTCAAAAAAACTCTGCAATCAATCTGCACAACATTAGTTCCGCTGGTTTGTTGACGAGTTTTTTTCCCTAATACATTGTACACTGTTGTGGGATGACTTAAGCGTTTTCTGAGTTTTTAATGAGACCATGTCTTGCTTCATGGTGTCGTCTACAGATGGGCTCTTGTTGCCTCGTCACCTCTGATATTATGGTTCACATCTCATTTAAAACTTCTGCATTTGTTAAATATGATTCTACTGTAGTGGTTGTAAAAATCAAGTCCTGGCTTCCTTTCTTGTAAAAACAAAATAAGAATGACCTGTATCTTACTAGTAAAAAAAAACGGGAGGCCACGTAATAGGAGCAGAGCTTTGTTATTAAGCCAACATTACAGCTATTATTCCTCTTTGTTTGTCTGTTTCTTATCTAAGATGCTTCCAGCACATGCTGCAAAGACAAATTGGGAATGGGAAGCAGAATACCCAGCCTCTTTGAAACCTCCTCAGGCTCCGGTCGATTCTTTTGCTTCAGTCTCTGGAGCAAAGGATCCCTTTTTCTTCAGCTAAGAGGCAGAAAACCATACACTTTTCATGAGAGCGTAAGAGTCTATGCCATCCACCGAAGTTTCATTCTTATAAAATTAGGTCAGATATCGACTTTATTTATTTTTCATAAGTCAGTGGGAGGTTCTTTGCATTCTGTTATTTTAGAAGGAGTGTTTGTTTTCTCACCCTTTATTTCACATTCTCTTTGTTTTCTCTCTTTAACAAGAATATGAAACAAAAAAAGAGCATTTTTAAAAAATCTTTGCAGACAGTATCACCAGGGCTATCTTTAACTTCAGTTTCTGCAAATATTCTGCCTCCTTTTCACAGGAGGAAAACAAAATCATTTTTTATATTAGAAAATAAGGTTGTGTTATAGGGAGTTCACCTTTACGTGTATTTATTAGAGATTTTAAAGGAGACAAAACCCCCAAATCTCATAGTATTTGGTTTCCCATACCATGCATATATGCAATAGCATATCACTGACTGAGCGTTGCTCCATTTTTACTTTTTCTCTACTCCCCCCTCCTCTTCCTGCCCCCCCTGTCTCTTTATCTCATTTTGTATGGGTATTTAGAACACTCTCCCAAAATAATGAGCGGTGGCTATTTCTTTTACCAGAAATTTGTAACTTTGCTGGATGATGCTGGCACTGTTGTGCAGCTCAATGATGGTGACAGTCAGGGGCCAATGCTGTGCAACACTTCTAGGCACTTTTTTGTTATGCGATTTGGTATTGAGGTACATGTAGCAAACAAAAAGAGAAAGAAAGAAAGGAAGCCTTTTTTGCTGAAAACAAATTCCTTTGTTATTGTGAGAGAAAATGTTCCCAAATATTTTAGCAAAAATATAGGAATATTTGTAGTAATTGGGAAAAACTAGCATATAAAACTTTTCTTTAGAATTAAATCAGACATTTGCTTTGGATTTAAATTTTGAGGACAGGTGTAATTTTTCATCTTGGGTTTGGAGTAAGACTAAAATCAGAGAATCAAAATATCCTAAGAAACCTATGCTTGGACGAGTAAAAACCCTTGCTAGGAAATTTGCTCCAGTATTTACAGGATTGATTTTTCTCTCTGACATTAGAGACTGGTGATTATTCAAGCACTGCCTCTATTTCATACCACTGTGTATATTGAATATTTCTGATGATTATTGAAGTTGAAAAATGGTAGTATCATTTAACCAGGCTGGTAAACGGAAAGGTTAATTAAATATGCCATGATTACCAATTACTAAAACATGGAAGATAAAACCTGTTTGCAATTTTTGCTGTAATCAATTTTTAATTTTATGACTTAGAAAGTATCTTGGGAGTTTTCAGGGTCATGAATTATCATTATAAATGGCAAGGCTATTAATATTAGGAAATGCTTTTTCATACAGGCATGATGGGAGGCAACACAGCAACTTGGTTGGTTGAGCATCCTTGCTCCAACTCTTATTATCTGCATGGTTTCAGACAGGTTAGCTCTATCAGTTACTCATTGCCACCATGGTGCTATGTAACCAATGATTTTAAAACTCCGTAACATCAAATAACATGAGTCTGTGGGTTTGCTTGGCATTGGCTGATCTAGCCTGGGCTCACCTGGGCTTGTCTTGAAGCTATAACTTAAGTCCAAGACTATTTCTTATCCTCCTTGGACCAACAACACATGTCCAAGATATGGTTTTCTTACAGTGATGACAGAAGCACAAAAATGCAAGCCCAACCATGCAATCACATTTATCCAATACCATCTCTTCATTCAAATTAAATTCCATGGCCCAAGCCCAACAAATATGGGGTAGGGAACATATATAAAGGGTGTCCCAAAATTCACGCAAGAAGTAATTTTGATAGAAAACACAGGTTTATAATTAAAAATTGTAAATTTTTTATTGATTCATAAATTATACAGTATAAGGTTATATATGGAATAGCATATCGGGTAAATGGCCTCCATGGCTTTGCTGGCACATACACACTCTTTTGTTGAAATTTTCCATGACCGTTTTGCATAAATGTGGCTGAATTTCGATGAGGCTCATTTTCATCTTGATGGCTTGGTTAATCGACAAAATTGTCACATTTGGGGTTCAGAAAATTCATGAGTGATTGTTGAGAAACAAATGCATCCACAATGTGTCACTGTTTGGTGCGGATTTTGGGATGGAGGCATCATCGGACCATTTTTCTTCGAAAATGCGGCTGCTCAGGCAATAGCAAAAGAGTGCGTATGTGCCAGCAAAGCCGTGGAGGCCATTTACCCGAGATGCTATTCAATACATAACCCTATACTGTATACTTTATGAATCAATAAAAATTTTACAATTTTTAATTATAAACCTGTGTTTTCTATCAAAATTACTTCTTGTGTGAATTTTGGGACACCCTTTAGTTTGCTTATCAAGGTTGGGGGTGTGTGTGTGAACATTGACTGACTAGCCATTTCATCTAATATATTTAACCTTTCTAAACCTCCATTTTTCTTATCAGTAAAAATCCGACAAAACTAATTGCCTCACTATAACGTGGTGAATATTAAATGAGACATTGTGAAGTACCTAAGTCAGAGATGGTAGCCAATAGGATTTCCTGAGATGGCAGATATCATCATCAAGAGGAACATGGTGGACTAATGGAGCAATGTGACGGGGGTGGGGGGTAGGCTAAGGCATCATCTGGTATTGAAATGGACAGAAGAGCTGCATGCACTTCACTCAGATTCACCAATTGCTGACCTTTGACCACATTTGCTTTTCCTGAACCCTTTGAGAGTTAGTTGCAGATATTACACTTGTTTCTCCCTAAATGCTTTAATCTGTATTTCCTAAGAACAACCTGTTATACAGCCACAGTACAAATATCAAATTCAGAAACTGTAACATTGATTCAATGTTATTATCTACATATGGGCCATATTCAGTTTCAGGAATTGTATGGCAATCTCTGTCCCCTCCCCTGATTTTGGAATGCAGAGCCTATTCCAAAATCACACATTGTACACATTGTATTTAGTCAGGTTTTGTTGTTGTTGTTTGCTTTTTTTTTTTTTAACTTACCTTTAATCTGAAACAGCTCTTCAAACTTTTTAAATCTTTCATGGCATTGCTTTTAAAAAGATTATAGGTCAATTATTTTGTAGGCTGTCCCTCAGTTTGGTTCTGTTGGATGTTTTATCATCAGTACACATCAGGGGCAAATACTTCACAAATGATGTGTTCTTCTCAGTGTGTCTCATCAGGAGACACATGGTGCCCGCTTGTTTGTCCCATTGCTGGTGATACTAACTTTGATCCCTTCATTAAGGTGGTGCCTGTCAGGTTTCTTCACTAGAAATCACTATTCTCTTTTTTATAATTCATACGTAATCTCTTGTAAAATACTTTGAGATTAGGTAAATATCCTGTTGTTCTCCATACATTCACCTTTTTGCAGCCATTGAGAATTTTTCCTTGAATCAGTTATTACTATCTTGGTCATACAAGGGCGATGTGTTGTTTTCTGCGTTTACTACTTAGCATTATGCTACGAGGAATCACTTTCCCTTCTCCCCATTTACTTACTGAATCAGTATGAACTTTTAGTGAATTTTTACTCTGTTCCATGGATTAGAGGATGCAGCATGTTCAGATTGTCCCATATTTGCCAGCTTAGAGTCCCTTCAGACTGGCTCCTATGTCCTTTTGATCATATTCTCACTTTGGAGCCTGACAAGATGTTCCAGGCTCATGTACTTTCTTGCTCCAGTCCTGGAATTTGCCATTTCTCCAAAGAGCCCTAGTTTAATAGGATCTTTTGCCTTCAGGCTGAATTATATGAATTCAGATGAAAATGTAGCCCATAAGCTCAGTAACTTAGGTTTAATAACATTGCCATCAGCACCCTGAGGAACTATTCACTCCAACATGTTTTACTGACTTAAGAATTTCAAGTTGATGAAGACATTATAAAATGTCATAATTTGGCAAATTGACTAATGCACAAAAATTTGGCAAATTAATTATTTACCACACCCAGTTTTTTTATTTAAATATTATTCAATATAACATGAAAGATGTGACCTTGCAGATTCTATACTAAACAAAATAGATAACATGCTATTATATAATAGACATTTAATCCTGGAATTTTAGGTGTGGTTTTGTTTTTGTTTTTTTAGGAAGAAAACTGTAAATCAATGGTGAGACACAGACGTCATCGATTCTTGTGTTTGACGTTACGTATGTACATTAGAGTTTCCAAAGTCCCTGTCAGTGGTCTTTTAGTTTAATCACAAAGAATCAAATACAGTGAAGAACCTGGACATTGTCTTGACTGTTGTAGGAGAAAGCTGTCATCTGTCTGAATGTAACATGTACACTCGAGTGAATGTATTAGCAGCAATAACTCCTACAGCAGCCTTAGTTAGAAACCCAGTTGGTATGTCTGCTCTCTTAAACCTTTCATCATGCCATTCAGGTAGGCAGTGGGTTAGCTATTTTCGAATGGATTTTTTTTTCTACCTCCTGCTATTGGCCCTCTCTTTGAGATTAGCATTCTGTTTACATTCCCATGAATGTCAAGTATAGCACCCCTCTTGTCTCACATTCCTGAGGGTGCTGGCTTCTCTAACTGGTAGCAACTCATACCCTCTCCTTTTGACTCTGGAGCTACCGAGACAGAAGTGTTTGCAAGGAGCCAGAAGCTTCTGCAGAGAATTCCAGCCCTGCCTCAGCTGAGGGGTGGCCCAGGGGCATCATTCCACCAGCCTCCAGTGAGGTGGATGGAACTTGAACTTGCCCTCAGGCTGTGGCAAAGGGAATAGAGTGAGAGTGTGCAGACATGACCACAACCCTGTACTGTGCCCCCCAAAGCCCTTAAAATACCATCTGGTAGTCCTAAACTGTGGAGACTCTTCCTCCTGGGCACATTTTTATTAATAGTACTTTGTCTGCAATTGTCATAATATGGTTACTTTATGTTGTTATTTGAGTACTTATCTTCCTGCTTTCTGAGTGTTTATGGCAGCACCTCGACATCAGAAATGTCTCCAGCTGATCTATACACACATCTTACAGTCATTACATGACGAAAGGGCTTAATAAATACTATTTCTTGACCTGAAATTGGATTATACTTTTTATCCCCAATATGTAATTATGCAATGTATTCATCCTCAGGAGTTATTTTTTTTTTCTAAAAATATTTCACTTCTACACTGGCAATGCTCCAATTTAGGCTCTCATCACTCATGACTAATTGCATTGCATTAAGAATGGCGATCAGGCACCAGGGTTTGTTTGAACGAGAGGGAGTGATGGTGGCCGAGCTCTGGCTGTGCATATCCGAGCTGCCACCACTATTCGTCATCTGCTCGCTGGGAGTTGGAAGGTTCCACAGAGGTTCACAGATACCACCTTTCTGAATTAAATGCCTCATTTGCGGTTCTAAAATAGCAGCATATTTATTTATATCTGTTTGATTAACTTCATGAAGTCTTTAATCCCCAAAGCATAAGTGCTTAATACATGCTTAATCATTTAAATGAGTGATTAAAATAGGGATTGGAGTTTTTCTTAAAAAGAAATAACAGTTGGACAGTGCCTTTGGCAGTCCCAGATCTGTCTCTCCCTTTAACAGTGTTTGGACGGAACAGACCCAGGGACGCCCCTTCTTCCAGCCTCCGACCCCGCTCCAGCATCTTATCCAGTCACCACCTCCAAGACCAACCAACACACTTTTTTTTACCTTACCCCCTTATTGCCGAACAACCATGAGCTCCCAAATTCGTCAGAACTGTTCCACCAGGTGGAGGCTGCGGTCAACCGCCTGGCCAATCTGCGTCTGTGGGCCCCACACCTACCTCTCTCTGGGCTTCTGTTTCCACCTGACGATGTGGCTCTGGAGGGCGTGGGCCCCTTTTCCGAGAGCTGACGGAGAAGAAGCCGAGGGCGCTGAGCATCTTAAAGATGCAAAACCAGCGCGGTGGCCACATTCTCTTCCAGGACGTGCTGGAGCCTCCCAGGATGTCAGGGAGGCCGCCCTGGCCTTGGAGAGGAACCTGAACCAGGTCCTCTTGGAGCTGCAGGCCCTGGTTCTCCCCACAGACCCTCCTCCCTGTGACTTCCTGCAGAACTACTTCCGGGGAGAGGAGGTGAAACTCATCAAGAAGATGGGCCACACCTGACTCACCTCCGCAGGCTGCCGGCCCCCAGGCTGGGCTGAGCGAGGATGAGGATCCCTTCGAAAGGCTCACCCTCAAGCACAGCCAGGAGCCTTTGGAGCCCAGAGGCCTTAGATGGGCCCCTCTGCATCCCCTGGTGTCTGGCTTTTACCTGAGCCTCTCCCCAAAACCAGTAGCCATTCTTCTAACCACCCTGAAGCCCTCTCCCATGCATTGGACCAAATGGAAACAAAGCTTTTTGCAGGAAAAAAAGAAAGAAAAAGAAATAACAGTTGAGCATAAACCAGAAATAAGAATTCTTTGTGCTGTGACCTCATTGTCCTTGAACTTGGGCCAGCTTTGGCACCCAGGCTCTGGAGAGCGAACGTCCTGCGTGGATTCCCAGCCCTGCCACTTTCTGAACAAGGTTCTTAACCTCCCTCTGCCTCCATTTCTTCATCTTTAAAACGGGCATTATAACAGTTCATCCACTCCTCTTAACATTGCCGTGAGGCTTACATAACTAAACACGGACTGCAAGCTCACCATCGAGCTTGGCACATGTTAAGCACCAGTAACTGTGAGCTGTTTGGTGAGAATGGGAGGTGTTCTGGGAACATACACGTGGTACATGTGCGTGCCTACATGCCAAGGCTCTCCCAGGGGTACTCTGCTATTTGGTTCTTCTCCTAATATTAAAAACAGCTGAAGGCTCTGCTGATTGTTGAGGCTGGGGAGGGCTAAATTAGTCTTTTGGGGCTTGGAAATATTTCAGGGCTGAGGTTAGAGGTTTATGGAATGGAGTTCCAACCCCTTGGGCCCCTGAAACCCTGAGAATCTTGGGAATTCTAGCTGCTGCCCCACGGGTGAGCAAGCTGGCTTCTGAGGACACAGAAGTATGGGGAGCCAGGCCCAGTGATATGAGGATCAGGGGACTCATGAGGAGGAAAGCCATTGGGAGGACAATGAGGAGGATGGAGGACCAAGGTACCAAAGGTCAGACTTAGCAGGAGTGGAAAGGTGCTATGGATGATGGTCATTAGGAGTTGGAGCTTGTAAAGACTCACTCCCCAGGCTTAAGTGTACATTAGGCAGATGCTGGGTTTTACTCTGCAAGGGCAGCGAGTCTCAGGGATGCTCTAAAAGCTCTCTCTCACTTTTAAAAACCTTTTTAAAATTGATTTTGAGAGAGAGAGAGAGAGAGAGAGGGAGAGAGACATAAATGTGAGAGTGAAACATTGATGAGCTGCCTCCTGCTGGGGATGGAGCCTGACACCGGGGCATGTGCCCTGAGCAGGAATCGAATGGGCAACCTTTTGGTGCATGGGACAATGCCCTACCAACTGAGTCACACAAGCCAGGGCTGTAAAAGCTCTTTTAAAGGAGCCTCTCCACCCACTAACGTTCTGCATCCACTAACCTTCTGCAATCTCTCCTTGGAGAGCTCAGGACATCTTTCCCTGTGCTCTCCAAATGTAGGCTCACCTGATGTCTCTTCGCAGGTTCCGGGCAGCCAGATGCAAACGCTTAAACCCAAGGACCGTGAGAAGGAGTATGGTCCACAGTATGGCCAGGGGTAGCCGTCTGGCCACTGGCCCAGCTCTTTTTGTTTCTCTTGTGTATTTCCTTGGGGCTGGGATGCTTGGCAACCTATGTCCTGCCTGCCTGCCTAAGGTGACCGCTCCGCGGATATTCAGATACCTGAAGAATCCTGAACGCAGGTTTTGATGTTCAGGCAATTCTGCAATAAGTGAGTGGCACAGGTTATGTTTGGTCTTTCACTCCGCTTTCGTTTCATGCTTATACAGGATTTGTTTGCTTCTCTTGGAGCTGTTATGCTTCAATGTATTGTGTTTTAGGTACTTGACTTCCTTGACATCTCAAACACTGTATCAGTAATTAAAATCAAATATTGTCTCTCTTCTGTAAGAAAAAGGTACCTGCATGTTTTGCCGAGCAAATGGCTGCCATGTGTACCTTGCCGCCGCCTGCATTTTCCAGCACCCATTTCCTTTGCCTCGAGTAACAGCAAGGGAAACGCACGCTTAGAATCCTAGAGCGGATTTGTGGAAACGGTTCCTAACTCCGCAATGCTGAATGGTTAAAACGGCGTGGTGTGTGAGCCAGCTCATGTCACTAATACAAAATGAAAATCCCGCAGGCGATTGCTTTCCCTAATTCGGTTTGATTTTCTGAGAGCAGATACCATTATTCAAAGCACATACGAAATCAGGCACCTGGGCATTTAAATTTGGGACTGACTCTCCCGCAGAACCTGAGCTTGAGAAAAGGCTGCAGGGAATTCGCACTTCCCAGCATCAGATTTAAGAACCCTGAGAAGGAGTTTGTGAACCCTGCTGTCCACCATGGAGCTCAGTTGTTTTAAAGGGCACTGCAAGGGAAATAGAATCTATTAAGGAGATTGCTATTCCAGCGACAAGGTCTTCGCAAAGTGTAATAGGCATGAAAAACGAAGCATGTGTGCTATGAGATTTGTAAGGTGTCTGTTAAGTTTCTCTTCTGGTTTATGCTAGTTGGCAGTGCACATAAGCAGTGCCAGAAAGTGTCCTAGACAGTGGTGTGCTTTGGAAAAATAAAACGCAATCTGTGTGAAATCTACAAAAGAAAGCTTCTTCCTACCATCATTCTGCTCTTTCTCAAGCATCATTCATTCATTCATTCATTCTTCATTTGGATTTCCTTATTGCTTTCTATTAGGTGCAAAATTCATGGCCCACGATGGCTCTTGTGAGAATTTGGAAGGACACACTGAGCATCTTTTTCTTGTATTTGCTTTTCTTGTTATTCTAAAACCATATGTCTATGTGCCCATGTATTTGTAGAGTCCATATCCTAGTAGGTATATAAGTATTTTGGTGTGCCGGGCTACAGAAGCACAGGGGGTGGGGGAACTGCAACGGAGCCATGACACAGAACACTGCCATCTAGCTGTGATTCCAAACAGGACAAGATTGTCATTCCTTCAGGACACTTTGACCCGATTTTCAGCTATTAAAGGGGCATAATCAGTAGAGCTCCTGGGTTTTCTAGAATGATTGCCTCAATTGTTCACTTTGAATTACCACTGTAAACGTTAGCTGTGTACCTTTTACATAGATTTTTATTTATAATCACCCACCCATTGACTCAGCAAGTATTTACTGAGTATCTACCATGTGTCAGGCTGTTCTAGGTGCTGGTGATAAAAGTCTAGAAGAACAGTCATAGACATGGTCCTCATCACCATACTACAGAGATGCTGGTTTAGTTGGAAGATATTAATTAAAGGACAACACAAATATACAATTATGGACCATGGGAACAGGGCGACTCTTTGAGAAGAAAAACTTAGCGTGTATTCAGTGACTCTGGCAGGGGAATTGTTCTAGAATGGTGGGATTCAGGGAAGCCCTTTCTAGAACTGAATTTGTGGGCAGAGACCTGAAGAATGACTGGGTGTTAGGCAGGGAAAGAGTTGGGCACAAGAAGGTTCCAGGTAGAAGGAACAGCATGTGGGAAGACCCTGACTCAGGGCAAATGAAGGCCAGTTTGAGGGGAGAATAGCGAAGGTAGCAGATGCTGTTGCTGGCCCCTCCATGCTCCGTGGCATCCACCATCCCAGCGCATGCAGTGGCTTCCTACAGCAAGCTTCTACCATTCTCCATCGGAGAGCTTCTCTGGTGCACTCATGCTGTGCAAGCAGAGCAGACAGGAAGTGCTGGGTAGAGAAGGTCCCTGCAAGTAGCCATTAGCCAATGCTGATGAGAGTTGGAGGACAAATGCCCCAGCTTCCTCAGACCTCGGGTGGCCTCACTCTGAGACAAGCCCTACTCCACCTCCTAACAGTCCCCAGCAGGACTGGGCCTCAGTTGTCCACAGGGATAAGCTGCTCATGAACATCTGGGTGAGCCAATATTTCCCAAATGATCAATGCACGATGGCTCACAATCATGTATGAGTAAAAGACCCATTTAAAGGGCAAGATAGTTGAATGGGTTTTGAGGCAATGGAAATGAAAAGGTCACTGATATGATTTCACGTTCTACACTGGGACTGTTAAGAAATGACCACATGCTGAGATTTGGTGTAGTATCAAAAAAAGAATGTCCACTGTGATCTGAAATGCCTATTAAAATACTTCTTTCTTTTCCAACTGCCTGTTTGTGTAAGTCCTAGTTGTCTTCAGATTTATCAACATAATATATCACAACAGATTGAATGCAGATGTCAGAATCCAGATGTCTTCAGTTGTCAGGCACTGGAGAGATTTGCAAAAATGTAAAACAATGTCTTTTTTTTTTTTTTTTTACTAAAAATTGTTTGTTCTGGAAAATAGAATCAGTCTTTAGAAGCTTGTGTTTTCTTTCTGTTAATCAGACATGTTACTTATATTAATTATGCTAATATTTAATGGTTTCATTATCATTATTTAAAAATTCACTCATAACTAAAAATAACAGTTTCTGAGTTTAAATGTCTAATAGGGTTAAGTGTTGATAGAGATGGCCCACATACACAAAAACTCTTCAAGGTTCTTTATACCTTTTTACAGGTACAATGGGGTTCCGAGATTTAGAAGTTTGAGACCCGCTGATATAGAGCCTGCTGGTTGTAGGATTGTGGCTATTCTCACCAATTTGGTGGTGGGCCCCTGAAGAGTTTTAAGCAGGTAAGTTCTGAGTTGAAGCAGGTCTTAAAAGTCATTAACCTTGCATGTGTGTTTGTGTGCATGATTACAATATGTGAACAACTTCTGCAGCGATGGGAGGCAAACAGATCCTAATGGGGCATTTACAATCTGCTCCATCAAGCCCTGCTAGAGAGAGACACCTTCCCAGCTGCTGTCTCCAGCTGAGGCTCAGGGGTCGAGCTCCCTGATATCAGTGAGGTTTCTGATCTCGGTCTTCAATCAACTGCCTGCACGCATCCGAGGCCTGCAGAAAGCAGTTAGTCACAAACCACTTAACAAATACACAGAAGGCACATTGCGGTGTATGAGCTGATGGAAGGCACCTGAAAAAGATGAGGCAAAGTCCTCATCCTTGAGAAGTCTGGGGTCTGGGAGGGGAGGGCGGAATCCGCTTTCTCCAGGTGAATGATCACCACCCTTCCCTCCCAGGCTCGCTGTGACTGCAGGGTACTCTCCCCTCTCCTTTCTCTGGACCTTCCTATTTGCTCTGAGGGCGGAGTCCAGTTGAGCCAAAGAAGGGTGAGAAGGAAGATTGAAGCAGGGAAGCAGGAAAGAGAAAGAAAAGAAAAAGGTAGAAAGGCATTCCAGCTGAGACATCATTTTCAATGTGTTGAGAGCACATTATTCAAGCTCCCGCTTGCCCAGCGGCTCTGACTCCAGGGGTTCCGTGTGAGTTTAGAAAACAATGTTTAATGGGGTGAGTGGGGAAGTGAGCATTTGTCTCGCTGAGCAGAGGTCAGCCCCCTGCGATTGCTGCAGGCTGGAGTGGGAAGTAGAAGAAACTGTTTTAATATAGCCAATGTCATGCCGAAGTGAATGCAGAATTTTGGGGATGACAGTGTGACCAGCGACAAAGAATGCGCGTGCCAGCCAGAACCGGCCACACACGGAGCTGAGCTCTCCAACTCAGACCCAACCCGGCCTCTGCTGCGCCTCCTGCCCTGAGGCTTTGTGCCTGGAAGGCATCCTCCGCCTCCCTTCCTTTCAGGGGGCCTCTCCCTCTCATGTAACAGTCCATCCCTTTCAGGGTTGTGTTCAAAAATCCTTTCAGCGATAGGCAACAGGCTGTTTCTCTCTGAGCATGCTAGCAGAATGGGAGGCAAATAAGAGTTCCTGCTCCCCAGGCAGGGATGTGCAAACGGGCAGGAACGGTGGGCTCCTTCCTCCTGGAGGGCGTTCATCTCGAAGGGCATCCTCTGCGTCCTGGAGGTTTTTGCCCAGAGCACAGAACAAACACACACGGATGTGGGATGTCGCCACCTCCAGCTGGGCTCAGCCTGGAGCTTTAGTCCTTCTCTCTCCCAGGAGCAGTGCTGAAGCCCCGGGCACTGCCTTGCAGAGCTGGCATCAGAGTGGAAAGAAGAGGCCTGTTGGTCTTTTTCTGAAACTCATTCCTTTCTCCGGATCCCTTTGCAAAAGGGGGAAAGTCCCCACATTGATATTTCTGGTTTGAGTTTGCGCCTTCATCACCTTTCCAGGCTTCATTCATAACCTGAAAAGGTTTCATTAGCGCTGGTGGTATCCACACTATGGACACTACAAGCAAAATGCTGTTGCATTGTGAAGCCTTGCAAAGTTTCTCCAAAGCAGAAGGTATTCCTTTGGCTCAAGCTCTTTAACATCCTGCTGGGGGAGTGGAGAGGCAGAGCTGGACAGAGGGGCAGTGTCTGGACTCCTGCCTGGGTAACTAGGGCCCGGGGCCTGTGCCTCTACAGAGCCAGCAGGAGCTAGAAGGGGCTGGATGGGGAGGAGCAGAATGTCCTGAGGGGGAGGGGGCGAGGGGAGAGTGTGGTGATTTGGGGTGCAGGAACAATCTCATCACCTGTGGAAGTCTAGGCATGAGACCTTGTGTTGGCCTTTAGGGGTTGCAGGGAGGGAGCTGCGGCAGGGTGTCCTGCTGTAGATTGCATAGCAAACCCAGGCCCTTCTTCAGCCTGGAATCAGAATCCAAGTGCCCTTCGGTTACATTTTTATTTATCGCTTGGCTCAGATACTAATGTCCAGTTCTCAGTGGAAATATTCACCCCTCGTCAGAGGCATGGCAAATGCCTTTGGGGGACCCCTCACCCAAACCTCTGTGCCCTCCCAGGATTCCTAGAAAAGTGGAAAGACAGAAATGTTGTGACTTCAAGGAACAGAAGAATTTGTTTCAGAGTCAGACAATGGCCCATTCCTACAGGCCCGGCAGTTAGCTCATGTCTGGCTTTGATCACTAACCCAAAACTCTCAATGACCCAGCCATTTCCTGTGCACCAAAAATCGCAGCTGCTCTAAAGAATGCTGGCTCTCCAAAATACAATGTGATGTAGAACCTGAGCCCAGTGTTTGAAGTCAGGCAACACCAGGAGGGAATCCCAGCTCGCCCATTCCCTGTGTTACGAGGCTCTTCCACTTGTTCATCTTATAGCATCTGCTTCGCAGGTGGCAGTAAGGAGGGAAGGAGGCAATAGGCAGGCAGCCCCCAGCATCGGTTCACACTGGATGCCTGGTCGCCTTTACATGTATAGGAAGGATGGGTTTTGAGGTTTAACCATAGAATTTTTTAACCAAACCAAGACGTTGTTGAGGGTGAAAGGCAAGAAAGGGGGCGCTCTTAAAAAGTGTACCAGACAACAACAGGCATACTGGAGCACTGAACCGGCAGACCAGGACGGTGGTCTCTCCAGTTATAAAGAGTCTCCCATCAGAGGAGGCCGGGCTGGGCCCCAGATTGTTGTGGGAGCCATCAAGTAGTCCTGGGTGGCCAATGAGCAGTGCGAGAAATGGGAGACTCCAATGAAGGCAGTGACAGGGCATCAGGGGGCACCTGGCAAAGTACTTGTGCTTGAATCCAGGATGAAGGAGGTTCTATCAGTTATGGGGGTACCAAAATGAGGACACGTTGCCCTGGCCAGAGTGGCCCACTTGGTTGGAGGGTCATCCCATACCCCAAAACTGAGGAGACGCGCTTAAACTGCAAAATGTGAGGCTTATGACAGACCCAGGAAGAATTTCCTGGTGCTGAGAAGGCATTTCTGAGGCCAGGGGTGTGAGTGCCTGCAGGGGACTGACTATAAAAGCAGCATGAGTTCACTTCTTCCAAGGCCAAGGCCTACCTGCCTCAAGGAAGCAAGATCAATGAGCAGATGTCTGAGCCCCTTCCCTCTAGATCTGGAGATAAAACGAACTATTGGTTGTAGGAAATGTTCCAAAGACGGAAAAAAAGTTTAAGCCAGATTTACGGAAAAGAATTGTTAAAAAGTAAAGCACAAGGTGTGAAGAACATAAAGGGAAAACCCCAACATACATTTTGATGACTATTGGTTCTGCAGAAAGTAATGATTCTCGTATTTTATTTACGTGGGCTTTAAGAAGAATTACTGCGAGAAAGAATCTTTCTCAGCAGCTTTTCCTCCACAAATGTTGTTAAAAACAACTCCAGTTTTGCTTCAATATGTATCTAAAGGAGATAATGCTATTTCATGTATTACATTAAACCAAATGTTTTCAGCTATAAATTACTTTCTATTGGAAAATAATACCAAAGCAAGCATCTGTATTATGCATCATCATATTCAACAGACATTTATTTTTCTGGACTTTCTCTTTAAATTGTCTAAGCTTTTCATCATTTAAAAAAAAAGGTATTTTGAGTATTCATCAAACCAAAATGGGCAAGATAAATTCAGCCAATTAACAAGTGAATGAAAGACAACCTGGCTGACAGGAGGCTGGGACTCCAGTTCCAGTTTTGGTCACACTAACAGTGGGATATAGAGCAAAGCGATCAACCTCTTGGAGTTGTGGTATCAGGCTTCTTTCTCCTGTAAGCGATAGAAACAGGAATCAAAGTGATTTAAGCAATAAGGACATCTGCCATCTCACACTGGAGGGTAGCTCGAGCCACAGAGGCTCTAGGGAGAGTTGATGCAGAATCCTCAAGGCCAGGTTCTCTCTGTCTGAGCTCTGCTGTCCGTCCAGTGTCATCATCATGCTCAGGCTGGTGTGGGAACAAGAAGGCTGTGGCAGCTCCAGGTGTGCCATCCAGACATGATAACATCCGGTGTAGACAGGACAAGAGGTTCTTTCTTCCTGTGGTTTTTAAAAATCACCTTTAAGAAGTTTCTTCACATCTCATTGGTTAGGTTGTTCACATGCTCATTTCTGAATCATTCACTGGCCTAAGGAATGGGTTTTCTCTGATGAACTCAGACAAAGCATCTGGGATGGAATCAATGATGTCAAGTCAACAACGCTGTCCACTGGATGGTGGTGCCTGAGAGAGGTTGGGAAACCACCAGGGGATGGACACTTGGTAACTGGTAATACAATCTACTAGTAAACAGAAATTTATACTTCAAGGTCACAAAGATTTTCTCCTATTTTTTTTTCTCTAGGTTTTTTATTTTATTTTTGGTGCCTGAGAGAGGTTGGGAAACCACCAGGGGATGGATACTTGGTAACTAGTAATACAATCTAAACAGAAATTTATACCTCAAGGTCACAAAGATTTTCTCCTATTTTTTCTCTAGGTATTTTATTTTTCTCTCTAGGTATTTTATAGTTTTAGCTTTTACATTTAGGTTTATGATCCATTCTGAGTTTTTGTGAATAGTATGAGGTAAGGATGGAAGTTCATTTTTTTCTTTATGGATATCCAGGTGTTCAAGCAACATTTGTTGAAAGGGCTATTCTTTCTTCACCGAATCACCTTGGCATCTTTGTTAAATATTAATTGACCATAAGTGTGGGTCTATTTCTGAACTCCCTCTTCTTTTCCATCCACCTAATGACTGTCCTTTGCCAATACCACTCTGTTGATTATTGTAGCTTTATAATATGCTACAACACTTCCCAGCCTCCTTTGCTATAGGCTGCAGACATGTGACTAAGAGTCCACCAATCAGATGCACCAGCTGGGATTTTGATTCCCAGAGGAACAGTGTGAGTACAGAGGAGGATGGGACATTTCTGTCTTGCACAGGCAGCATCCTTCTGGGGTCTCCTTGCCACATTCACCAAGGAGTTGTTCCTCGAAACTCAACCAAGAACTTGGTCCATTCCTCCTTCCAAAGACTCTCTTAGGCACCTCATACCTAATATAATACTCATTCTTTCTGTTATAATATTCACATTTTCCAACCAACTAGAGCAGATTTTATTGCTACAATTCAAAACCTAGAAGCAATACACACTAAGTACCATGTGCCCTGCCCTGACCGCCTTCTCTCTCTCACCACCATTGCCAATCATTCACCAAGTCTTACTGATTCTGCCCCTACTCCTCCAAGCCTCTTCTGAGTCTACTTCCCTCCTTCTCCACTCTCCTAGCCCTGCTCAAGCACCATCATTTCTCATCTGGGCTTTGGCAATCGCCTCTAATGCGTCTCTCCTTCCATTCTTAGTCCCCAACTTCCAATCTTGTTTTCACACTCTATCCAGAGTCATGTTTGAAAGAAAGCAAATATAATATTATCATGTTTTTGCTTAAGACCCTTCAAGGGCTCATTATTGCTCTTGGTGTAAAGTTCAAACTGGGTTCCCCAGCCCTGTGTAATCTGCCTCCTGCCTCTTTCATCAGATCCACCAGGCACCACTCTCTCCTCCCTCTGTCTCCCGCTACACTGGCTTCCTCACTGTTCCTCCAATGGACCAGCTTTTCCCCTTCTCTAGCCCTCCCTCACTCACTGTTCTTGCACCTGGAATTTGCCCCATTTCCACCCAGACAGCCATCTTCACCCTTCAGATCCTAGCCTCAGATTTATACCTCAGTGAAGCACTACACATTCTGCTTCAGGGCACTTCTTGTAGCAGGAATTTAATCACCCTGAATCTGATCCGGGAGGTTGTAGAGCATAGGTTGCAAAGCATGGGTTTTATAGCATACTGTATTATAGCTCTGATTCCTACCTTTCCTACATGTGTGACTTCAAATGAGTTCCTTTGTCATTCTGTGCCTCGGTTTCCTATTCTGCAAAATGGGTGTAAGAAGAGTACTGTACCTGCATCTAAGGCTTGTTGTATTTAGACCAGTGGTTGGCATATTTTCCTATAAAGGGCTGGGTAGTAAAAACTTTAGGTGCATGGTCTGTGTCTCATTTACTCATCTCTGCTGCTGTAGTGCAAGAACAGCAATAGACAATAATCCCTAATGAATAAGCATGGCTGTATTCCAATGAAACTTTATTTACAAAACAGGCAGTGGGCCAGATTTGGCCCGTGGATTGTAGTTTGCCACAAAGCACATGCACAGTGTTAGCTGTTATTAATTTTTTCTTTCCTGTTAGAATATAAGCTTCATGATGGCGGGGACTATGTCCCTCTTTGGCACCGTATCTTCTGTGGTACATAGTAGAGGCTCAATAAATGCACATTTGATGAATGAGTATGTCAAGACCTTAACCCAGTACCCAAGGCAGAGCTGGTGCTCCAGAATTGTTAATTTTTTCATCTCCTTCTGGTTTAAGAATAGTACTATTAACTCAGTCTTTTAAAAAAAAATATTTTTATTGATTTCAGAGAGAAAGGGAGAGGGAGTGATAGAAACATCAATGAGAGATAATCATTGATTGGCAGCCTTCTGCATGCACGCTGGGAATCAAGCCTGCAACCCGGGCATTGCCCTGACCGGGAATCAAACCTCGACCTCCTGGTTCATAGGTCCACGCTCAACCACTGAGTCACACCAGCCAGGCTTAACTCGTTCTTATTAGGGCATATATTTTGAGGGTTATTTTTAGATGAAATGGGTGACTTGATTTATTTGGCATATATTTTCAAGGACATAATTTTCTAGTTATAACATAACTTTTATGGCTCTTGATACATGATAATAACATTATGTGTTTTAATAACATCTAAAACTTATATGGTCACTACAAGATGCCAGGTATTTTAATATAAGTCCTTAATCTTCACTGCAACCCTATGAAGCAGATATTCCCCACTTACAGATGAAGAAACTGAGGTTTGGAATGTTAAGCATTTTGCCAACTAGTAGTTGGTAGAATTGTGAATTAGACCCAAGTGTATTGGCTTTGAATTCTATTCTCTTTCTCACTGTCAGCTCAGTGAGACTTATGTTACCAGATTGCTTCTCAAAGGGGCTGACAGCAATGCTTCCTTACCAGCCCTCGGTATTATCATTAAAAAAAATTGCCCCCTAATTCATTTGGCAAAACACCATTACCATGTAAAATGGTGCAACTTTTGGTGGTTTCCAATAAGTTAAAAATATGACTACCATAAACCCCAGCAATCAAGTAAAAAAATGCTCATAGCAGCATTATTCACAACAGCCAAAGAGTGGAAACAACCCAATGTCCATTAACAGATGAATGGAAAATGAAATGAGGTTTATACATAGAATGGAATATTATTTGGTCATAAGAAGGAATAAAGTTCTGATACTTGCTACAACGTGGAAGGACCTGGAAAACATGCCAAGTGAAAGATGCCAGACACGTTAGGCACATATTGTATGATTCCATGTACTGTAAATAAAATAGCCAGAATAGGCAAATCCATAGAGAGAGAAAATGGATTAAAGGTAGCTAGAAGCTGGCGGGAGGAGGGGAAAGTGGGCATGACTGCTAGTAGGGTTTTTTGGGGTGTAAACGTGTCCTGGAATTGCCAGCGATGATGGCTGCAAACACTATGAATGCAATCATGAACTGTAGACTTTAAAATGGTCCATTTTATGTTCTGTGTGTATTTTACCACATGTAAACATGTCCATAACAAGTTTGGAATATGATAAGGAAATAATTTTCTTGAGATGTTAACATCTAGGTACTTCCACACCCTTCCTTCCTACTGACCACCCTCCCCTTTTTCTTCAGAGACATGGTAGCTTTCTCCCACTTATGCTTGGGTCCAAAAGGCCTGCGCCAGCCTCCGCGGGCTGTGCCGTCTTCAGCCTCCTCGGGACCTGAGAATGTGTGTGCTGCTTATCTCAGCAACATCTGACTTAGTCTCGTCCGTCCTAAGTAGATTTGCTGAGTTCCATCAGCTCGAACCGGGCTTTGTGCTGACACAGGAGGCTGCTGGGAACCACAGAGCTTCTCTCGAAAGCCCCGGGGGCCTCTTGCTCAGTTTCCCCCCAGCGGCAGAGGGAGAGGACAGAATTCCCTGGCTGCTTCCGAGTCTGTGTCAACTCCTGGACAATCTTTTTTTTCCAACCTGCAGAGTTTCCTTGGCAACCAAGCGAATAGTCAGTCACTCACTGCTTTCAACTCCTCAACTTATTAATGCTTGTTCAGTTTTGAACAGTTTGTCTCACTTGAAAAGAAACTGCATAAGCTGCACTTTTGTTGTTGCTATTTTTTTTTTAAACCTGGGTTCCTGCCAGGCTTTTTAAAGGGCCCATACAGATTTTCCCTAAGAACGCTTGAAAACACGGTTAATGAACACAACAAATTTTACCTACTACGCATCAGCCTCCCCGCATAATCACTCATTTCACCTGTACGACAATCCAAGAGGGAGGTACGATTACTATTGCCATTGTACAGATGCAGAAACTGAGGCACAAGGAGGTCAAGTACCTTGCCCAAGTCATCAGGCAGTACCATTTTTAGACTATATTGTGGGGTAATTTCTTCAAACCTGTCTGGGTTTGCATTTTATGGGAGAGCCCTGAAGAGGGATGTCTCAGCATGAAGGGAGGGGCTTTTTGTGATGAAGTTGCAGGCACTGTTGCAGGTGACAGGGGAGACATTTGGGGGGCAGGGGGCCTTTCAGCAGAACCCCACATAGCCCAGCCTATGGGCATTCCAACTAGCACAAGTAGAATGTTTCTATTTGGACAGACCTTGGCACGTGACAGAGGGGTTTAAAAAGCACAGACTCTGGGGTCAGGCAGAGCTGGGAACACATCCTGCCTCTATCACTTAGTCACTCGGCAAATGACCTTGGAAATTCTTAAGCTGAGGCTGGTCGAGCCAGGAGGGAGTTTTTTCTGAGGACGTGCGTGTCTAGATAGGATTTTGGATTTGGCTAGGATTTCTCAACCTTGACCTTTGGGCCACATACTTCTTTGTTGGGAGGGGCTGCCCCATGCATGGTAGGTTGTTGAGCAGCATCCCTGGCCTCCAATCACTGGTTGCCAATAGCATCTCCCTCATTGTGACAATCCACGTGTCTCCAGCCTAGGCCAAATGCCCCCTGGGGGGCAAAATTGTCCCTAGTTGAGAACCACTAGATTAGACAACCCAAAGCCTCTTCCCATTTGGAGATTATTTTATGATTCTATTGTGTTAGCTCAACATGTAGAGCTGTTTTATGTAACTTCACTTCGTTAGCAGAGAGTGAGATCAGACTTCAGAGTCACCGTTCAGACATGCAGGCGGGTAACCAGACTTCTGGGATTTGTTATGAGTGGCCTTTTCCTCCCAGTGGGAACAATATCCAGAACAATTTTGCTCCATTTCCACTCAGAAAAGCAATCATGCGAGGTCATTCTGTATTTCCTGCTTAAAAACTAAAGCCTTTTCTCAAAGTTCAGAATTCCTACCTGGCCTTTTCCCACCTGCGTAATTCCCCCCCACCCCCACCCCCCTCCCCGGGGCAGGGAGAAGCTTCTGGAACATTGGGGCATGGGGCAGGCACTGGTTCTCTGAGCTGGCCTTGGAGGAGATGTGTGAATTCCGGCTTGGTCTTTGGATGGGACTGCATCTTATTTTCTGTGCACACCGATTGCTGCAGGGGAGCTCAGGGTACAACCCCCTGCTGCCTGGGCCCCCAGCCACAGCCTCCTCTGGCTCCCAGGTCTGGGCCGTCATTCCTGGCCTCTCTGTCTTCTGGCTCCAATCCAGATGACCCTGGCAGGCACCCTGATGAAATTCTCAGTTACTGCCTGACCCCTCCAGGGCTATGGGAATGTCCTTGGATCTCCATTGTGCTGGGTGGGGTGTGGGTGACTCTCTCAGGCCATTTTCTCTGAAGATCTACATTGTTACCATTCCTGCACTTCAGTCTGTTCTCCTCCCACCTCCCACCTCCCACCCTCATGCTCGAAGGCTGCCTCCTGCCTGGGTTCCAGGAGGGAAGGGTGGCCACAGCTCACCGTGCCTTCCTTCGGAGCCTCAGTCTTGCAATTGTAAATCTGGAGAAAAATGGCAACACAGCTATTTCAGTATTTATCTTGCAAAATGCTAATTTGAAAGTATTTGGAATTGACTTTATAATTCTGTCTAATGCCCCTCCCCAACAACCCTTCAAGCCCACAGGGACCACAACCCACTGAATTTACCACCAGGAATTTATTTTATTTCTCTTGGGCCCTCACTTTCCTCCTTTTCCAGCTGAAAGTTCACCCTCAGTCAACTGTAAACACTTCAGTCCCTTCTCTGCTGTCACTTCATTGAGCTCAATTGATGTATTAGTCAGGGTTCTCCAGAGAAACAGCACCAACAAGTGTGTGTATACATATAGAGATTTATTTCAAGAAATTGGCTCACATGATTATGGAGGTGGGTAAGTCCCAAATCTGCAAGGTGGCTTGGCTAAAGTTGCAGTTCAAGCACAAAGGCCATTTGCTGGAGAATTCTGTCTTGCTCAGGGCAGGTCAGACTTGCTGGAGGTGGGTAAGTCCCAAATCTGCAAGGTGGCTTGGGCTAAAGTTGCAGTTCAAGCACAAAGGACATTTGCTGGTGAATTCTGTCTTGCTCAGGGCAGGTCAGACTTGTTCTACTAAGGCCTTCAACTAATTAGATGGGGCCCACCCACATTATGAAGGGCAATCTTCTTTACCAAAGTCCACCAATTTAAATGGAAATTTCATCCGAAAACACTCTCACAAAACCATCCAAAATAATGTTTGACCAAATATCTGGGAATTGGGGCCCACCTAAGTTGACATATAAAGTTTATCATTACAGTCGGCTAAACCACAATCCTGGTAAAACCCACTTGCTACCTGCTCTGACCCTGTCCCCACATAGCTGGAGGCGGTGGGAGCAAGATGCCCACGATTTCTCACTAGCAATGAATGATCAGTTCAGTCGTCCTCAATGCAGTCAAGCAGTTGTACTGCTTTCTCTGGTCCAGGCACTCTCCCACTACCAGACAACTATTTCAAACCTCCTTCCCAGTTCCTAGTCTTAGGAGATGTTCTTGCTCCTCGTGTTCCAGAGAGGAACTTTTCAGGTCTTCACCTTCACATTTGTCTACCACAGGCTGAATCTGTGCTCACATACTCTCCCTCCTTCCCTCTTTCAGGGGATGAAAATGCCCAGGCTAACGACAAAGGCCCAACCCTGCCTTGTTTGATAGATCTTACCCCTCTCCTCTGCTCACAATCATTCTCCAACAATTCCTTCCCCTCTCTCTCCTGCATTATCCGTTTTGTCTTTCCTCATTCATTCCCATTAGTGCACAAACTTTTCTTGACCTCTCTTAGAACACCTATTCTATTTCTGTTTTATAGTACCACTTCCATTTTTGCTGTCTTCAATTTCTCTCTTCTCATTCTATTAACAATTTTTTATTATGGTAAAATACACAAAATTTAACACTAATTATTTTAAAGTGTATAATTCAGTGGCATTAAATACATCTGGCAATCATCACCACTCTCTAGTTTTAGAACTTTCTCATTACTCCAAATGGAATTCTTGTACCCATTAAGCACTGATTCCCAATTCCACCCTCCGCCCCCCAATCAGGTTCCTGGCAACCATTAATATACTTGCCTCTATTGGATATCCTATCTAATAAAAGAGTAATATGCAAATCGACCATCACTCCAACACACAAGGTGGCCACCCCCATGTGGACACAAGATGGCCAGCACGGGAGGGCAGTTGTGGGCGATCAGGCCAGCAGGAGAAGGCAGTTGGGAGGGATCAGGCCTGAGAAGGAGGGCAGTTGGGGGAGATCAGACCTGCAGGGGAGGGCAGTTGGGGGAAACCAGGCCTGCAGGGGAGGATAGTTAGGGAGGGACCAGCCCTGCAGGGGAGAGCAGTTGGGGGCAACGAGGCCAGCAGGGGAGGGCAGTTAGGGGAGACCGGGCTAGCAAGTGAAGGCAGTTAGGGGTGACCAGGCCAGCAGGGGAGGGCAGTTAGGGGCAATTGGGCTGACAGGGGAGCAGTAAGGCATCGATCAGGCTGGCAGGGGAGTGGTTAGGGGGTGATCAGGCTGGCAGGCAGAAGCAGTTAGGGGCAATCAGGCAGGCAGGTAGGCGAGCGGTTGGGAGCCAGCAGTCCTGGATTGTGAGAGGGCAGTCGGATATCCCTCAAGGGGTCCCAGATTGGAGAGGGTGCAGGCTTGGCTGAGGGACACCCTCCCCCCCCGTGCATGAATTTCATGCACCAGGCTTCTAGTTTGATATAAATGTAACCATGCAATATATAGTCTTTGTGATTGGCTTCTTTCACTCACCATAATGCTTTTAAGACTCATCTATGCTGTAGTATGCATCAGTACTTCTTTCCTTTTAATGGATGAGTTGTATTCCATTGTGTGGATATGCCGCATTTTGTTTATCCATTCATCCATTGATGAACACTTGAGTTGCTTCCACCTTTTGCTATTGTGAATAATGCCACAGTGAACATAGGTGTACAGATATCTCTTTGAACTACAGTACCTGTCCTTAATGTGTTGCTTTGTTGGTCGGGGAGGAAACTCTAAAAGGCATAGTGTAAACCACGGTCTTATCCAAGATCGTGGGATCAGATGTGTTTCAGAATTCAGATTTTTTTAATTCTAAAAAGATAATTTAGTTTGTATGTAGTACATTGTACATTATGTAATACCTAGAGCATCATTCTAAACATACTAGAAATAGCCCTATATTAGTTTTAGGTTTGGTTTGCAACTAAGTCTATTTGCCACAAATTTACTTCAAATTTTTTAGACCTTTGTAGATTTCAGAATTGTGGATAAGGGATTGTAAACATTTATCAAAGGTTATAAGTTTGGAGAGATAAGAAAAAATAAACATCTTCTCTTCTAATCCATTACTGTCCCCTTTCTATGGTTTACTTCTGTATGCAGTTTGGTAGAATGAATTGGTCAATTCAGGAAAGAAAACTGATTGAATTGAAACAACCCATGCAGTATTTGGTAACTCCATCAGGCCGTACTGAAGGCCAAAGGACCTTCTGCGTGCTCTCAAGTCAACAGGAGCTGTGGAGAGGGTGGCATTTGGACAAAAGTTATAGGGAGGCAATGAAACAGGCCATGCCAACCATTTGAAAATCATGATTCAAAGATGAGGTCAGACATGTATTTATATCATTTACTAAAGAAAGTTCAGAAGAATTTAACTAATAGCCCTTAGATGGATGAGAAAATACATTTGTTTTGGATTTAACTACCTTGTTGGGATGGTTGCACCATTTTTGAGAACTTATGCTATGTGAAGCTTTGTGTTACACACTTTAAATACATCTCCTTATTTAATACTTATGCGTAAATCTCAGAAGTGTATATTTTCCTGTTCCCAAGACAGACTATGCAATTTGAGGGGCTCAGTGAAAAATGAAAATGAGGGACTCCTTGTTCAAAAAGTATTAAGAGCCCTAGCCAGTTTGGCTCAGTGGATAGAACGTCAGCCTGCAGACTGAAGGGTCCTGGGTTCAATTCCAATCAAGGACACACGTCTGATTACAGGTTCGGTGCAGGAGGCAGCTGATCAATGATTCTATCTCATCATTGATGTTTCTATCTCTCTCAACCTTGCCCTTCCTCTCTGAAATCAATAAAAAAAAATATATAAAAAGTGTTAAGAATTTCAAGATGACAACAGCAGGGCATTATATCAAGCTGAGGGCCCTTCTAAATGTGGGGCCTGTGCACCAGCACAGGCAGAAGGCCCTGAAGCTAGATGGTACTGTCCCCTTGCTTCATAAGAGAATACTGAGGAGGAGGGACTGTATCTTGCTCAGGGTCAGACAGCTCTGACACTGAGCCAGAGGTCATGGTGGGCCCTATTGGTCATTGTACCCCCAGTTCAGCTCAGGACAGATGCTCAATTAGTATTATAGGAGAGCAAATCAAGACAATCCAGCAATGCTAAGGAGTGCCTAGAACTTTTGTTGGTATAGTTGGGTGCACAAGAGAGAGCAAGCTAAACTCTGACAACATACTTTAATAGTTCATGCTAGTAAATCACTATAAATATGTAGGAAACACTGTCCTGACTCTCTCACCAGGCTTTTCTGTTTAATTCCTCTGGGGTGGTAATGTGAGCCATCTAACTTGTGAAGATTTCTCATTAAACAACTATTTGCCTAATTGGGGTAAATCAAACTAAATGCTAATTAGTATCTTCCAAAGAGTAAAAATAGATCTCTAATCACTCACATTATTGCCGAGCATAGAGAGCAGCAGGGGACTGTGTTTTCAGAATCTCAGTCTTATTTAACGTTTTACCAATTTCATGCAAACCCCGCATGTCAGTTGCATGGCAGCAGCTCATACGCAGCTGAGATGCTCGAGCGTGGTTGATTTCCAGAGGCTGTTGTCATGAGAAACTCGGTGGCTATAACTGTGCTTGTGCAATTAGTTCTGACAAAGAATTTCGTCCGCAGCTATGTGGCTAGAAGTATGCTAGCAAAATTCAAGTGACAGCTGAAGACAGCAAGATGGAATGAGAATGGCCAAAGGTATGACAGATACTCACATTCACCGCATATTGTGACTTGGGGAATGGCTTTGGCAGATGATGGCTCATTTGGACTTCTGTGTTCTCCTTCTGCTGGATTCCAGCGAGATGGTTCTGTGACAGCTGACACTACCAGCTGACCTTGTGTCTGAGACTCCTTGCTTCCCTGGTCTAAAATTAACTTGCTTCTTTTGCCTATCACTGACATGGACCATCTTGGGGACCACTTAGGGTGTTCCAATAAAATTGGCCTAAACAATGGATTAGGGTTCTATCCACTCTTCCTAACAAGAATGGAGGGAAGGAGCAGGTGGGGGTTCAATATCTTGGGAATGTCACCAAGGACACCCAGCTCTTCTCATGTTTCAATTCCACCATCCTCAGCACATTGGCTTTCCCCCTAAATTTTGTCTTCTCAAAGTACAAGAAGTCATTTCCTTATAAAACTAAGTCCAGGTATAGGAAGGGGGAATTTATTCTGAGTTCCCCCTAAAGCAGAGCCTGATATCCTTAATTTGGGAACTGATCCAGGAAGGAGGAGTGAGGGATTGGGGACCATGAAACAGGAAAGGAGGAAAGACCAACAGGGCGTGTCATTGAGCTGCTGTGGGTGCCAGGGGCTAAGTTCTGCCAGATCTCCTGGGAAGGGTGCCGAGTGTGGTCAGGGTTGTCCACCTGGAAGACAAGGCTCCTCCAGTGCTCCTGTCCCCATGGCTAGGAGGGTGAGCACAGTGTAGGGAGTGTCAGGGAGCACCATAGGAGACTCAAAGGCAAAAGTGCAAAGAGGTTCAGTGGGTGGGCTTGAGGTCAGATGCAGTCAGCTCAGGGTGAAGAAGAGCTCTTAAGAATGCCCACCATTGTGATGGAAGGCCTGAAATGAAGGGTCCGTGGTATGTGCTGCCTCCATGTCTGAAACTTGGAGGGCAAGCTCTCCTCCTCACTCTGCTCCCACGGATGTAGTCCCCTAGCCAAACACCCCTTTTTGTCCCAGGACCAGGCACTGTTCCTGCTCATCCCTGAGTATGGGCTTCAGTTTCCTACCAGCCCACAGAATTACTCAAACAAGCCCCTCACATCTTCCTTCAGGGGCACCCCGTCCTCTTGTTACTACATAGCCTGCTTCCCACGGCCCACTTACTCCCTCTGTTCTCCAGTGCAGCTCCCACGTGACATGAATGGTATGCAGTGATCTCCTCTTCTGGGGGTGAGTATATGTGACTAATGCACTGCTGTTGGTCTCATATGTCTAGTGTCGGGTGTTGTGTGTTCAACCCAAAGGTGGGAATCTCTCCCTCCCCCAAGGGGTGAAGAGGAGATAATCAAAACAACCGTTGCTAAGAACCATGGCTGTGGCTGAGACCAAGACTGGCTTAGGGGTGTGCTGTGGGGAACCAGAGGCATCAGCTACAATGGAAAGTGGAGAACTTTTCCTTTCTTGTCTCTTTTTATCAGAGTTGAAAATCTTTCCCCAAAGGCCCAGGAGTTGTCTCTCATGTCTTACTGGACAGAACTGGGACATAGAACTGGGCCACCTGCCTCCCTCTGAACCAGTCGAAGGCAAACAACAATGATATTATCATGACTGAGTGGGGACCCATCATAACTAGTCCCCTGTGGTGGTGGTGGGGCCCACTGTGCATGAACACATTTTTGTTCAATGCCTGAATGAGATCAGTGTTCTATTAGAACAAAATGATAGAGGAATGGCTTTTGGGTAGTTGATCAACTGTATCTATTCTCTAGAAAGATAATGAAGAAACTGTTCAAGGGTTTAGTGCCAGAAACAGTGCCATCTCTACTACATGTTAACTCTAGTGACAGTATGTAAAAGAGAATAGAGAGACAAGAAACTGGGGCAGGCCATTCAAGTAGCGGGCAATTGCATGAACTGAGGACAATGATCCTAGCAATTAGCACATAGTGTGGGATGTTGACCACACTCGAGGAGGCAAAAATCCCAGCGGTCACAATTATAAGAGACAGAGTTCATTGGTTTTCAAATGCTAGTGTTCTCAGCAATCACCTTGGCCCCTGCCAGAGATTCTGATTCATAAGGTTGGGAGTGAGGCCCAAGAATGTGCCGTTTCAGTTAACACCCCCAGATGACTCTGAAGTAGGTGGTTGAGTATCACTTTCCCACTGAGTTAAAACCCTGGGCCGAATAGGGCAAACACAGCAGCACTCCAGTAGGTGTGGGAAGCAGGCTTAACCCTTCCTAAAGTTTCTTGGTCCAGCCCTACTGCAGAATCCACACCACTGCAGACCAGGGTTCCATCCCCCTGAGCTCCTCCATCAGGAATCCCCATCAGCACAGGCTCTGTGGTGCCAATAACAAGCCTCTTGCTCAAGCTGAATGAAGCTCTCCTCATTTTGTCCTGGTGTCTCATAGCAGTGACCTGGGGTCCACCTGATATTCGTATCTGACTTTCATATACTGGATTGCGATTTCTGAGACTCCATATTAAAATGGTTAGTGGCTGACTTGGCGTGAGCCCAACCTCATCCCACACACACGCTGCCTTCTTCCATTCTATAGGTATTTCTTGAGTAGCCATGTGCCAGGTATTGTTCTAGACTATATGGAGCCAACATAGAAACAAATGGGCAGAGTCCCTACTCTCATGACAGGTACACAACATGAGTCACATAATAAAGAAATAGAGACATAGTCTGATGGGTTCAATTGTGTCTCCCTCAAATTATGTCCAACTTTTAATCCTGTTACCTGTATATGTGATCTTCTTTGAAAATAAGATCTTTGCAGATGAAATTAAGGATCTCAAGATGAGATCATCCTGGATTTAGGACGAATCCTAAATCGAATGACTGATGTCTTTATAAGGGAAAGGAGAGAGGTTTGAGACATAAAGACGGATGGAAGAAGGCGATGTGAATACAAAGGCAGAGATGGGAGTGATGCTGCCTCAAGTCAAGGAACACCTGGATCCACCAGAAGCTGTAAGAGGCAGGAAGGATCCTCCCCAGAGCCTTCGGAGGGAGTGCAGCCCTGCTGACTCCCTTCTGGTCTCCATACCCCTGAAAGCATAAATTTCTGTTAAGCTCCCCAGTTAAATTACCAGTGGCAATTTGTCACAACAGCCCCTAGGAAACCAATAGGCATAGTCAGTTGGGTAGTAATGAAAACTGGGAAGGAAAAATAAAGGAGGGTAAGAGGAAGGAGAGGGTGGAGGGGTGGAGGAGATGCTCCTCCAGGCAGAGTGATCAGGGACGCACTGGTCCTCGCTCATCATTGTGTCTCTTTCCTGGACCAGCGCTTCCTGACCTCTTCATATTCGTCCCCCCCCCAGCTGTGTTCGCAGAACTTGAGTTATGATTTTGCTTCCCACTCATCTGAAGATGCAGCTCAGTCGGGTCTCGGTTTACTCTCTGCAGAAAATACCTGTGGGTAGTGCAGGGTCACACACTCAGATGAGGGTCTGGGTGAAGGGCAACGTGGAGGGCAAGGGCCCCGTCCTCAACTGAGCGCTGCCACGTGGGGATGAGGCTGCCTCCGTCAGACCTTCCGGTTTCTTGAGAGAAGATAAAGTTTCTGATTTTTTTTTTAACATTTACTTTAAAAATGGAGGTGAAATTGACATAGCATAAAATTGTCCATTTTAAAATGGACAGTTCAGTGCCATATTATGTAACCATCACCTTATCTAATTCCAAAACATTTTTATCCCCCATAAAGGAAACCCTATACCCTTGAAATTGTCACAGCATTTCCCCTATGCCCAGCGCCTGCTAACCTTTTTTTTTTTTTGAGAGGCTTTTAAATGGGTAACTTTATTCATTTTAATTGAATATCCCTATAGGGAAAAAATCAAAGATTCTAGCATATTTTCCCCAAGAAATATGGAATACCGGCAGCATTAAATCTGAATTTGTTCTCCAAAGAGACCTGCAGGCCAATATTTCTCTAACTCACATCACTGTTGTTATGGATGACCAAATTTGGCATAGTTATTCTGGAAACAGATCTTGTGAGAAGTTATAATCCAAAAACCAGGAGAAAATTGGAAATAAAATCTCCTAATTTAAATGCAAGCTGAAAGTTCACTCTTTCAGGCCACTTATCCTCACTCTTGCTGGCCATGTGTAATTTTTTATTTTTAAATTAGAGTTGACAATAGTATATTAGTTTCAGATATACAGCATAATGGTTAGACATTTATAGAACTTATGAAGTGATTCCCGGGAAAAGGCTGGTAGCCAGCTAACACCATAGATAGTGATGACAATGTTACTGACTACTTTGCATCCCCTTGACTATTTTTTTATATATATATTTTATTGATTCTTTACAGAGAGGAAGGGAGAGGGATAGAGATTTAGAAACATCGATCAGCTGCCTCCTGCACACTCCCCACCGGGGATGGGCCCACAACCAAGGTACATGCCCTTGACCGGAATCGAACCTGGGACCCTTGAGTCCGCAGGCTGACGCTCTATCCACTGAGCCAAACCGGCTAGGGCCCCCTTGACTATTTTGTCACTACCAGTTTGTACTTCTGAATCCCTTCACCTTTTCCATCCAGCCAGGCATTCTGTCTCTGACCTCTGCTTGGCCGTGGACAGGTGGCCCCGCATTTCAAAGTGATGAGTTGACTTGGCAGCTGTCTCTGTGGCCGGTCAGGACACCGATAGCGCCAGGCGGGGGTGTCTGGGAAGGTCTGCTCTGGTAAGTGGTTTTGGTGGCTGTGCTCCAATTCTGATCTTCTCCCCAGGAGGAAGCAGGGCTGTGACCACAGGCGCAGGAACAGCAGCCCCTCCCTGTGGACACAGGGCCCCAGGGGTCTAGAAAGGATGCTCCTGTCCTCTTGATGGTCCAGGCTAACGTGCTACTCGGTGAGAGAGTGCTCAGAATGGCATCCAAACAGGAGCGTGGGCTCGTCTCATAGCCACAGTGGTCCACGTGTTCAAGGTTTGCTTTTTCCAGCCTGCCATTCCGCTCTGGAGAGCCAACCGTGTACTCCGAAGGGTAGGGGAGGCCTCACCCCTCCTTTCCGTTTAAAGCAAGGGAAACAGCAGACTAAGGCTGTGTTCTTTCTCTCCCAGAGCCATTCATTCCTGTAGTGCAGGGGTGGGGAACCTTTTTTCTGCCAAGGGCCATTTGGCTATTTATAACATCATTCAAAGGCCATACAAAATTATTAATTTAAAATTTAGCCTGCTACACTTGGTCAAATATTTAATTAACTCACCCCTTGGCAGGTCCAGACCAAATGATTTCGGGGGCCTTATATGGCCCCCAGGCTGGACGTTCCCCACCCCAGCTTCAGGGAGTGGTTATTGAGCACCTGCCAGGTCCCTAATGGGATAAAGGATACATCACCTGTCAGCCCTCGGGTAGAGGGCGACAGAAAATGTTATAAAAAAAATCCATGTTACCACATGTCAGGAACGAGGAAGCAAGGGTGAAAGTAGCAAAAGGTCTATTTTACTAGGAAAAGGGGAGAGGGAGGCATAAAAAGTTGTATTTACTTCTCGGGCCACTGCACATGGTCCTGGAATTCGGTCTGTG
>NW_005362626.1:5387749-5395897 GCF_000412655.1 Myotis brandtii | reverse complement strand
TTGGAGTGGAGGCAGCAGGAGCGAGTGCAGCTGACCCGGGTACTCAGCTCACCCAGCTCTGCACACAGGCTCTGGGCAGCTTCTGCCTCGAGAGCTTCTTTCCTAATCCCCTCGCCCAGGGGCCACCTTTTTAGAATGTGCACCAAGGTACTGTTACAAGTCAGGCTCCTGGGTCAGCACAGTTCTGCTCTTTAGTTTGTCCTTCGGGGTTGCATTGTGCAACGCCCTTGCTGTTGATTTTGGAATATAGGTATATATAGGAATGGCATTTATTATCGTTGTCAAGGATCCTTCTCTGACCAGCTTTTTAAAAACATGACTCCATCTCCTCTGGCTGGAGTCGGCTAGGTGTGGCGCTGCCCCCGGCAGAGTGAAGGGCACCATGACTCACTTAGGTTCTTTTCCAACGTCTAATTCAATGAATTGGGTTTTCTTTTAGAGCCATGAGTCATTTTCCCTGCTCGGCGACTTGCATGGCAGGGTGGTGAGATAACCAAGAGCTCAGGGAGCCAACTGGTAGGTTTTGTCAAGGATTGTTAACACACAAAAAGTAGACTTTCAAAGACCTGGGGGGAATCCAGAAGGGTGGGAAATGTCGTTATTTAAGAACACATTCCCGAAACAAGGAAAAACATCTTCCAACAGTCCCCGAATTTTTCACTTTCTCACATTTCCCTTTTGTCTAAGGAGGAAGCCTGACATCACCAGCATGCTTTGCCGGGTCAGAAATACTGCGGGTGCCTCTGCAGACAGCTGCAGCCCTCGCCCGTGCCCTGCTGGTTGCACAGTCTGGGTAACTGTTCTGTCCATTGAGGTTAGAGCCCGTCCCTCCCCGCTGGGCTCCTCTGCATTCCTGGCTGACACTGTAAGACGGATCTTCTAGAAAATACCATTTTCAGTGCAGCAGCATCAGGAGGTAAACCTGAATAACGTGTGAGAAAATAGCTTGCGTCTCTGGGTGTTAGTAAACGTGTGTAAGGACAGCGGAGAAAACAGATGTTATCTGTTGTTTCTATTTCAAATTTGAGTTGAACAGTGAAAAAGCTCTTGGGTGCATAAAATGGAAACAGTAAAAATTTCAAAAGAATGTCTGTCCTGTTTGTCATAGGCTGTGCTCTCAGACAGTTTTTGTTTTTTTTAAATCAGTGTTTGATAAATTTCAAAGAAAAAGTTATTTTGTGCCTTTCAAATAAGTTCATTGAACGGCTATTTGTCTGAAATTCACATTTGCCAGATCATTTGTGTGTGAGGGCGAAACTGCCATATGAAACACGAAAGAGCTTGTTTGTTTAATTAGGATTATTTATTAGCCTGGCCCTTGACTAATAATAAGATTGCCACCATGAAGAGAAGAAAACTGCAAAATGAACTTGTGGCATATCCTAGTTATCTTTTGCTGTGTACCCCAACACTTACTGGCTTACCTAAAACCATACCCTTTTTTTTGTTGTTGTTGTTAATCCTCACCTGAGGATATTTGTCCATTGATTTTTAGAGAGAGTGGAGGGGGAGAGACAGAGAGAGAAACATTGATGTGAGAGAGACACATCAATTGGTTGCCTCCTCCATGTGCCCTGACCAGGGCCAGGGATTGAGCCTGCAACCCAGGTATGTGCCCTTGACCAGGAATTGAACCCAAGACCCTTTGGTGTGTGGGCCAGTGCTCTAACCACTTAAAAACACTGGCCAAGGCCTTCCCTCCTTCTTATCTCTCTGTCCTTTCTTCCCTTCCTTCCTATGGAGTAGTGATCCTAAAAAATACCATGTGCGGGCGCGCACATACAGTGCGATTGAAACTTCGTGGCCCATGTGCAGAAGTCGGTATTTTGTGGAATAGCCACACTCAAGGGGCCAAACAGCTGCATGTGGCTCACGAGCCACAGTTTGCCGACCACTGGGCTAGGGCATGATAGCCATTTTTATTATGCCTCATGATTTTGTGGGTGAGGAATTCGGACAGGGCCCAGTAGCTCAGTTATTCTGCTCTGTGGCTTTGACTGAGGCCACTCGGTGGTATTCACTGGCAGATGGGCTTGTCCGGAGGGTTCAAGCTGGGGCCGGCTGGAGGGCCGCCTCAGGACCGTAGTAACAATGTGTGACCCTCTGGCGTGGCTGCTCAGGCCAGCTGTTAGAGCCCACCTACAGAAGTCAACAGCATCGCTCTCCTACTCTCTCGTCCAAATCCAAGGGAAGTGGAAATAGCGCCCCCTTCTCAATGGAAGGAGGGCCAAAGCAGCTTTGGCCATCTTTAGTCCACCACATCATATAAGAGATAGACTTTCAGCCAGGCTCTCAGGAATGCGTGGAAATTCTTATACTTTAAGAAACATCGATGAGAGAGAAACATCGATCAGCTGCCTCCTGCACATCTCCCACTGGGGATGTGCCCGCAACCCAGGTACATGCCCTTGACCGGAATCGAACCTGGGACCTTTCAGTCCTCAGGCTGATGCTCTATCCACTGAGCCAAACTGGTTTCGGCGGAAATTCTTATACTTTACACAGATTGGATCCTTCGGTGACCACCAAAGCAACTGTTTGAAACCTATTCCACTTCCTTCTCTCAAGCCTTCAGTCTAGCACCTCCTAACTAGGAGATGTCTTTCTTTATTCCCACTTGATAAAACATGGGCCATTAGGCATAAATCTGGTGATATAAGGAAAAGCATGGGTTCTTGAGCCAAAGAACTCACATTCCAGAGTCATTGAGACCACCCTTGAGACCTTGAGCAAGTTCCTCAACCTCTCTGCCTCAGTTGCCTTGTCTGCAGAAAGGGACTAATAATACCAAAATCACTGGGTGTTATTAATGAGATGTGCACAAAAGCGCTTTATATAAACCTTTGGAAATGTAACTTAAATGTGGTTAACTTTGAGCCACATTCTGTCCAAACCTGCCTTAACGTGGGCTATTTTTCTGACACTGACCTTTATTAGAACAAGTCACTAAAACTCTGAGAATTTTAATTATTTACCGTGTTGAAGAGATGATTAAATAAAACGATGCCCATGAAAGTCTCTGTAGTTGTCAAGTGCATTATAATGATGAGTAACATATCCACATAGTCGGCTCATAATTGCTTTGTGTTCTACATGGTCAGACGTGATGGCCCATTTCTCTGCTCACTGCTTATTTTCATGGTCCCCTGATGTTGGAGACACTATGGAATGAGGAATAGAGGAAAGAAACTCTTCAAGGGTGGGGACAGACAACCAACTACATCTACAATAATTTATGTAGTTTAAGCATATGTGCATAATTCACTATTATAATGTAATAAAACCCAACCAAGTTGAAATGACACATCTACTGATATACATAATCCTTGCTTTTACTGCATGGTAATTAGGCATAAGAAGTAAAATTTCACATAAATAACTGTAATTAGTATCACTGAATGCCACCAAAGCAGATTTGTAATCTATTCTACCTTTTTTCTAGTATCCATAATTAGCCACAATGCTAACCTGATAACCTGTACAGTTTAGTTGTTTTCATTCATTCATTCATTCATTCACTCGCTCATTCATCACTCACTCATTCATTCCTCAAATATTTATTGGGTGCCTACTGTATGCCAGGTATGGTGCTGTCCTGTAGATACAGTTGGTAATGGGTAGACAGACAAGGCAAAGGGGGTCACTTCAATACAGCATTAACCCTCCTGCAGTAGGCTAGTTCAGCATTATAAGAGCATGTAAAAGGCATATTATCTAGTTTTATCTAGTTTTGGGGTTCCAGTGAGGGCTCCCTGGAGGAGAAGATGAGCCCTAAAATAATTTAGCCAGGACAAGGGATTTGATGAGGGGGAGAATTGCAAGACAGAGCACAAAACTGGGCTTAGAGGTGAACTACAATAATTTATGTAGTTTAAGCATATGTGCATAATTCACTATTATAATGTAATAAAACCCAACCAAGTTGAAATGACACATCTACTGATATACATAATCCTTGCTTTTACTGCATGGTAATTAGGCATAAGAAGTAAAATTGCACATAAATAACTGTAATTAGTATCACTGAATGCCACCAAAGCAGATTTGTAATCTATTCTACCTTTTTTCTAGTATCCATAATTAGCCACAATGCTAACCTGATAACCTGTACAGTTTAGTTGTTTTCATTCATTCATTCATTCATTCACTCGCTCATTCATCACTCACTCATTCATTCCTCAAATATTTATTGGGTGCCTACTGTATGCCAGGTATGGTGCTGTCCTGTAGATACAGTTGGTAATGGGTAGACAGACAAGGCAAAGGGAGTCACTTCAATACAGCATTAACCCTCCTGCAGTAGGCCAGTTCAGCATTATAAGAGCATGTAAAAGGCATATTGGGGTTCCAGTGAGGGCTCCCTGGAGGAGAAGATGAGCCCTAAAATAATTTAGCCAGGACAAGGGATTTGATGAGGGGGAGAATTGCAAGAGAGAGCACAAAACTGGGCTTAGAGGTGAAGTGGGCGTGGCTGGGGAGGGTTTGGGAGGGGCCAGATCCAGATCCACTCTACTGGCCAAGTTACATGGCATGATCCTAGGAATGGAAATATTTAGGAGGTAGACTTGGTGACTTGCTGCATGTGGAGCCAAGGGAGAAGGGGAGCCAAAAAGGACACTCACAGTTTGGGTGGTGAAAAAAGCATGTTTTCTGAGAGAGGAGGAGGAGCGGCTTTGAGGGGAAGATACTTGTGTGAACATGTTGAGTGACTTTGAGTCTTTTATGCAATATCCAGGAGGAACTGGCCTGCAGGTAGTTAATACATCCATCTAGAGCTGCATGTCCAAGAAAGATGGTAGCCATCAGCCACTATTTAACTCTAAATCAATTAAAAGGAAATAAAAGTTTAAATGCAGTTCTTCAGTCATACTAGGCACATTCTAAGTGCTCAGTAGCCATGTAAGGCTAGTGGATACCATACTGGACAGTGCAGCTGGAGATGCTTCCTATTGTCTCCGTATAGGGCTGATGTAACAAATGTCCACAAAATGGGTGGTTTAAAGCAAAGGAAATTCCTTTCCAAGATCTGTGGGGAGCCCTGGGGAAGTCTGAAATCACGGTGTCAGCAGGGCCCTGGACACTCTGAGAAAGAAGCTGTTCCATGACAGTCTCTGAGCTCCTGGTGTTGCCGGAATACCTTGGAGGCCTGCCCTGTAATGCATCACTCGGTTCTCTGCTTCTGTCTTCACACGTCGTTCTTCCCCAGGTACGTACCTCCAAATCCTTCTCTTTTCTAAGTCCACTAGTCACCAGATTTAGGGGCCCACTCTCATCCCATATGATCTTATCTTATCTTGATGACATGTGCAAATACTCTGTTTGTAAATAGGGTCCCATGCACACCTATAGAGGGTTAAGTCTTGAACACATCTTTTTGGGGAATACAATTCAACCCATAACAACTGCAAAAACAAAGGGAAATTGAAGTGATGGGAACACATGGGACCATGCAAGGAGTAGGTGGAGAAAGAGAAGGAAAGGTCTAATATTTTTGGGATGAGCAATGGAAGAGAAACTCATAAGAGGATTGGGAAGGAGAAGGCCAGAGAGGTAGGTATGCAGTAGGACACTGCTAACTATTATTGATATTAATATGCATTAGTAATTACTACACATTAATTATGTACGCAATATAATGCACATTCATATCATGTACATTCATGTCGGTATACAATGATAATAATAGTGAACACTTACATAGGAGTTATGTGCCAGGCATGGCCTTAAATTCTTTTTTTTTTTTTATTGCTAAAAGTATTACAAAGGGTATTGCATATGTGTCCTTTTTTTTCCCCCCCTGCCCTTGACAATCCCCTGGCCTCCCCTACACCCCAGTGGCCTTAAATTCTTTACCCAGATAAATGAAACCAATGAAAGTTTTACAATTGCTCGATAAGACAGGTAATCTTATTACCCCAATTTTATAGATGTTGAAACTGAAGGACAGAGTGGTTAGCACTTGCCCGAGGCTACAAAGCTGGTAAGGGGTGGTGTTAGGACTCAACTCCCTGACCATGCATTGGCCTATTTATCCTAAAAGAGGTGGAGGGCTGATCCTCAGTGGTGTTCAGGACTCTTCCCTGAGAGAAACCAGAAGCAGAGAGGGTGACCTGAGCCAGAGCAGAGAAAGGGATTTTGAGCCGAAGGAAGGGATGCTGATGGAGGCTGCAGCTCATAGTGTTCCTTTTCACTGAAGGTGAATCCACTGTGGGGAGAGATGAGGGTAGGGGTGGAGGTGGGGAGCTGAGAGACGTGGCGAAGGCTGGTAGCAGCTGCAGAAAGGGGTGGGAAGGAAATCATGTAGTGATTAGGAAAATGATTGTCAAGAAGCATTCAGAACCCAGCTGTGAGATGGGAAACATAAATCTGTAGTGCAACCACTCAGCTCAGTTAAAATTTTTTTGCCATCAGCATTTAGGCAGTTACAAAGCAGAATCTGCTGTCTTGACCTCAACTCTTCAATCTACTTATTATTGCCCTAGTAAGTCCTCTGGCATAAACTCCCCTTCCTTCCTTCTAATAAGTCTGTGCCCAGTTCTCTTGCTTCTGCCCTAAAGACTTGAGGCAAAATTTAGGAGGTGAATTCCCCACTTAGGACCTCATCACGTGGGGAGCCCTGGGCAAATGTGATGGCTCTGGAGAACCAAGAGCCCAGAAAGAATGGTGTTAGGAAGCAGAGAGGATGAGAGGAAGGAGGAAAAGGAAGCCCATACTAAACCCAATCGTGTCCTCTATCCCAAGTACTAGAAGGCAACCCAAGCAATTACTATCCAAGCTCAATCTCTGTTAGTGTTTTTCCAAGAACATCGGAAAGGAGACCCTAAACACAGATTCCGAGGCAGGTTGAACTAAATCACTCTTCTTGCCCAATGGAGAGGAATATTACAGGCTTCAACATGGGGTAGAATGCAGAACCTCCAAGGACAGATGGGAGATGGGAGTGCTGTTGCCATTCACGGTCCAGCCTGTGCCTACAGACAAACAGAAGCCATTTTGGAGCCAGTAAGAAAATTTCTGTAGATCTTTTAAGGGTTTATATTATTTTAGACATGCCGCTGATTAAGTCCTGGAGGATAAGTAATGTTTGAGTAGAGTGTGAGAAATTTCTGCAAATAATAGGGACTCTGCCATCAGAAAGTGACATCTGAGGACTGACCAAACTGAGGCAAGAGAGCTGTGGGATGCCCAGAAACACCTGCTAGAAGCAACATGAATCAGGACAATGAAAAATCTGCCTGGGTCAGCACGGAAAACATTTTACCTCACATTGTTCCTGGTGGGGAAGTCAGAAATTACTAACTCTAGTTCATTTCCTCCTACTCTATATCATTATCGTTTGGGGTGTATAATTATTCTTAAGTCAACTATGTTGTAAACTACATTTAGTTTTCATCCATGGCATGAATTCAGTCATTCTTACCAAGTCCATAAGTATTGTTATGGATAATTTTCTGAACTGGGTGGCTCACTCCTATCAAATTCATATCTCTAATTCCCAGGATGGGCAAAACAAGGACATTTGTTGCCTTTACAAATGCTGCTAGTATGAGGTAGATTTCATCATGTTAATATTTACATTCAAGAGCGTGTCTAATTAATTTGACCTTAGGTCACATGAAACATTACCTTCTCTCTATTTTACAGCTTTATTGATATTTATATTTCATGTACCATGAAATCCACCCACTTAAAGTATTCAGTTCGATGATTTTTAGTATATTCATGGGGTTGTGTAGCTATCACCACAATTTAATTTTAGAATGTTTTCAACACTCCAGAAAGACAACTCTTCCCATTAGGAGTCATTCTCCATTCCCTCTCTTCCTCCCCAGCTAGATAATCAGCTTTCTGTCTCTATGGATTTGCCTATTCTGGACATTTCACATAAATGGAATCATATGATCTTTTGTCTATTGTGATTGGTTTCTTATACTTAGCATTATATTTTCAAGGTTCATCCATAGTTTAATATCTACCAGTACTTCATTCCTATTTAATGCCAAATAATATTCCATTGTGTGTATATACTTTGTTTTACGTTCATCATTTGGATGGATAATATGGTATTTCCATACAATGGAATGTCATTCAGCAGTTGAGGTTTTTTGCACAGTTGCCTATTATGAATAATGCTGCTATGAACATTTG